>NC_140130.1:3605000-4017294 GCF_964035555.1 Netta rufina | reverse complement strand
TCATTCTAGATGACTTAGGTGAGGGCAGCTGAAATAAGGTTGCTGAATCTCGTTTTGTAGTTTATGCAAATTCAAAATCTGTAACTAATTAAAAAGGGTGAAGTATTTTTAAGGGAAGAACATTTTTCACTATTTGTCACCCTCAGTGAGATTTAAAGCGAATGTTGTAATTTATAATAAACTCTGTTTATCATACAGAGGTTCGTACCCCTGCCCGTGAAGCCCAAGGTCTGCTAAATAGGACTGAGTCCTTTCTTTGGAAATGACTGAAAAGAAGTTTGATAGAAAAAGACAGGGTATGGCTTCAGCTTGGAAGCTTGTGGAATTGGTGTAGAACACAGACAAGAGACAGGTCATAAGAAACTGTATTCAACAAAGAATTATTTTAAAATCTAAGAGGATAACTATGAACTAAGAAAAGTGCTGTAGGTAAACGTTTCCTCTCCCTTAAAGTTTGAGGATGTTGATAAGTTGCATAACTTAGCTTACTATATACATATATATATATATATATATATTTTTTTTTTTTTTGCTTAGGATTACTGATAGTTGTAAAACTTTCTAAAGCAGTGGATACAAAAAAACAATGGATATTGCTCTACTATAGAGTCAACAACCTGTATTAAGTCCACAGTGAGCTTTTTTCATAAAGCTCTCTTCTAATCCTTCTGAAGCTGTGTTAAAAATACTAGCTGTAAAAAACTGTCAGATTTATTTCGCATGTAAAGAATGTTCTGAAGAAACAGAAATGTCATCTAAAGTCTTCTGTGTTTCAGATAATCAAAAAACGACTCTGAGCATAATACCATGTCTTCTTGCCAATCTTACTTTCTCTTCTTCTAGCTTAAAAGGAGCTTTTCTTCATTCTTAATAACATTAATGTACTTATTAATTATAAATTGTACATGAGAGTTAAGATGCTCATAACTACTTGTTTGCTTGCTTTAAAATGCTGTTGTGCTTAGTGATCATCCAAGGAACTGAGAATAAACCTCTCCAGTGCCCTTTGCCAACCGGCTTTTTTTCAGAAAGCTTCAGAGTGTCTGGTGCAGTCCTGCTATTTAGGGCTCTGGGTCTTAAACACAGTCTCCATAAACTTTTCTCCTTCCTGAGATAAAAAATAGCAAGAACAGCATTTAAAGCACAACATTAATATAGAATGAAGTTACGTTTATAAATAAGCTAATAACTTTATTTTTGCCTTCTTCAGTTGTTTTTTTCTTTTTGTTCTTTTTTTTTTTTTTTTTTGGTTGTTAGGCCTTTCTTCTAAATTAGGATAGTAAAACAAATTTCTGTTACCAGCATGGATTTGACATACGTGATGTTGCTTCAGCTAGTTAAATGGAGAGAGGGAGAAAGATGAGGGGAGTGTCTCTTGGTTTTAGTGGCATCTGCTGAAAAATTGGGAAAGGGAAGTCTATCCCTTTTAATATATTTTCCCTTTTAGGCCTTAAGGATCCAGGACAGGGATTCTTTTGGCAGTGTCCATTCATACTGGATTTAAGTTGTTACCAAGATCAGGGAACTGCTAGTGATCATTCTATTAAATATATTTTATTTTAAACTTAAGCAGACTCTTCACTGAGCTTTAACTGGACAGTTATTTGTGTGCCCATATCAAAGCTGTTACCAGCATTTCAGCTGTGACTTTTTTCTGCAGAGGACCTTAGGTTCCCCTTCTTTTTCAAGCTAAGGACCTTTCATTTGCAGTTCTGTAGTCTGCCTTTCACTTGCAGCTCTGGGAACCTTTCAGATAGCTATTGTGAATGTATTTTCCAGCATCTCTGTGGCAATATTTTCTTCCTGCTGTGTTAATAATGTTTTTCTCATAGTCTTGCACCTACAAACCTTGTTATAATTGTTATCGTGCATTCTTGTGGGAATTACAAGTACGCTGTGCTCTTTTCATATTTGTCTGTGATTAATTTTTTGTTTTAGACACCAGTTTAGCAATTATTTCCTTTGTCATTCAGCATTCAAAGAATTCTTTTGTCCTGTTGTCTTTTAAAACATTGTAGTATATTAGGGATGTCATATACCTTATTTCATTAGTTTTCATCTGAGTATTTTAAAAGAAGTTGGTATATTAGGGACATTCAAGTTGTTAACCTAGTAGCTTCGGCTGTTTCTGTTGCTTCTTGGAGCCAGTTGGTCAGATATACCTACTGTTGTTTTTTCCTGTTTTCCATGGACCAAACCTTTAGATTTCTTCAATGTTTCTTCTAGCCATTTGGTTTCACAACATTTACATGTCAGAGTGTAACCTGCCTTCTAAATAGGGCTGTGGACTGAGTAACTCTATCTCAAAAATCACAAAGCGCTTAAGAATTTTTTCAATATTCCATAATCTGTGCGGAAATTTCTGTTCACATACCCAACTTGAATCCTGTTCTGTTAAGATTTCCCATAGACCTGAAAAATTCACTTCTTGTTTTCCAGTTTTAGATCAGTCTCAGATCTGCAGGGGTATCATTTGGTTTTGTTTTCTAACCTGAATTAAAAAAAAAAAAAAAAAAAAGCAAGAAAGCCTTTCACAGTTTATATTTTCTACATGGAATATTTTTCTTATGTTTATAACAAAATTTCTTAATTGTTAGAATGTTGTATCATAATCATTAAATTACATTACACACTCTTTCTCTGTTTTTTGGTTTTAGTTTTTTTTTGGTAATACTTTCGGCTATGTACAGTTAACCATTCAATTCAAAAACCTGCTCTGGATAAGATGTTCAGTGTCCCACCCAGATTCCTTTCTGGCAAACATGCCCTCAACTCCCTCAACTCTTACTGCTCTATAGTAACTGCAGGCTGTTGGATTTGGAAATTATGCAGCAGAACGTGTTGGGGGGAACATATACATAATTGAGCAGGGTTTATTTATGCATGTGTATTTATGTATGGATCATGAATCTGTTAATATAGTAGAACTGATTCATGCTAAAATTATAAATGATACATTTGTGATCATTTTTTTCACATCAGATCACAGTAAGTCTCTCAGCACTTCCATTAATGGCAGTACGTGGAGAAGTGTTATTGAATTAATTATATGCTGAATAAAATATCTATAAATAGGGCTTCTCTATCCTTTCTAAGGACCAGATTCTTTTTTTTATCCAGATCCCACCACTACTTGCATTGTACAAGGTCTGGTCTGCTGTGAGCTTTATTTTGACTCAGAGTAGATGAGAATTTCAGACTGTCCCTTCAGTTTATCCAGTGCTGTTAAACAACTGTAGTTAGATCATTTTGGAATAATTCACTAGACCATCTTAAGATTCATCTTAAAGTGAAGCTTTATGTAGCAGATAAAAGTGTAGTAATACATTCAACTTTAGAGCAGTTGGGATGTAGTTCATGCAGGAATATACATCTGTCCATCACTCATTCTCCTTTATGATTGCTGTCAAGAACTAAAAATTAAAAGGTAGACAGCTTCCGTTGGAAGATTAGAAGGTGTGTGCCTTGTGCATTGTTAGAAAAAAGTCATGATAGAAGCCTTTTGTTGCCATGCCAAAGCAATATAAAGCAGCAGCCATGCTTCTCATATGGACTAGTCAGAGTTCGCTTCAGCAGATAGGTAGGCAGTGAACAGTTTGACTCCCCTCCTAAGCACCAAAAATGCTTTGGGAGAAGCCATCAATCTTGCAATAGCGCGCTCTTTTTATCTGAAGCAATTTTATAATTTGTTTCCTGAATTTAAGCTGCAAATGAATGTTTCTTGTATCTGACGGTTAGTGTTTTCTGTATTGTGTAGCCCAGAACCAGCATTATAACACGGGATACTTCCTTTCTTCTAAATGTTAAGGGAGACAATGTGTTTCATTTTTTTAAGTAGATACTTAAGTAGATTTATATAAGGGTCACCTTTTCTGGGCAATTAAATGTTTTTAAAGGGTGCATTCATACTTTGTGCAGTAGTAATTTCAGACTCCTGGAATAAGCATACCTTCTCTTCCTTTGATGTGTTGCTTACTTGTAAGAATTGGCAGTGTTATTATTTTGGAAGCTTTTTTCAATGTACAAAGGTTACAAATACTTCTTTCTGCATTTATGAGTCTCCAAAGTACTAAAGAAGGTATCTTATATAAGTATCCTATAGCAAAAGGGAGCTGAAGCATGGCAACTTTGCAAATGGATGCAATAAATCTGTATGATTTAATATGATACGTTTTCAGATACACAGATAAACATTTAAAGTCTGTTGGTACTTTATTTTTATAGTGTTTATTTGCACTACAGTTTTTTAAAACTGTTGATTTTTTTGAGAGCTAATTGTAAGATTTTCTGCAGTGCTCCATATTTCTTCAGAACAGCAACATGTAGTCATCTTGTATTTACTCAACTTATTCACTTGTATTTATTCTGTATGACAAATAAGGTATGTACCTGTATCCTATGAATCTATAGAGTTTACATTCTGATAATGTTGGCAGCAATGTTAGTTTAGTCAGTGTAGTATGTTTCTAACTGTTGATCCTGAGTGGATGTGTATTTAGAGTTGATAATTCACATGGTTGAATCCTGAAGTCTGCCATTCTGAATCTCCCTACATTGCAGGTTAGGAGGAAGTAATGTTGTAGTAAGCTTTTGTAAACTCTAAACCACAAGTAAAGAATAAAAAAACGTTCTGGAACCTTTTCAGCTTTCCTGTACTCACTAGATAGAATTGAAAGTAGCAGGAAATCTAATTGAGAATCACTACCTTGTCTGTCAGCAGTCCATTGCAATTAGAGTTCACCATGACTGTGTATCCAGAACAATCAGCACCTATTCCAAGTTTCCATTCTCGCTCTTCTTCCAGATTCTTATAGAGGACTTTCTTCTCCTAAAGAACTTCTTCCTGAAAAAAAGACTAGCGTTAGCACTGATAGCTGTAAATGTTCCTTAGTTAATTAGTTACTAGATGATTAAGAAATTTCTGGCAATACCGAAGAATTTTCTTCTTAATGTCATTGGTAGATGGTTGAGGCAAAGTTTCTTTTCTTGGGGAAAGCATGTACTACAAGATGCAATTACTATGAGTGTAGTGAATGCAAATGTCTCATTTAGATTCTTGCTTTTGAATGCTTTTCTATTTCTGGGGTAAGAATTGAGGGATAGGGCAAGTTGAACAGTGCATCTGGTATTCTTAGTTCAATATTCTACCATTTTGTCCTTTTTTTTGTATGGTAGCCCATCCTGCTACTTTATATAAATAACTGGTAGGTGAAAACATCATACTCTGTCTCCATCATTCAATATAAAACTAAGAAAGCAATGACTTTGTTAGTCTGTGTGAGTTATTTTCATTATTTACATCAGTTCTGTCTGGTTAGGGGGGCTTCCGTGCATATGATCATCTCATTCTGTTGTTTATGCTTGATCTGTTTGGACTTCCAGATACAGACAGAATCCCTTTACCATTTGGTTTTAGATGCAATTAGATACACAAACAATGCCTAAAATATTCTCAGTCCTTGCAGTAGTTAAAACTAAATCAGTTTAGATAACATCGACATGCAGGTTCCATCCAAATGTACATCACAGCTCTTTGAAATGTTGCTGAGAGAGGTTCAGGTCAAAGCCTGATTAGGTGAAATCCAGCATAATTAGCACCAAGTTCAGTTTTTACCCTGCTTTGAGCATGAGGAAAATTTCTCAACTTCTTGGGTAGGTTTGTTTCCTGTATGGCCGCTTAGGGAGTTCTGTCTGCATGTACGAATTTTTGCAAAGATGTGGAGATGCAGATTTTGGACATACTTTCTAAATGGAAGAATATTCAAGGATGAAGGAAGTGTGTTGAGTGTGCAAGGAAAAATCTAGAATATATAGTAACATGGAGAAGAATATACAATTAGAATAAAATAGAATGCAATGATTTTGCGATTTTGCTCCAAAGTATTACATAAGAGAAGAAACTAAAGATACTTTCCTTACCTAGACCTATTTTTTTTTTTGTGGAAGATGGTTGAGTAGAGCTCTGTTATTTTCTACAAGTGAATGGTGTTCTATGTTTTCTTCCAACTGTCTTAATTATCACTAATTTCTGTAGAGCAGTGTGGGCAAAAATCACATTGAGCACTTCAAGACAGAAAAATACCCTTCTGATGTGTGAGCACCATCAGCAAAAACAGGTGTCCGAGAAGTCTTATGCAGCCGCTTGCATCAAAAGAAGGATATGATATTTTTCATTTTCTATGGCAGCCAGAATTCCAGCAGTTTGCACTCTTGTTTTTTTTGTTAGGAAGTCGTCTTCCTCGGCCACCTTCTTCAGCTCAGTCAGATGGTGAGCTCATAGTTTAACACTTCGGATAGGAAACTTTTAAGAAATCTGTGAGCCTGGAGACTAGATAACTAATGTGGGTTTCCGGTTGTATTTATGACATAGATGCTTGAATTTATGATAAACGTACTTAGTGCGTTAGTATTGGTAAACAGTTTGATTTGCATAAATATCTTAAGTTATTTTACCATCTAATCTGAAATCTATTATCCCCTTCAAATAAGTCCACTAAGATAACACACTTTGAGTAACATTTAATTATGTTCTTGTAGTTAACACACATAGCAACCTTACATATCAAAATGCAATGTTGTATGTGTCTGCAAGTTTGAGAATTATTTATACTTCCAATGTAATCAGGAACATAATGGAAGAAACCCTAAGTTGTGCAAACTGGGGACCCCCTAGCAGGTTTTGTCATTACGGTAACAACTACTTCAGGCTCTATTTCAACACAGGGAACTGTGAACTCACCTTTTTCTTCCTGCAAGGACAGGAGTGTGAGTTGGCTTTAAAGCACTGTAGTAGGCACTGGTGGAGGAAGAATGTTAGTAGGACACCTAAAAAAACATTTGTTAGTGGAGTAGAGGTCATTATCCAGATGGCGGCATTGAGAGGGCTTTCTTGGAGTTGTCAGTTGCAACAGGGTAAGTTAAAGTATTCTAGAAGACAAAGCCATTTTTAAAATGAAAAGACAATTGACAAAACAATTTAAAAAAATGCAAAAAGTCTATGAAAAACACAACAAAAAGGCTACACGTAAAAAAAATTATCTTAAAGTCTGGAGAGAACCACTTGAGATGTTTTGTTTGTTCTACCTTTGGCACAAACAAGCTACCCAGTGGGATTTCACGTTCTGCAATAAGCAGGCTTATGGGTTTCAAATGATTCCTTACTGTAATTGAACACACTTCTTACATATACCAACATCCCTTTATCTCTTTCCATGTAAAACAGTTTTAGTAATACCATGGTTTTGTAAGGACAGCCTTTGTGTAGGTGCTTACACCACAGGCTTCAGTATTTAGGCCTTAACTTCAAACCCACTGAAATCACTGGAGTGGTTGACATGAACTCTGCTGGCTCGTGTCTCAAAAGCCTTGTCCCAGTTCTATTTACTGAGTTTTACTATTGTTTATTATCGAAATAAACCATGAAGAGCATATAAGTTTGCCAGTGCACAGTATATTAAGGTGTTAGAACGAAGACAGGCATTGAATGCACAAAGTTTATCACGAAGCAGTGTTTCCTGAATCCTTTTGAGTAATATTTTTTTTCAGTTGGCAGGCAAGTTCATTGATGTTTTATTGTTATCAGGTACTTCAGGACTTGGTGTAACAAGTTGTATTTTTCTTGTTTGCCTTTTAACTGTCAATCTTCTATGAAATGTAATTACTCTTGATTAAATGCTCGTAGTTATTCCAAGTTACTTTTTAGTAGACATGTCACCTTTTTCCCAAACATGCTTTGTATATTTTTTTGTCTTTTGCTAACACACATCTCAAAAGCAAAGTATCTGATCTTGCCTAAAACAAACAAAACCAAACAAACAAAAGAGTTCACTTTTGATGTTCCCAAAGAGGCTTGCTTTTTTTTTTTTGTCCTTGTACCAAAGAAAGTTGCGTGTTTGTTTTTTTTTGCAGGAGTATCCCTTCTGGCTAATTCAATTACTTTCAGGTTTTATAAGATGATACTACACCCAGTGGCAACCAGATTCCTCAAAAGAAGTTATTTCTAGTTAGGTTCCAAAACAGATGGTGACATTTTGGAATGTTTAGATTATTTTCTACTGGTAGTGGTTTGAAGACAGAGTTATTTTCAGCATGATTTCAATGTTGGGAAAATATGACCCACTTCTATGTTCACAGCTTGTAAAACTGGAGCGGTGCATCCTGACCTTACATCATCACGGTAGATGAAAAATTCCTTGTACAAAGTGCGTAATAACCACTTCTCTGACACTTGTCTTCAGCCTTCTCCCATCACTGAAGGACGCGCTCTGGGTATAATGGAGAAGTTTGTATTCAGTAGGTGCTAGGCTCGTTTTTTCCCCTACTTGTGGATCGGATGACTGGAATTAACTCTGGTTTAGGCATTGTTTTCCTGATACTTCACTAAATCTGTTTCTCATTAATGTCATGGAAATTTAACTTTTATTCTTGTCTGAAATGTATGATGTCAGTATAATGCTTAAAATATTACAGACTAATGTTCCTAATAAAAAAATGAAATGTTACAAATTAAGTTTTAGGAATACCACCTAAATGAATGAATTCTAGGTCATTATTAGCGCATATGAGACTACTGTAGGAACATATTCGTAACTTCTATGAAGCTGTATTCAAATACAGGATTTAGACTATGATTTAGACTTTTTATGGAGGCTGTGTTCACTGCACATAAAGCATGTTATGAAGAAAATCTATTTGAATATGTGATAAAACTACTATATTTTCACTGGGTTAATTGAGGATGAAGGCACATTTTCAGAGATTTTTGGAGTCACAGTGGTGTTGTACTATTTAAAAACTAGTGTAAAATATTGGAAGGAGAATACACACTTCCTATTAATATGGATTATAATGCAAGCATACATTTTGTGCTTCATTAAAAGTATTTTTAATTCTATTGAAAGATCATTATTTCTTGCCAATACTTGTAACTCTTGTAGATAAATTATAGAAATAAGTACTTTATGAGCAGTAGAGCTGTAATCTATATATTTATATATACATGAATATATATACACACACATCCTTTGAGGTATCCTAATAGAGCATTTTTTTCCAGATGTTTCAAATCTGGAAACTATTAAAAAAAAAAAAATCCACAAATACTGCAAATTGAACTTAGTGGCTAATTTGGAACTTCAAGGAGACCAAAGCTCTTTTACAGTCTGAACAGAGAGTTTGCATATGCACTGTGCTGTGCTTTGTGATCACACAGTGAAAAAGCTATATGTGAAGATAAAAGTCACTACAATTGGACACCACACCCTCAGAAACATGTTTCCAAATACTGTTGAAGCATGTTCTAGTGAAAAACCTGAGGAAAAATCATTGAATATCCTCCAGGTTGTTTGCAAGCAGTCAAGATGCAAAGAAGAGACAGTGTATCTTGTTTGTGGCTGCTTTGAAACCTTCCTTTCAAAACACTGCTGTCATAGTACAAGTTCTCATTTCCGGAGCACTGTTTCAAAGGATGTCATTGGTTTTCTCTGGGAGGGTATTAAATTGAGGGAGAAGGTTGAAGAACGTTGGTGTGATTCTTGTTCTATGTACCTGCAGATTCAGTCCATCATTTCCTACATGGTTTCCTGTTTTCACAGGAAGCCTTTTCTCAGCCCTCAGAAAACAGATCTGTTTATTCCTATGTTTTATGGCATGATTGGTTCATTCAATGCAAATTTAGATATCTGTGTGTTGTGACCCACCGTAACAATAATTTTTTCTTGATTCTTTAAGCTTATGTTACAGGTATGAAATCAACTTACAATTGGAAAATAATCATTTGTGTGTAAAAGATTCAGGTGATTTTATAGGGAGATCATTTTTTACAGTGCAAGAGAACGAGCGTACCAGTCTCGTATTCCAGTTTCTAGCAGAGTCCAGCTGAGAGATCTGCAGCATTCTTGCTCCTGTTCTTACACACCTTTGCATGTGCCTTTCTAAATTTTATCCCAGCAAGAAATGAGCAGAAAGCCTGTAGTTACTGCTCACAAGCTCTGCCTGGTTTGGCCCGCCTTTTTTTCCAGTAGCCAAGTGGTGGATGTAGTCTGTTGTTTTAGGCATAATGGTCCCTTGAGCCACACGTATGTTTGCTACTCTAGAGAATAGACAGTCACTGCTTAATGCTTCTGTGTAGGCAAATTCAGTTTTGCAGCATTTGGTAAAACACATTCTCTACTCTCTAATACTATTTATGAAACTTGTACGTTTTTCTCTGTTGCAGTGTCTCAAAATTGTATGAGTTGTATGCAAAATAAAAATCCGATTTTTGGGGTAAAGGGTCAGGCTTTTAAATTTTCTGTATTTCATCTTTATGAGTTGCATAAAGTGCAGTCTGGTACACAAAGGAAAAACAGCATTGTATTTCTTTTTCTCCTTTAGATGTAAAATATAAACAAAAAATCGTGATCTGTTTTAGAATCTGCCGAGAAAAGTGACTAGATAATGAAAAATATTAAGGATCATACAAACAGGGCTTATGCTAGGGTACAGAGTAAGGGTTCCTTTGCAGATTTTTCATCTAGACTTGTTCCCCTTCAAATAAAAGGATTCTCTGCCTTGGTTTGTTTGTTTTTAAAAAACTATAAAATTAGAACTTCAGGATTGCATTGGCAGTTTGACATTACAAATCAAACTGAAATAAGATGTGACAGGTAATGACTGACATGAACCACCAGTCAAAATACAGTGTGTTTAGTTCTAATGAAAACATACACACCAGTCGATATGGATTACAGGCTTAAATAACGTTTTACTCATTTTAGGCAGTGTCCTTCTTGCAGTAGTGATCCAGGATTAGACAATTTCTTAATATTTTTCTTTCTTACTCCTGTGGTTTGGAGATTTTTCTGAATAAAAGTGCCTGCTGCCCTGCTATAAAGTAGGGCTTGAAAAGTGCCAAGAGGTATATACCAAAGAGAATACAGTAGGATAGAGAAAATGAGGCAACACTGTGTATCAGTTTTTGTTGTTGGGTTGATTGTTTTAGAATACAACTTAAACACTTTTCTTCAAGGAAAAAGTGATTTTGAGAAACTTGATTTCTCAGTTTGTCAAGATCAGTCTTTTTCCCAGAAGGTCTGCTTAGTGGAAGCATTACTTTTGTAAGGGAGAACTGTCTCAGTGGCAGTTACTGATCTTGTTTAATTGAATGATCTTAAGAGCATTTTATAATCGAAACTATTGCTCAAGAAATGCAAAAAAAAAAAAAAAAAAAAAAAAAAAAAAAAAAAAAAGGGCCAGTTAAAAAGCATTCCTGTATAGCAAAATAAATACACTTAGGTTCAAGCATTCACTTGTTCTGGTGAGAAGATTTTTGTGCAGTAATAGGGACCAGAAGACACAACTCACCAACCGTGCAGCTTGTGAAAGTGATGTACTCCTTGAATGCAGCAGTTAGCAGAGGGCCACCCTCAGATGAAGGGAACTTGAACAAAATCCTGTCAATAAGGAGTTAATCGGGAGTTTAATGGATATCGGTAAACAAAGTCTAGAGAAGACTGATGCACAGATCAGTGATTTTTTTTTTTCCCCCAAAATGATGCAATTTAGTTTGTTCTCTCAGCTGATGTATGGAAAATGTAGAAATTAAATTTCTGTGCCATTGTGGAAGTGACAAAAGCTGCTCTGTTGTAAAGACGGTAATGATTCCTTTCTATTGCCAGGACTTCCGTTCAGTAAACACTGCTCAATACAAAATGAAAAGTCCCACTCCAGGTGCCTAAAAGTAGATGCTCCTCTGCTTTGTACGAACTTGGTCCTGTTCAAGTCTTTGTGTTTCTTCCAGTCATTAAGAGCCTTTTCTGGGCCATTTCAAGCTCTATCACTGTTTTTATTAAAAAGGTAGAGCTTTGGGTAACGACTTCAGAAGATGTATTACCATTATTTTACCTTCAAACTATATAAGGTAACAAATGCTGAATTATTCTGTTTTCTGCTCTGTCTTTATGCACCTATAGCAATTTAGATAGTTTCTGAAAATGTTTGGGGTAGAGTTGAGCAAGGGCAGCACACAGAAGACAGCAAGCCCGATGACATTCTTGTTGAGTCCAATGTAAGGACCTGCTCCTTTTTTGTCTTACCATTTGTCTAAATTTGTCTAGAGGCTGTTAGTCTTAAAGAGATTTAATTACTTAGAGAAAGAGGTATCAGTGCTAGCTTTCTTTGTCCCTTTATAACCATGTTAGCTACAGTAATAATTGAGAACTATATGGATCTTACTGTATCTGCTAACAGAAGGATGTATTCTTGTCCACTGGTCTGTGTTGGGACCGTTAAGGGATGAGGGATGTGAAAGTGCTGGTGAATAACAGCCTTCACCCCTGCTGATGTGTTGAGATGCCACATGCTTAACTTCCTGCTGCTCAGAGGAGCTGCCTTTCACTTTGGATTTCTTTCCCATCACTTTTGACTTCTAACCCATTCTTCCAATCAAACCTTTGCCTCTTGCCCTGTTTGTTTAGTCTGCTCTAGTTTCTTCTATCCACCGTTTCCCTTAGAGTAACATCTACAGAGTACTACAGCAGATTGGAGACACCTGCTTTTCCCAAGTTAAGGCATTCAGACATCGTAGGGTTAGAACTGCCTGAACGTTACAGTTGTATCTTCAATGGAGATCTCTGTGTGCACACCTTCACTAACCCCCTTTTTCTTTTTTCTCCTAACTGTACAAATAAAAAATACCATTATGCATTTCTCTTGGTTCTTTGTACATTTAGATTTTTACTGACAATTTAAGTGATACTGTAATTTTGAGGAATAATGGTTGTCATGTTTAGCTGTTTGCACTGTTGTTTTGGCAAAAGGCAGACACTTCTAGAACAAAATGATCTGTACAGTTTTAGTAACAGCATATAGAAAGGTGTTAAAAATATTAGGCAAACGTACTCGTATCTGCAATGAACACCTGGCTGTATAAACACAAAAGTAAAATCCATGCATCTGCCCTTCATAAATGATCATCTCACAGCTATCATCTCACAAAGTCCCTTTTCTAGGATAAATTACCATATATCCATTCACTTCAGTGAATGTAACATTGTCTCATACACATAATGTCTTTGAGATTTGCAATTACCTGAAGACCTATCTTAATTGATTTTCCCTGCTTAATCTCTGTTCTTACAAACACAGTTTGTAAGAAGAATTGTCAATTCATTTTTACGTGTCTTGTCTTTTTTCATATAATTCATTGTCTTCATAGAGCATAAGCTACTGTTTGGGAAGGATGCAAGATGAGAATGCGACTTTATATTTAAAAATATAGTTGGCTTTCTTTGACTTTAAGCAGAGCTCAGAAGTACTTACATTTAGTGACAGGTATTTGGTGTTTGTTCATTGATTTTGTTGCTCTAGCTAGGTTTCCCCAGTACTTCTGCATGCTTTAATTCAATTAACCATCTTCATCCAACCCACTATAACAGCTTTTAATTGGAAAAGAAATCAGATACTAGGTATTAAAAACCAAGGAGTGCTTCATTCTGACATAAAATTAGAGAAAAATCGGTGAGAATGGCCTCCTGTCATACTGATAACGGAATCATGTGCTGAAAACAGGTTAAAGGTCTTCGCATCCCTGCAGGTTATCTTCCATTATTGTGGACTGTTAATTCTCTTTCTACTGTTTTAGAACAGATAACAGTTTTATTTTTTCTAGTTGCAAGCAATAAAGAGATTGTAATACCTCACAAATATCTTTCTTTTCTTTTGTCTTCCATGTCTATGGGAGTGTGGATATGTGCATACAGTGTGTATGCAGTTGAATAAAAAGAGGAAATGTTACCATCATACTCAATAAAATAAGTGAAGCCATTCTTTGAAAACTCAGAAATTCTATCAGATAAAAGGTGAAAAAATAATTCTCCTTTTTTTTTTCTTCATTTAAAAATTATGAACTTCATACAACATTCACAGGGAATGGGAGTAGTACGTTACATGAGGTATAATTAAAAACAAATCCACCATAGCCCAGGAACATATTTGTGGAATTCCTTTCCTTACTGGATGAAGCATGAATGCTGCGGCCTCTTCTTGAAGATCCAGTTTTTCTTAAAGGAGAAGAGAATGTGCACTAAGAGATGTGGGCTCAGGGCATCACAGGCTGGGGTAATGCCAACTGTTGGTTTCTGGGCTGAGCAGAGAATGTGGAATGAGCGTCCGTCAGTCTCAGCATTCATAAGCAAGTATGTGAGCAAACCCACTCTTCAGTCCTAGCAATGTTGATCTATAACGCTTAACGCAGAACTTGAGTTGCGTTGCACATGGGGGAGGAAGATATTCTGTGTTCCAGGGTGTCCGTTTCCCAGATTTTTATACACTGATATAATGGTGAATTTATTACATGAAGTGAATTCTGTCTTATTTTCAGTATTTACATCCAGATCACCTTTTGCTGTTGTGCTAATGTATGGCACAAAAGTTTTTGATGCATTTCTTCAGCTCCTTATGCCTTAATTTGAATCCTATTTCAGTGAAAAATAAATAAAAGATAATTTTTAAATCCTTTCAGATGACTTTAAGTATCTTCTAAATGACCTTTTCAAAGGTCATTCTTTTTAAAGACTTAAATAATCCTACTTACCCAAAATGTCCTTTACATACTCTTCTTTAAGAATATTCGGATTACTCAGATTTCATAGGAATTGGCATATCAAACATAAAATTAACAATAAGCAGCATGTATAATATGCATAGAAGGATGAATGCTATAGGTATTTTTCTATAACACCACTGTAGCTTAAGCAGTATATAGCATAAGGCTTATTCACTAGAGGTTTCACAGAGATGTGTTTTTTTAATTAAAAGCTCAGGATATCTTTTCCCCATGTAATTAATGTAAAGCTGTTTTTCTTAAGATGTTTTTTCTAAAATATAATGAAGGGACTCCCCCAAAGGAAGTTCTCTGTTTCTTCTTAATGATTTGTCCTGTTTAGTACATTTGATAGTCCCAATTTGGCAGTATTTTCTTCAGCAGCCTTTCAAAGTTGCCTGATGTGTTAGTGGGCTCCCGGCTGGCAGAGCCTTTGCCTTGGCATATGACAAAGCCAGTGAAGAAAAACTTCCTTGGAAATCACTGGTAACAATTCTAGTCATAGAAATGGAGGCTGTGTGCAATTCACAGTCATTTTAAACAGCTCTAAGTGCAGCTTTTGTTGACAGCAGTGGTGCCTGCCACCTCCATCTGACTTTTGCTACTGCCTGCCTTGTACCAATGCTAGCGTGTCATCTGTCTTGCCTGGTAGTAGCTTGGACTAGAGGAGCGAACCAGTTTCAAGCACTTCAGTTTACTGATCTTTTTCATGGTACTGCTGCATGACCATTAGCTTTAAGGTGAGGACAGGCATGTGGAGGTTTCATGCTGGACCATAATTAGATAGGATTAGTTAACCTGAAAGCTCTGTGTTTCCACATGAAATTCACTTATGAGAAGAAGTCCTTTATACATACATTTTGTGTGTGTGTATATATACACATAGACTTAGAAGGTCTACTAGTCTTAGCTGTGGTGTATCATAAGACATGCTGTTTAGGGTAGATGCCTCAAAATTGAGACCAGCGACTTCGGTTAGATTAAAGAAGGTCATGCTGTTTTGTACTGTGAACTGAGATCAGGAGGAGTGGCTGTTCCTGCAGCATATGAACGCCTTGCAATGGCAGGGAGCTGATCCGATACGACAGGCCCACATGGACCACACTGCTGAGGAAAGCAAAAAAAAAGTCTGAGGTTTGTCACTAGTGTGCCTAGGGGTAAATGTCTTCCTCATCTGATCAGCCTGTCCTTGAGCATGGCTGCAAAATGTATTAGGTAGAGAGCTTTTGAAAAGGTTGATTATCTATATCATCTTGGGGTATTTTCCTACTCTTTTGGATGCTGTAATACTTAAGGGAAATCCATCTGCCCCCTCAAACACAAAGCCTCTCTCCATGTTTTGCCTGGACATCTGTGCAGTGGGGGCAGAATGATCCCTTGAAGTCACTAGCTGAAGCCTTGAACCATGGTGTTTAATTGCAGGCATTGCCTTAAATCCGAGCTGCAGCGCTGCCTGCATTTGCCAGGCTGTGAAGGACTGAAGAGAGAGATTGATGAGGGGAGAGTCCACAGGCTCAGAGTTTCCAAAGGCGCAAGGAATTGCCCATACCCATCTGGCCTGACCTGCTGCTTGGATTTTCTCAGGAACCTTGATGCTCCCATTGACATTTCCTTTCTAACCCCCTTGCCACCATCTCTCTCTCTCTTTATTTTTTATTTTTTTTTTAACAGGTATTTGTGTTTTAAGGTTTGTCTAATTTTACAGTCTCTCTAGACTTTCAGTATATGCATGGTATTTTGGTATGATACAGATTTCTTCCATTGCCCTACTTTTCATTTTGGATTGGGTTATTTTTGTTAAAAATCAGAGAATCAAGGGAGAAGTACAACTACAGAAGAACAAGGAGAATTAAGATAACCAGTTGCAATGCAGAAAATGCAGTGTCCAAAAGAGGTTCATAATTCAGACTCACTGTACAGACTACTTTTTAAAAAAGTCTTTATCAGCAGATTATAGGAGATAATTTTGTTTCATTTTATCTAGAAAGTCAATTTTGGACTCGGAGAAGTTTTGCTTAAATTCTGTTTGCATTTTAGAAGAAGCTTTAGACAGCTATAGAATATTCTTTTGTTGGGTCTTGCAGCTTAATTCTGAAAAGTGTAGTATGTAGTTAAAGTTTGCTGTATTACAGAGTAATAATGTCTTTGTGTGTATCTAAATGATCTAATGGTCTTGGTGCAAATGAAAATAAGTATATCATTTCCAGATAGGAAATGAGATCATTGTGATGGTTCTGTTTAAAGGAGGAATATATTAGGGCCTTTTCATACTTGAGAGCAGGAATTTGCTGTATAGACATTCATTAGTAATACATGTTGCCAGTGATTGGGTCTCAGTTATTATCAATCATTTCACTTTCATACTCAGAATGGTTAATTTCTTAAAAAATCTTACCCTTACTTTAGCTGCAAGGTTGTAATATCATGAGACTGCTGCCCTAAGTTCAGCAGTGATGACAGCAGTTCATGATGGGCTTGCTCATTAAGGTGATCAAGAGGTCTTTGACAGGGAAACTGGGACTGAAGTTGACCCATTTTCATCTTTCCTATTGATGTTTTTATGCTTCTCCCCTCCTTCCACTGAAGACCAAAGTGAGTAATCTGCTGTTGTACTTGGTTCATTTTATTTTGGGGAGCTGTAGTTACTTCAAAGGTTTAGTTCATCGTCTTTCTTCTGGTTTTCTTGCCACCACACACCATTCTTGTGTGGTCTGCAGGAATATTTGGTTTCACCAGACATCTTTCATTCCAGTTCTGCATCCTTTGTACCATTTATGCAGCTCTACCAAAAGTCATTTGCTCCACCGTACTTGTATATTATTCTACATGTATTTGAATAGTACTAGCATATTATTCTATGTGTGTACTTTTAGAAAATGTATAATTTTATATGAATTCCAATTTTTATGAATATTTGGTTAAGCGTGTATACATACAGTTAGCTGTGTCGCAAAGTGGTTGTTGGCTGTGCCAGTAGTCGTCTTCAATGTGCTTATATCAGCTTAGGGATATGGTTTAGTGGGGACTGCTAGCGTTAGGTCAGAGGTTGGACTCAATGATCTTGAGGTCTCTTCCAACCTAGAAATTCTGTGATTCTGTGATTGTATGCAATTTGCAGTTTAACTTTTCCATATGCTTTTCTCTGGGTTAAACAGCAGCAAGTACTAACTATATCCTGCCTTAGAATCAAACTTCTTGTGTGCAGCAGCCCTCTACTTTGACTACTTCTTGTTTTATTACACTTCTCAGTATGTAAAAAGTTGAGTGTGAAATACTAAGTTAATACCCCAGTGATCATTCTTAATTGAGGGGCGGGGCGAGTGTCATGATGCAGGAATCTTTTACCTGTTAAATTGTTCCAGGATTGAGATTGACAGAGGAACATGGATTAAATACTTAACGTCTTCATAAATTCCAAAAATGTTATTAATGCTTTTAGCTATAAATGATAAGCTTGTTACAAAAAAAAAAAAACAAAAAGAAAAAGATAAAATGTGAAAAATATTATCTGAAGAAGCACAAGGGATGTATGAAAAGCACACATTCACAAAACTTTTACACTATATATCTGTGTATGTATGTCTCTGCAAGTCCTTTGATACAATGTTAAAATCAAATGTCACTAATTTAGCATTGTATCAAAGAAATATTAGTAGTTTTGAAATTAAGCATATGTACCATAATGAAATAAAATTTAGTAAAGGCTTAATCTTGGTCATATTAGCATTGTATTATGTGGATTTTTTAACAGTCACGAATGGTTGGAGTTTCAACAGAGAATGTCACTCAGTTCAACTCTTTGCGGTGAGTGCAAAATCATCATTGTCTAGAGTAATTCCATTATTATTTTAATGCATTTTTGAACACATATAATGAAGGTGTCTTCACTCATTCAACAGTTTATTCCATTTTAAATAGCACGGCTTGGGTGTTACAACTCAGGCTTCTGTCAGAATATAAGCCCATGTATTTCAAATGATGTGCCCTGGCCAGCACAGCTGCCTTGAATTGGATGGTTATATTTGATAATTTATTTTATTAGTGCCTAGTGTGTCACTTCAGATTCAAAAAGAGTAGATATAATGCATACCATTAAAATGGAGTTACCAGGATATATAAGTCTGTTCTTACAATCTGAAATTCTTAGATACCACTCCAGAAGAAGTTGGAAATGCTTATTTTTAAATCACAAGAAGTGCAAACTATTATTTGGTCTCAAAGAGTGAGATGAAATAAGGAAGTACCAAATAAAGATCATGTAGTTACTAGTGAGATTTCTTACTCACTCTGTATGCCCTACATTCAAGTGGTAGCCACTTCTCATTTTTCAACCATACTTCACTTACACTCTGGTTTCCATTATGCCTTTGTATTTAGTTGAATTCCTACAATTGGAAAACTATTTAAATCCTCTGAGAGCAAGCTATACACATCACACTGACTTTTATGGTAGGTGATCAGATTATGGGGGATGATAAAAAAAAACTCGAGATACACACTGCTTGCCACAGCTCTCTGATTATTCTGCCACAGGAGGACTCGTCTTAACTTGTTGATAAAGATGAAGGGCATCTTTAGAGAAAAAAATTTTATTCCCAGTGATGAAAATAAACTAGCCTGGAGGCTAGTTCAATCTAACATACTGTTAGTGGATACCTGGATATAATATTGAAAGTATCCTCACAAGGGTAGAGATCAAGGATTAATTGCTTTTACTTTGTGGGTTTCTCAGTTTTAATCAAGATTAGATGAACCCAATCAAAACAAAGCTCAAGCTATACTGACAGGCATAGAGGAAAATTAAAAGGTAGACAGAGAAGAATTAGTGAATTACCCTGCATGACAAAAAATATTTGCCTATTAGAAGAATAATTGTGTCTTTGCTGCTTTACTTCTTAGTTTTGTTTCTACTTCTTTTTCCTTTACTACAATTTCTTTTTTGGAACGTGAAGGTATTGAAGGTATACCTATGCCCTTGCTGCTTGACTGGTAGCACTTAACGTGATGTCAGGATTTAAATGTATGTGAGAATTCTTTTCTTTGTATAACCTTCTTACTTTAAATATGGACATCAGAAGACTGCTGAAAATTTATCATTTATTTCCTGTAAAAAGAATAGCTTTTTTTTTTTTTCCCATAGACTCTTTAGAGTCTTTCCATAGCTCTTTAGAGTTTTTAACTACGAATATTGAAGTAATAGTATATTTCTCTGAAATGGAAATGATAATTTTTTACTCTTAGAGCATAAGTAGAATCTCAGATTCATGTGATGGACAGTATAGTTCATACGAACTATACTAAGAAAAGGTGTTAGATAATCTACTATAATATATATGGTCTAATCAAAGACCTAAATCCATCCCACTGTGTTCCTAGACCTTTGAAATAAAAGCAAGAGCTCCCGACAGTGTCAGTAGATATTAGATCAGGTTCTTAAAGTTTGCTTTGGAAGAGTGTAGTTAAAAACTGAATTCAGGTTCCCAGGATAGTTTATAAAGAGATATAACAGTATTTTTTAGACTCTGTCTTTCTTACGTTGTTTAAAATGCTGTTAATTTTTCTCATTATTGGGGGGAAAAAAAAAAAGTGGTTTTGTGGAAAGAGTAAACGAACCAAGAAAGTGATTAAATGTTGGGAGGATACTAGGTAATTGGATCTGTGGTAACTGGTTTTATATACAACTAGTATCTTTTATATCATTAGGCGTGGTTTTATTAATGGAAACTTTAATATAGTAGGCATGTTTTTAAAATGGGATTAGTGTCAAGGATCATTTTTTGTATGGGCTATGAAGAATACTCTGAAGGGGTCCAGAAGTTGAGTCAAACTCTGTGTTCTGTTGGAAAAAACATGGTTTAGAGAACATTTGGGGTAGAAATATAAATAGTTCAATTAAAGTAAGTTTAAAATGTAAATAACAAAAGGGAAAAGTTGGTCTAACAGTTTTAATGGTAGGTATTTTTTCTCAGAAAGTGTGAATTATTTGATAGCCTTGTGAAAGCCCAAGTGAAACGCTAGAATAACACTAGAATGTTACTATACTTACTTAGGAGATTGTTACGTACCTATTTTAGAATTGCAGTGATAGTCTTTTCATATTATGTATGTATGCAAATGACGGTGATGGTAAGCAGCAATCTTAAAAGCAGATACCCATTTCTTATCAAAGGGAATCCACTCAGGTCTTAGTTTTATAATCAAGTTGAGCACTGACTCCACCAAAGCATATATAAAGGGTGTGTTTCTATAAAATCCTTTTTAAACACGATGCATTTATTCACAAAGCAGGTACTCTTAAGACATTGAATTTGTCCTTGTAAAAAGACCATTAATGAGCATGTAGAACAAGGATGGCACTTCAGTAGGTTACTGAAATAGCCTGTCCTGTGGGAGAAGAGGACAGCAGACAGGAGCCCATGAAGATGCTGTTGGTAAGCAAGGAGTCTGAGTTTTTGCAATACTGCAATAGCAAAATTATAGCAAGTACAATGAAGTAAGAAGTGAAGGTGTAGGAGACCATGGAAAATACCTGACAGTTTTGATTGTACCAGTGGAAATCTTGAATTCCTTGCAACTCCCTACATTCTCCTTCAGAGCCTTTTTACGAGAAATGTGAAGAGCTGTATGTTTTCATATGAATGTATGAGGCAATCGTTTCATTCAAAATTGCTCAGTTAGTGGTAGCCAAGATCTTTGTGTAACTCAAAAAGAAGATCTTATGTTCTGAAATTACATAATATTTGGGTTTCTCTGAACAATACATTGTTAATAAAAAAAACTAAATAAATAAGCACTCACTCTCCCTAATTGTTATATTTGGTTGCTGATGGATAGTGTACCTTTTTTTATTTCCATACCATTTGAGAAATATGTTTTTCCCACTGATCTTTCCAAAAGGCAAGCGTAATGCAAGGGAAAATCAGAAAAGAGAGGATTTTAAATATCCGGTTTTTCAAATGAAACGACATCGACTTACTTAACATTTGTGGAAACCTATTTTACAGGAAAAAAAAAGAACTTTCCCACTTCCTCTGAAGTTTGTTACTACTTAGAAGTGTCACATGAAGTAACTGTTCTGCACTCTAGAGGGAGTAGAGCTGAACTCGAAGCTAGTGTAGTTACTGTAATTTGAGTGAATTTTATTATCTATGTTATGTTTGTAATTCTCCATGTAAAGTATTATCATGGCATTTTTCTTAATATTCAAATTACCTGTTGCCATGCTTTGTAATTCAGGGGTCCTTTTGACCATCTGGATATTTGTTTGCATAAAAATTGATTATATACGTCAAAATTTTATTGAAATGTTTTACATTTAAGATAATGCTTTTGCTGCTTTCTCATGACATAAATTTATGAATTAACTTGTGGTTGTGCTGGAAGGGAAAGAAAGCATATTATACTCTCAATAAACCAATACACTGCCTGAAAATAATTCTGTTTCATGAGGTATATATTACTCATACTGAATATAATGTAAGTTGATTTCTGCCTCGTTCCATTTCTTCCTTATCTTCAGTCTCCCAGTGATAGGAAGGAGTATTGGAAGTCTTGTTGCGAAGGAGTTTGATCTGTACTTGTCTGAGGACCTTCTGTTTGTGATGGATTTTGTGCTTGCTTTCACTCTTTACTCATTGTATTTTGTGTGTTGGGTGTCCTTTGCTTTGACTTGATGTGAAATATGAAGGGTGATATAGTGGTACCAGTGTGCAAAGCAAAATTGGGCCAGTAACACCAGAAAAAAATAATCCCAGTACATTCTGGATAAATCGTGGGTTAATATCAAGTTGACTAAAGATTTACAATTTCTGTTTGAATCAATAAAGCAAGGGTAAGCTTCCTTGGCTATAACCTGATTCTTCAGGTAATACTGCTGTTGAAATCGGTGGCACGTTTTTACAACTGTTGCCTCTGTCCCCTTTTTAAGACGTTCTTGTTCTTTGTTATACTTTATAACTGACCATAGCTTAATGCATTTTTGTCGCTGTGATAAAAATAGCAAATGTTCTCCTACTTGTCACTACTATAATGCTTATTAAGTAACATTTTAATCAATGTGACTGGCAATTTGCCAGAAAGAAAGATTAAAGGTTTTATCTTTTTTATGCTCACTGAATTTTGTGTTCTTTTTGAATAGTGATTCCAGAGTTCATTAGTCAAGTAAATATTGCATTGGAGAGCTTAAGCAAGAACACGGTGCATCTGTTTGATGATAACCAGTTTGTGGATGTTTCTAAGAAGGTGTATGATACAATTCACAACATCAGATGCTCAGTCATGATGATTCGGGTAAGTTTTTGAGTTGTTCATTTAAAATTTATATCTAAGATAGTTCAGGATACCAGTGCATTCTCAGGAGAATTCAGAACTATTTATGTCAACTATGTCCCAAAACTCATACCTAGGTTTAACTGATTGGTGATTTTGGATTACTAGGGGACACACGATTCAACTCAAGGAGGCTGAATCCTGTTGTATGGAGAGCGAGAGTGACAGATCAGAATGTTGTAGAAAAACATGTTTTGCTTATTAAACATACTCATGTACGTTTATTTGATTGATAAAAACCTTGTCACATCATTAATGATCATCTTGTGGCTACAAGCCCAAGTCTCTTGTAGCTCGGCCCTTGACCTTACCCAGTGGAGTGTATGAACAGAGAGTACATGCCGGTGTGATCCTGGTAATCTCTTGCTGAATTTCTGCCAGGTTGTACCAGAACACTGAACAGCATGATGTCTGTAAAACTGATAAAATCAGTGTACTTATCCTAGCGTATATTCTGTAGTTCAAGAAAACACTTCAGAACAGCTTATTTATAAAATTTGGAACAGAATTTTGTCAGATGCAGCATTTTACCCCAAATACTTTCAGTCTACAAATCCCATTTCAGGTGATAAAAGATAAGCACCGAATTGCAGTATCTGTAGTTTCAGTAAATTTTTTGAAGACCAAAAAAAAACACAAAAAAAAAACAGTAATAAAAGCACAGATAGATTTTCTGAGAAAGGTTTTTCAGTTTGGAAGAAAGAAATAAACAGATTATTTTAAATATAAAATACATTACAGGCTAATATGGAAATTTTTATGGACTCTTCTTAATCTGTTGCAATGCATAAGTTTGTTCAGGAGGAATTACATATATTTTAATTTGTTTGTCATACATGTCACCAGGCATAAAAACTGAGATAATGATTTAGGTTAGCTGGAGATTTCACTAAAGGCTGACCCGCTTGCCCTGTTCAGCACCTAACTACATGAAGCAAGATGCCACCAGTGCCATCTAATTTCATTGTAACTGCCTGAAAAAAAGTTTTATCACTTTTGTTAGTTTTCAATTCTGTAGTATTTTTATTTTCGTTTGTATTTCTTAATTGACTTAGGTGTTTCCTAGTCCTATTTGAATTATATTTGGTTTCTACCGCATGTATTCAAGGAAGCTTCATGTGTCTGCTTCCCTTCATTTCGTCCTGCTACTGTTGCTTTTGAGTAGACTGTTGCTGTTAAACCATCTTCCAAATGTTCATGTCTCCTGTCATTGTGCCTTGGCAATGAAAGCAACATCTTCGCTTGCTGCTCTTTTAAACTTTATATGTTTTGAGAGTAGTGCAAGCTGGAAACATTTCTGCTCAAAAAAATATTTTTGGTGATGTGTTCTCACAACCACGTATTTTAAAGGATGTAGTTTATCTGCCAACTGGGGAATTTCAAAACCTTTCTTTGGTACCCCTCAGGAGAAAGAGTTTTACAGACGATACTTGCAGGGTCAAAGAGGAAAGGCAAATGTCTGCCAAGAACACTTATGTGAACGTCTCTGTTATTGCAGTATGTATCATTAGTAGAGTTTTGAATGCTTTCATGTTCTCTGTAAGGGAGCAGTCAGTCTTTGGAAATGGTAAATGAAAGAGCAGATTAAACTGGCTAAAGTTTGCCTTCTTCACATTTCAAGTATTCTGGTAGGTGATCTCAAACCAGATTGGAAATGATAGTCTGTTAGGTCTTCTGTTCTGTTCCTGTTTCAGTGAACGTAGCCTAAGAGTTTTTGTTAGGACGTCAGACGTTTTTTCTAGATCAGTCAAGCTTCCTTTAAAACCTGCATTGTTCATCCCATCTTAACTCAGTGACTTGGATTGTTGTGTGTTTGTTGTTGTTCTGTTTTGTTTTGAGTATTATGAAGTTGTTTCTACCTCTTTGTCAGTTAGATCTGAATCTTACATACGTCCAGTTGTCTTGGGTTTGAACTCCAGGGGATGTCATTATGACTGATCTGTCCTTTACGGTTTTTCATTTTGGGGAAGTGCATTGAGGAGTGTAGCAAAGCTTTATTTGCAATCTCTGCAAACACACACTCATCTGAAGGTAACTATGCATGTATATTTTCACAGTTCTCTGTGACATGTACATGTATGTGTACAGTCACTGAAAAAAGAAGAGGATGTAACATCCTGTGTAGTTCTTTCTGAAGCATGAGGAGAAAATGCTTTGATCTGAAGAGACTGTACATATACATAATAAGCACATGTGTAAATGTGCTGCGGAAGTACCAAGTCTGTAAAATCATAACTCACTGCACAGTACTTAAATGGACAGTATTAGTATCAAGATTTCTATCAGTGCTGTCTTCCAGTTCTGCTTTGCAAGTGCAACTTGATAAGGCAAAATACCCACAAAGTATCAGAAATTACGCTGTTGGCTGCACTTGAAGCTATCGGTAGCAAAGAGCAGATACCCTTTCTCCTCCTCTGAGGTGAAGAAGTTTCAGCCAATTGGATAACAGCCTGCCTCCACCTGTATTGAAACTCCCATTATCCTAAACAATATTTATGTATTGAAACTAATGTGGATTAAAGTGTATTCCGCTGTGTTTGGATGTATTCATCAGTCCAGCAATTGTGAAGTCATGACAAAAGCTCAGGAGATTGAAAAAAAAAAAAAAAAAAAAAAAGTTTAATTCATTAAAAAGGACATTTGCAGCTTTCTCTTTCATGAATAACCATTTTTCAGAGACTGTCAAGAGGGTTTTTTTGAGGTTTGGTGAAATGAGTCAACTACTCTACCATCCCTTGCATACACTGACTGCCAGCACAGAGAGCGAGCTGGGAAAACCCTGGTTTTCCTTTTTTGAACATAGATTTGTTTGCATTCCATATTAGATACATTCCAGACAATGTCAGTTCCATGTCAATCTGCTTATAAGAAGCTTCAGTAAATCTGATGTTTATTCAGAACTAAACTGTTACCACAGCAGCCAAGGTGAGGAAATAAAAGCATTCTGGGGCCAACTTGTAGGGGCTTAAAGATAAATTGCAAAAGACCAATGTGCTGCGGATTACGAAGGATTTCAAGACTTGAATCAAGGAGAGAAATCATTGATCAAAATATAATTGGGAAATGGAAATCAACAAGGACACCGAGTCACAGGGGGGTATTTTTCAACATCAGAGTAAAAGCAGTAACTTACCAGATTGTTTCCTCAGGAACATTTCAAGCATGTAATTAGACAGATACTTTTTTTTTTTTTGTTTAAATAGAGTTCCTAACTGTCAAATGCTCCCAAATACTGTTATTATTGCAAATTATCAGATATGCCTTTCAAAGTCCAAGCCTAACCACAGATATATAAAACATTAATTCCAGTCCTACAGGTATAATGTGCGTAACACTTAAGAGCAACTAAATACTGGATTGTGTGCTGCACTGATGAGCTCTAATAGAAGTGCCTCCAGAACTGCAGGATACTTTTTTTAAGATGTGTTTCATTGTTTCACTTGCAAGGATGAATTCCTTCAGTGGTGGCTGTTGATTTGAAATCATCAGGTATCCAGGGCAGATAGCTGCATGTGCTTGTTAGGGTACACAGTCCTTGTTCTTTTTTTTTTTTTTTTTTGACTCTTTCAGCATCTATTGTATTTATTTTTTAATTGTAAAGGCTTTGTGAACTTAATTTTGCACAGGAACGTCTGGATGCTGTATTAATCAGCATATTGTTATTATGGAAATAGGTTATGGTAGGTCAGAGAAAAAAGAGGAAACAGGTTGACAGTTGAGGTAGTATTAAATTTTGCATGATGTTAAAACTTTTTCTTTTTTTTTAAAAAAAAAAAAGGTTCTTTTGTTTGAAAATGTAGTTTGTGGTATAATATGAGACATCTGGATTGAACTAACAG
Source organism: Netta rufina (assembly GCF_964035555.1). Taxonomy (NCBI): domain Eukaryota; kingdom Metazoa; phylum Chordata; class Aves; order Anseriformes; family Anatidae; genus Netta; species Netta rufina. The sequence continues at coordinate 3,990,546 of NC_140130.1, read as the reverse complement.
CTAATAATATCCCATTAGGACATTAAACATAATGCAGGTAGGTAGCCTAGTAGCAACTTGAAATGAATAATAACTACTGATAGTTGAAGCAGTAATAAGGTAATCTTAACAGAAGTACATGAAGAGGAAAAGAATTCTCCAGGTTTCATGGAGTAGAGGGTAAACAGGTAAACTGCTGCGAGTTTTCCAGAGAGAAACATGAAAGAAAAATGTTTATAGACACTATATATGCTTTTGGTGATCTATGTTCATGGAAACAGTGAATGAGGAACCTGTATTTCCTAATATTATGAAAGGTGAAAAATATATTTTTAGATTGCAGTTCTTGTCTACTACGTTACTTCCTTCACTTTGATACATTTCTTGAAAATCTTTTCTGCTGAGTGTGTATTCCATGTGCTGTTTCTTCCAGAATCCTAGCATGGAGATTGCAGATTCCATCCGAGTTTACTGCATTAGGCTTTTTGAGTGTTTCTCTTTTTTTTGATTGTACCTTTGTTAGCACTGGGCAGCCGTTCTCTGTGCCGTGTTGAGCATTGTTACCCTCAAAAAATGGGGCCAAGCATTCAGTTTAGTTTTGCATCATACCTAGATAATTCTATTTACACTAGTTTCTCACTATATTCCTAGTCCATTCCTTATCTTTTTATTTTGCTAGCTAATAATTCTCTAACCGTGGACTTTAATTTCCTTTGCAAAATCAAACTCAGTTTAGATACACATTCAGGTGTCTGCAGTATAACCTTTTAATGTTTTGTCTATGACAGAAAACCCTTGATATAGGTTCCCTTTTTCTCCTTTGACTGCAAATACTGGGTAGTATTGCACGCCATTTTAAAGAATTTTAAGTGTTCATCCATAACAGAGCTTGTGAGCTCTTCAGTCCACTTGATTCCTCTCATCACAGCAGACTTTGGTCCCATCTATCCAGCAGAGTTGCAAGAATTTTTGGAACATGGACTTCTCAGAAAGGAAGATGGCAAGTGATGAAAACCTTCCTATCATCCTGTTTCTCTTTCAGCCAGTTAATGTCTATTTTAAATTGTACCTTTGCTTTTATTAATGACTGAATTACCTTCCATGTGCCATGTTTTCTGTTTTTACTTCAGTAGTAGGAACAAATTAGATCCTGTCAGATGCAGCCAGTAGCACATATGAATCAAGCCTCTCCTTTAAAGGTAGGGAAAACAAAGCAGGGAAACTACTGAGAATATGACATTTACTGCAGTCTTACAATTGTTTGTTTTTCTAAGAGAGCCCTGAGACCTCATAGCAAGGAAAGATAAAGAAGAGTTCATATTGTTTAGATAAACTTCATTATTGTTTGTCTCAAATTTATGAGTCATGTTAACTCATTAGAAATACATCTTGGTAATCTTGTTAAATACTTTTTTCTTCATTTTTCAATCCCTACACCAACTACAGAAGAGGAAGAATTTGTGCAGCAGTAGTTATCAAGGCAGTTGGACCTGCATCTCTCATCACATTCTTGTCATTTCTGACCTAAGTAGGTCTGAGCTGACCTTTCCTTCGCTTAGCTCTGCGTCAGCTTCCCTGTCTGTAAGTGGGGACTTCCTTTTATGTTTTTGCTTGTACTCCCTTACACACTAGGCATCCAGTATAGATGTAGTTAGTGCCAAGAGAGGATTTTCTACCCTTATTTAGGAAAAAATAAGCTCTGTACTCATTCCCAAGCAGACATCTCCATGCCTTACGTTCTTCAAATGGTGCTTTTCTTGTGTATTCTATCAGGCATGTCATCCAACGATTGATGTGTCTAAATGTGATGTGACTGAAGAAGGATATAATAAGTGATGCTCTTTCAAAAGGAGCCCGGAAGTGCCTGTTGTCAGTTCGTGACTGTTTTAACAGAGACACTTCAGTCTGGCAGAGGTCCTCCTCCGCATTGTTTAGCTTCTGTTTTAAGACTTGGTCAGTCCACTGAGCTTGCCAGTATGTGTGGACATGCTTAGAGTCAGTGTCATTCCCTCTCATGTACAGGTATGTGCAGTTACAAAAAATGGACTGACAGATACAGCACATCCACTGCCCTTTCTAGCACAATGACTGCAATGACTGTCAAAGATAGCACGTGTTTCTTCCCCAGCTTTTAACACCTGCTCTGCTGTTGCTGGTTTAGTAACACAAAGCTGCTTAGAGACCGTCCAGTGAAGAGAGGCACTGGCAGTGTGGGCTTTCTGAAGATGTGTCTGTGTGAGATCTGGAAGTCATCCTTCATTTCAGGAGTCAATACTGGACGTTTTTCAGTAGCTGTTTGAATAGTGGGAAAGTTTCATTGCTGAAGAGTTCAGGTACATCGTGTGGAATAGAAAATGTATTCACCCTAAGAAAAAAGACTACTTACCTGTTCCATACCTACTGCTTTTTTAGTTGTGTTTTAGAGATTAATCCTGATGCCTTCCCATTTCTGCTGAAAAGGTACTGAAGCAGAACTGTGCCAGTTCCTCTTTTATATTCATGGAGAGTGTCTGAAGATTATATGTGTGCACTGTTGCGAAAGGTACTAATCTAGAAGACTGTCTATAACTGCAGTGCACTGCAAGCACATATGCCAAGAGGGAATGAAACAAACAAAATACGCCTTAAACAATACTGGGGGTAAATTAAGGCCTTTCTTGGCTTTCTTATCTTGTATGTAGGCAGCCTGTGACAATTAGCTGAAAAGATGTCCCCTCTCTTGCTGTTTTAGCTGTTACAGTTCCACACTTCCATCCCCTGGAAGACAGGATGGGTGCGTGACTAGCAGATCATAGCATAAGAATGTACTAGATGATGTAACTTGATTAATTTCTCAGGGAAGTGATTTCTATTCACAGTTGAATGTTGTTAGAGCATTTTTGAGTCCTATTCATTGTATTTTTGGGAGCTTTTCATGCTAAGCACAAAAGATACTGTTACTGGGGATTCAGCAATTCTAACATTTGTAGAGCAGAAAGTTTGCATCTGATACGCCCAAGATTGCTAACTAGTCTTACAGAATGAGCTGCTGAGGCCTAAAATTAACCTTCTCATGTTTTGTATGTTTTGCTTTTTTTCCCATTGTTTTGTGTTTTTGTTTATGTTTGGCTTTTTTTTTTTTTTTTTTTTTATAATCTCAAGCCTTTCCTTACATACTACAAAAACAAAAAAAAGTAATGTTTTGTTATCTTCTCCCAAGTCACTTGCATTTAAATTTGTTTGTTTACCCTTTTGACTGGTTCATGTATTTAGTCTGCTCACCTATTGCCTGTGTATCTAAAAGCAAAGTATGAAGAATTACTAAGTTCAGTGCTTTTTCTGCCAGGTTTAGGAAAAAAATGCAGCTATATATTGTTGTCAAATTGCTCTTTAAAGTAGGATGGATAACTGAAGACTGTAGGGTGGTAGTTGCCAGATGGGCCTAAAGCTGGAGGGACACCTGTCCCATTCTGAAGTTTGTATCCTGGGTCACATAAAAAGTGTTATTGGGGAATGGTACATTTGTGCTCTAGAAACCCTGTTTATTTGTTTTTTTAAAAAAAGAAAAAAGTAGTGAGTAGTGAGTGCCAGCGAGAGATGCTGGCAGATCAAATATGCGTGTTTTCAAGTAAAAGCTTCTTGAAGCTTTTGATCTCCCTGCTCCATTAATTGATTTTGCAGCATCTCACGACAGAACCACCAACCTGGAAATAATGTTTTGTATAAAACTAACTTAAAGCTCAGCTTCCATTTTTTATGTTAATTCATCTACATACACATCTTAAAAAAAATAATGTTCTTTACCCCACAGTATATCTGGGAAGTCATGTCATACTGTGGAAATACTTCCTTGTTTGTATTTACATCTGTATTAGCATCATAAACTCAGTTATCATAATTATGACTGCCTTGCAGCTGCCATATCAAAATGCTCTATACTGCAACACTGTTGGGACAGAGTCCTCATACATTTCAGTTTAACATGCTGTCATTTTATTAAATGCTAATCTCCAGTTATTACAAGGCCAGTTTGTGTTCCCAAATAAATGAGGCAGATTTGTGTTTTCCAGCAAACAACCACACATAGCATTTTGCCTGAATTTCAAGTTTATGTACCACATAACAAACACTCAAGGGTCTGATTTTCTGCCACTTTCATTTATTTTAAAGCCTTTAATATCTTCCACAAATCAAATGACCATTCTGGTTCTCTGTGCAATTGTATTACTGTTCTTGTTGCTTAATAGAGCAAGAAGCTGTACAGCAGCATATCTGTAAATAAACCATACTCTCTGGTTTTCCTTGGAAGTTTCATCTCATTATCTTGAATGTGGGCAAGTTGTTTACCTAAGAAATGTCTGCAGAGTTTGGAGTTGTTGCAAGTTGCTACAGTGAGTAACTATTTTGAAGAGTTGATGTGTTTTCATAATTATTTTTAAAACTTTGTTAGTAGAAAAAAGGAACGTGATAAAATTTCTGATTTTATAAACAGATGGCGAGTTCTCAGGTAGGGAGAGGGAGGCAGAAGAGGAAAAAGTGGATGCTCAGCCTTTTAATTTCAGACATTAGAATGGAAGCCAAAGCACAGATGCATTATTTCACCCAAGGAGAGATGGTCCTTCTCCTCCCACATCTTAGGTCCTTTTGGCTTAAACCATTGAGTTCGAGTCAGCAAGTTTGTTGAGATTTTGGAACAAATATCATGAACAGAAACTGTCTGGCTTTTGTGCTTCTACATTTCTGCACTTTCAAAGTATCAAGTTTTAACCTTTCAGCTTGTTTTACATCCTTCAACTGCTGCCCTCGCACCCATATTCCAGCCATTACACAGTTCTGCTGCTTTCTACTTTAGCAAAGAAAAAGGGACATAACTCTGTGCTGCAGTTGGAAGTAAGAGTTGTATTTAGGCCCCCATTACTTTATTCACTAACAAGGGAAGATAACACCCACCTCTATTCATTTTTTGTTACTTGGAGAATTAGAATACAATACCGATCATAAAACGAATAGAAAATACATTAATCCTTTTTTTTTTTTTTTTTTGTAGAAGAATGTGTGAGTGGGAATGATGCTCATTTTTAATCTTCTCTATCTTGGTTTGTTTCACTTTCTTTTTTTTTTCAGAGAGCTTTCTGATTTTAGGTTATGGGTTCTTTTTACATATTAAATTAATATGTAAAATTAGGTAGGTAGGAGAATAATGGTTGCCCTTACTCCTTTGTCTAGCTGTGAGAAAGCATGTGGTATTGTCAGAGTATGTCTTGCCAGCAATACCCATATGGGTCTGACTGAAGATTTTCTTTCCCCTGGAAAGCAGCAGCTCACATTTATATATCATCCTGCTGACTAGTTATGACTAAGTGGAAGTATTTAGCAGTGTCAGAAACTCACCATTGTATCTACCACATTCATGCATTTACTTACTCTATGTTACCATTTATTACTTTTTTTTTCATCATTCAGAATTCTTTTCATATCATTCAAATTTTGTTATTTTTATTTTATTTTATTTTATTTTATTTTATTTTATTTTATTTTATTTTATTTTATTTTATTTTATTTTATTTTATTTTATTTTATTTTATTTTATTTTATTTTATTTTATTTTATTTTATTTTATTTTATTTTATTTTTCCCCAAAAATACTGTGGTTAACTGAGACTTCTTGTGAAGCAGGAAATCCTGCAGAGTCTCAGAACTGAACCTTACTTACCACTGTCACACACTTTTACTTATCTCACGCTCATGTCAGGGAGGGGAAAGGGACAGTGGAAACATAGACTGTAGGTCACACTAAAGTCTAAGTTTGACAGGACCTGAGGTGATCACCTGGTTCAACCTCCTGTGAAAAGCAGAGTGTTACCCAGGGTGCTGTCAAGCCAAGTCTTAAATACTTGGAGATTTCACTGCTTTTTTGGGCAACCTGTAACATGCTTAATTGTTCTCAACTGTGAATAATTTTGTCTTACATCTAGATGGAATATCCCCTGAAGCAGCTTGTACTGGTTGCCTTTTGTCTTATTGCTGTGCAAAGATGGAGGCAAAGATTGCCTCCATCTCTCTGTTACTACCATTTAGGCAGTGAAGGACTGTGATTAGATCCTCACTGAGCCGCCTCTAAGCTGAACTAGTGCAATTCTTTCAGCCTGAGAGTTCTCCAGTCCTCTCACTATCTGGTGGTCCTTTGCTCTCCAAGGTTTTTAATGTCTTTCTTGGGCTGGGGCGTGTGTGCAGAATTAGAGAAAACACTCCCAAGTGTGGCCTTGCACGTGCTGAGTGGAGTGGCATGATCACACCCCTTGATCTGTTGTCTTTTTCCTTGTTGATGCAGCTCGGGTCAAGGCTGAATGAATGTAGTATTGGTCCTTTTTTGCTGCTTGGTTTTAGTGTTTCATTACTGTTTGTTCCTGCTGAGAGGTCAGAAAGAAACATCTCCTTCCTCAGCTCCTAAACCAGTTCTTGGGCTTTTTACTAAAATTTTTGGAATTGATCCAAATTGGAATATCCAATCTTAACAGAATCTCAGAGTGACTCATCTCCAAAGTATGCATTTGTTTTATTCCTGTCACATACCCATCCTTGGCACTGTTTGTTAATAATACTCTTTCTTCCTCCTCCTGTCTTCATTAATTTCAGGAGTTTTTTGTCTATTCTTCTTCTCCTTTCCTTTGCTTGCTCTCGTTTTTTGACTCATGCCCTGTGATGGAATCCTTTACCATTCTTTTACTCACCGACACTCCAGAGATGTTGGAGTTGAAGCATCCTCTGTTTTGCCTTCACTATGTGTTCGTGTTGCATCTTTCTTGCCTCACAGATTGGATGCTTTCCAAAAGTGCTGTTTGGAATTCCACTCCTGGGTGAGCCCAACACATCATCCAGCTTTTCCACTCTGCTGAAAATTCTCCAGGCTTTTGGTTACATTTGTCTGTGCTTAGTCCTGGGCATTCCAGTCAGCCTTGATGGACCAGCCATTTTCAGCACAACTGCTTCTGCAACACTCTGTCTTGAGGTTTAGCTGTCCTAGCTAAGTCAACCCCTCTTGCAGGTTTCAGTAGCAATTGTGTAGGAAATACACACCTTATTGCTGGATAATTTATCCATTTGATTCAGGTATAATAACCATTTTACAATGTTTAACAGAACTGCCTTTGTACTTGCTTAATATTACCTATAAACATCCCCAAAGCTACCAAGTGTTCCTCCTCCAGGTTTTCCTACTTAAACATTTGTTTCTCAAGTCTCTTGTACTCTGTGGCAGTGGCTACATCCCTGTTGTGTTAAAACCAGTGCTCATCATACTGGTTAGTCTCTGTGGTTTTTTGCCATTGTGCATATACCGTTCGTCTGTTGTTTTCTATCTTTTAATTAGATTTCTAGGTGGCCTTTATTTAAGAAAACAGACAGGAACTTGCTTTGTGTTTGGAGAGCACCTTAACAGAATTATGTTTGGTTTGGGATTTAAACTTCCGGAAAGTATTACAGTAAAAATTCCCCCAGTTCCCGCGGGAACGGGGTTAAGCTGAGGCAGGGGAAATTTAGGCTGGACGTCAGGAGGGGGTTCTTCACAGAGAGGGTGGTTGCACACTGGAACAGGCTCCCCAGGGAAGTGGTCACTGCACCGAGCCTGTCTGAATTTAAGAAGAGATTGGACTGTGAACTTAGGCACATGGTCTGAACTTTTGGGTAGACCTGTGCGGTGTCAAGAGTTGGACTTGATGATCCTTAAGGGTCCCTTCCAACTCAGGATATTCTATGATTCTAAAAGAAGTTGGCTCAAAATAAATGTTTTAACCAAAGTGAAGACTGAAGAACTGCCTCCTTCTCTTATGTTTTGGTCTCTCTTGCTTTTTTTTTACTGATGAGAGTTTCTGGTACTCTGAAAGGGTAAATAGTTTCTTTTATACGTTTTTGGACTCTGAAGAGCCTGTATTTATACTAGGTGACGAAAAACAATGTAATGTAATGAGCTGCTTGCATAAAATCACGAAGAATAACATGTAGACCTAACTGAAACTGGCTGAACTAGTTACTTAATAGACTTATGTGAAACAAATCTGTGGGTAAACCTAGCTTTTTTTCAGATTAAAAAATACTTCAGGTTGACAGGTGTTGAGATGAACTTGCTATCACTTAAGCCTTTCATAAATGATGTTGTCTTGTATAAGTAAACTTAATTAGCTTAATCTAGATATAGCTGACTCTTTAATTTGTCATTATGACAACAGGAATACAGAATTGATGAGGCAAACAGAACAATATGGTGTGCTAAATCTTACTTAGAAAAGCAAGTTATTTGCTACTTTGCATGCAACTACCAGACTAGTGTACTTCTGCCATCATTTGTTGTGGTAGTCCTGACTGGTTGCTCTCAGCACATGACTGTATGACCAATCTTCTCTTTTTTATTCTTTTTTCAGTTAAAATACTATTTTCTCATATCTGCCTTTGGTTTCCATTTTTTAAAACTTCAGCTAATGGCAAAGACATGCTGTTTGTTTTTTTTGTTTGTTTGTTTAAAAAATGGCTTTATGGATATATGTAGAAAACACAGTGAATGATTTCAGAAATGTGGATACAGGGACCAGTGCTGAAACAGTCAGCTGCATACTGTATCCATTACAATTGAAATGTGCAATTATCCATCCTGGCAAATCTGCATTATCTTCTGCCCAAACTCTACAGCCTTAGGCAAGGCTGTGAATTAAGAGCTTTTCAGCAGCAAATTGCTGCATGGCTTACCATCGAGTCTCTCCGTGCTGATCTTACTGGTTCAGATAGTGACGCCAATATGCTTTGTACAGGAATGGATGGCATGAGCAGTTCGGAGTTGCATACTACTACAAATTGTAGTTTTTCCCTGTTTAGGGATTAAATTCTATTGCAAGTGTGTTGCATATGTTTATGTATTTATTGTTCAAAAAATTATCCCACTCTTTCAGGAAAATAGAACTTTCCAGAATGGATTAAGTAGCTCTAGTTTTGTGCCTGATTGGAAGCTTAAGCACAATGCAGTCTATTTTCTGGAATATTAAAATCTTTGCTGTGGGTTATTTCTTACAACAGGGAAAAGCAATGTGTATTCCTTCCTTGCCACTAGGTGCTATCTAATGTAAATTAGATTCCCAGAGAAATGGAATGAATATCATCCTGTTAAATGTGAAGGACTGCATTTCTGGAGCTGAGAACTGGGAAACAGCAAAAGTATTACAAATCACATCTATTTTATTAAAATCTGCATCTCTCCACACATTTCACTGGACTGTGAGAAATGCAAGCCTGGAAATGGAGATTGCAGTCTCTCAGTAGGGTTAATAGCTTAGGCTGTGGTTCTGACTTTGAAATCAGCCTTGTCAATGCTAATGCCAGTTCTGGCTCAGAGATCTTCATTACTCAGTATAGATCTGGCCATGGATTCCGTTTACTGATCATAAATGTCAGTGCAGTCCTTGGCCTGGTTCAAATTCCTCAATGCCATTATTTTCACTGGAATCATTTCACTGGTAGGATGGGCTGTCTCTAGCATGAAGCAGAAAAGTGATGGAGTACATTATAAATGTTTTCAGTAGTCAACTAAAAGGCATTTGAAAATAAATAGAAATTATTTGTGTTCTAGATTGTCAACTCAGTTTTGCTAGAATAAGAAGAGAGCAGCAGGGCTGTAGCTTGGTATTCTATGCTCTGACATTGGGGTAACAGCGTAACAGTTCTGTTGTCAGCATGTCCTTGCTGGTGTACCAATGTGAGAGTGAAAAAGGTTTGGGTAGAATGTATTTATTTGTTTTACCTCTAATAGTTCTTTGCTTTGCTTTTTTTATAATTCCTTTGTAGTCCACAGGTATATTTCTGTTTTTGCTGCTAATCATACCATTATACCTTTTTTTTTTTTTTTCTCTCTCTCTCTCTCTTTTTTAACTTTGCTTTCCAACTTGAATCACACTGGAATATTTTCTTGCAAGCATGCTCACAGAGCTAGAATGCAGAGTGGTTGAAGGCAAGTAGGCATACCAAGTAAGGAGGCATGGTAATAACAGGGAGACTGACAGAAACCATGGAAGGAAATTCTTTGGAGAATTTCAAACAAATCCTCCACTCAGCTTGGTAAATGGAAGACTGTATTTTTAAGTATTGGTACCTGAAAAAAATCTGTAGAGATTGACAAACCAGATACTACCTAATTATCTGGAAACTCCTGGGACTTAAAACCCTATTCTTAAAATAAAAAAATAAAAATAATAATAAAAAAAAGGGATGCTCCATAATATTCAGTACCAACAAAGCATATTGATACTGAAGTGAAGTGTGTTGCAACAAGGGAGTACTGTGCATCATCTAGTGAATGGATTGTGTTGAAATTGCATCTTCAGAGCACTGTTCCTTCAGTGTAGCTAAACTATTAGTTGTTGAGGCTCTCTTACTGTTCAGTAAGTATACCAAGCACTTTAGTTATGAGGAAAGGAAGCTGTTGATTGCCTTTGTTGGGGTTGGAACCTCTGGACGATGGACTAATAACTGATTTCTGAAATGGAGCCAATCTCCAGTGGAGAAGAAATGAAAGACTGTGTCTGCTTACAAGTTGAGCTACCCTTTTTTCTTTCCTATTTCCTTACAATAATATGGTCCTAAACCTCATGTCTTCCAACTTCCATCATCTCATGCTTGACTGCTTGATCTGGTTATTATTTATAGGAAATTTGCCGAGCAGAAAGCAGATGATTCACCTTAGGTTCTTTTTATTTGCACAAGGGATCTGAATGAAGGACTTGCTGTTTTCTAGATGAGATCATCATCCCATCTGATATTTTTGCTGCTGTTTTTTATTTTTACTGCTGTTGTTTATTTCTTGTCTATGAAACTGCCCCATTCATTTGTGGAAAATATTAGCTTTATAATTCTTGGACTCTTTTAGACCTCTAAAATTTTCTTACGTTTCTCAACTGGTAGAATGACATCCAGATTAAATTTTAGGCTGTCTTTATTTCATCAATAAAACACATCATTTTCATTTGATATTTTCCATTCCAGAAAACTCATAGCAAGTAGTAGATATTGAAAGTAGTATAGATATAGTGACTCAGTGTGGACCTCATTTTGGAAGATACTATACTCGAGTCTTAGGGATGAGATCATTCCTTACCTGTCCTCGTGAAGCTCTGGTACTATGGGTTAAAGAGATGACTACACATCATTAACTTGAGTCTCTTTAGGGAAACAGAGAATTGCAGTTCAGGCTCTAAAATGTGCTCATATTTCTGACCAGGTACTAGAATTCATAGTTCCTCTCCACTCAAGTAACTGTTCTAGTCATGAAGTTATGCTTGCTCCCTTTCTGGACTGACAGATTTTTGACTTATTTATGCTGTTTGTTTGGAGGTGCAGAGGTGCAGAACCATTGCCCTGGCTGACTTCTTGGTTAAAAGGTGAGAGAGTTCTTAAAAATCAGCCATGCTAGGGTGGGGTTCTGAGTAAGAGGCTTGAGGAACACAAGTTAGAAGACTGAAGCTAGAACAATCCAAGTATTAGAAAATCTGATCTATGACGAAAATACTGAATGGGTTAGTCTTCATCAGCCTAGTAAAGACAGCAAAAGAAGAAGAAAGAAGGGAAAGATATGATAGCCATTTCCCAAAATGTAAAATATTTTTGCACAAGAAGAGCTAAAATCTGTTTTTATATGCTCATAATGCATAGGAAGAAAATGAATAATCTTTGATTACATGGGGGAAGGTTCAGCTTAGACATTAGGAAAAACAGTTCATAAGTGAGAGAGATTTTATTCAATTATCATAGGACCTTGTGTCTTTCTTCACAGTTGCTCATCTATTTTTATCTATACCTATCTGTGTTTGTAAATGACAGATACAGTGAATATCTCCCATTCCATTTTCACTGGCCAGAAGAAGCTGTCAAAGATGTCTGCATGTTACCTATTATTTGCAAATTATGAAAAATATGCAAAGGGGAAATATATGAATAAGTTTCTCAATTGATGTGTTGAAGGGGAAGGTTCCTTGCTGCCTTCTTTCATAAAAGTTTGTTATGAAACCTTCCCAATTTAGAAAATGATATCACTGAGTATTTTGTATGCACTACTAAATGCGTTAGTAATGGCAGTGCACGTAACTAAAATGCTGTTGTATGGTTCTCATTAGCACCTCTAAAAATAGCAACCAAATCATCTAATAAATGAAAGTACAGGAACAACAAGGCTTGAAATAGTTAATGTTTCTTGAGGGGTGCTCTTTAATTTTGTTTTTTAATTCAGTTTTACTTGGAGAACCTATTTAGAAATGGACTATCAGCCTCTTAAATTGGAGTCGAATTACTGATTTGTGACATGAAAGCAGGTTTGCACAATGATGTACTTAATGGGTTGTTTAGTTCCACCTCAGCTGACACAGATCACTCGGTTGAACAGTTATTGGTTACTGAGTGACTAAACGTGGGTGGATGCATGTTACGGGAATCAGAAACCTCTTGATAATTAAAATCAAGAATGAAACTAATAGATACAAGATTCACAGCTAGGGCGCTTTTATTTTATCCTTCTCTGGGACATTGGGATGAACATCTGCTAAAACTGAAAAGTTTGCATTTTGATAGTTACAGGTGGGAATGCATGTGAAGGATGACAGTAAGCAGTAGCGATGCATTCAGAATTGGGCTTTGTATTAGAGTCTGAATCGTTCCAGTTATGCACAAGGTTTTGATTGACAGGTTCACTCTGCACCTTTGTTTAAAATGGAACATTTTACTTGCAGGTCTGATAGTAGAGAAGGTCGCTTGAGACTCAGGAGACTTGAGCAAATCTTCAGGTCCTAGATAATCATTTCATCTACTCCAGTTTGAGGAATACAAAATTTCATCAGAAATCTTTTATTAAAGGATACTCTTACCTATCCAAATGAATTATTATTTTTTTAGTATCATCATTTAGCATAATTCACTTAACTGAAATCTATGGGTTAGATATATTAGGGAAAAAATCTTACAGTTGAAAGTGAAAAACCCTGTGCTCACATTCTTCCTGTCTCTCAGGCCAGTTCTTGAGAAGACCATTATCCTAATGTATTCTCAGTGAGAACTAAAAACCCAGGAATTGTCACCTGGTGTCAGGTTACTGATATTTCCATCAGTTTCTAATGGTGATAAATCTGACCTTTTTGTCCTGACATCTTGGAGTGGAATATTGTAAATTGGCGAATTGTTAAATGAACAGACGAACTCGAGGCATCCAGTAGTAATAAGGTAACTTGTGTCCCTTACTTGAAGAGTTCACTGTATTTATTATTTTTTAAACCTCAACTTCTTACCATGCAATATGATCTTTCTTGTATTGAAAGTACTTTTCATCTTTCTGTTTTGAAGGTCATTATTTATTCTTACCACTTACAAATTACAAAAGTGTTGGTTCTTTGCTGAAGTTTCTGTTCTCACCACTAATCTTAACGTGAAATTACAGTGTAGATCGATAAAAAGTGCACAATTTTCTCTTTTAGTAACAGGAACTGTTTATCACCTGCATTTGAAGATTAAGTACCTGTAATGTGTACAGGTTATAGCAGGATAATATTTTTACTGCTACTTGATGACAAATGTACTGACAGCAGTTGTTAGAAACACTGCTATCAAAGACAAAGTCTTGATCTCCAATTTAATTAATAGTGTTAGCTTTATATTCATAATTTCTCAAATAATATGCAGTAGATATTTTTAAGAAAGGTTCCAAGAACAGCTTTCAAGAATAGACATACGATCATGTTATAAAATAAATACGAAAGTTAGTATTTATTGTAGTAGTGAGATGTCATAATATTGACAGTTTAAGAACATAGGATTTTAATTTGCCCTAAAATAATGTGCTTTTTATTGTTTTCAAGACAATATCATTTTATCAAAAATCTGAAAAGTGTTTTAAGTGAATTTGAAATAAGAGACCAACAATTATGAGATTATTAATGAATTGAGCAGGAAAAATACATAACGCTTGCAGTTTCTTCTTCCTCAAGTGTATCAAAATTGTCAGTCTGTCATCTGGCAGAATTAAGTGGGGGATAATACTGGTATTGTGAACAAGAAACAAAATATTGAGCATTAGCTAAATATTTGTGAAGGGGCCATTTGCCATATATTGTTACGTTGAATAACATAATTCTTGATGTGTTGAAATTTGCAAATACGGGCATTAGTTACATTTTCAGAGTAGAACATAGAGTTGTTTTAAACCTATTCTGCTTTTAGTGAAGAACATAGTAGACTAAATTCTGACCCTAGTGAAGTGCATACAAAGCATTTCTATTTGCTGCTGTAGTATTACATACCACAAATAAATCTGTTTTTGCACTGATATAATACAGAGATCACTCATCAGCTCAGTCCTGATGAGGTGTTAGTCTGCACTGCTGTTTGATATTCATTTGGGAAAAGTAAGGACTGAGTGTGAAGAGACTGACACCAAGTAAGATACATTAAGAGAGCATATAATGACAGTTTAAAGGTCAATATTTAATTGAATGTTAGGTAAGTGGAGATAGCTTCTGTGCTTCCATTCCTATCACGATGCCTCTCTTCATTTACACTGTATACCTTGAGATTTTAGACTTGGATCTGCATTATTTTTTAGCATCTGAGGCTCTTTATTTGCAGGATTAATGTTTCATGAGTGTATGTGACCTTTAAAAGTGAATGATCTAGCTAAAGTTATTTGGACAATCACTTTTGAGGAGGGTCTGCATATAAAAATCTGTGTTGGAGAAAATTCTCTAAAAAGTAGTCATACATGTTGTTCTACAAACTTGGATTGAAAAGCAAATAAGCCAAAGAGCACAACTGCATAGTTTAAAAGGACTGGCAGAGATCTAAAGCCAAAAGCCAGACTTCAGTTTCATTAATTATTCTCTGTAAAACTCTAGTAGTAAAGCAAATGTAAAGGTTTCGCACCAGAGGAGCGATGGTTTGTTTTACAGATGAAAACATGTAATGTATAGGTGGAAATCACCTACGTGTGATGGTATTGACTTGCTACTGTTGCTTTAAGTTGTGTATCAGCAAGGTGTAAAAATCATCAGTACTATAGAATTGGCTGTAAATATAATGTAGAGTCCTCAGCCTGAGTCCTCGGAAGCAAAACCAGTGAGAATACAGATTTATTAAAAACACTGAAATGTGGAAAGGAATACAAATTTACCAACTGCAACATTACAGCAGGAATAACGTAATCATAGTATTAAATATGTAGGGACATACTTGAATGTGCTTTTGTGGGGGCCAACAAAGGCTTTTTGCAAATGACCAAAATTTGTCAGAACTGGGGGTCAGGAGGTTGGGGCAGGTGTCCCGTGCCCCTCTGCTGTGTCAGACACCTCTTCCATAGCCTTATCTGTAAACTGCTCAGGCTTCACCTTAAAATCGATTTCTCCCCTTTTCCAGTATTCCTAGGGGATATACTAGTCAAGAAATTTGTTCCTGTAACCACCGGAAACCTTTTTGCTTAATTTTCCTGGTTTGAAACGATCTGTTTTGAAACCTTCTACTGCCGTGTCTCAGCCATGCTTATAGCTTCTTACTGACTGGATTCTTGCACAGAACTTAATTTTTACATCAACATTCTTCCTCACATTTACTGGAGATTCCTTACTTTGTATGTCTTAATAGTGAATTTGCCACTGATGTCTTGTATTTGTCCTGTCACTGATGACATACATCCAGTCTTCCCTAGCTGTCACTTGCAGTCTCAGAGACTCCTGTTTCTGTCAGAGACTCATCATAGCCCTAAATATTCAACCTTCAACTAATTGTACTTTGAAATTCTTTCTATGCTTCTTATCCCAGTTCTCAAGCTCTGCTGCTCTTCCTTTACAAAAAATCTGTTTAGGGATATTACCTTCTTTCACGTTACTAGAACTGGTAGTCTATACCCTTAATATAAAAGACCTGTTCAAACATACAATAACATTTTCTTAGTGTAGAATTCATAATGAGGCTTTAAGACCAGCCAGGAGTTGCATTATGTTAAGCTTTCACAATACGGAATACCCAGATAGCCATGAGTTCTCACGTGGAACGTTCATGTAAGTGGATACATGTATCATTTAGTAAATACTGGACCATGAAAGCAGTATGAAGAACTGAGAATCCTGCATTGAATTGTATAATACAGGTATCAATGAGATAAAATGAGTATTTCCATTTTTATCATTATTATTATGTTAAATTTTTGATGCTTTTTGTCTGAAAATGAGTATGGTTCATTGTTTGTGTTTGAAGATTTGATAAATCGGAGCTTTCTTCTCGAAGCTTGTGTCCTTTAATGCATGGATATGTGTTGTTAAGTTTATCATACCAATAGTTAAAAACCTGCCAAATCTGGACTTTGGAGGAACCTGTCCCAGCGCAGCTGGAAGGACATCTGTGTTCTACAGCTTGCATTTTTGAAAGTGCTGTGTTGGATGAATTAGGTAACTGTAACATGGTAACAGCTTTTTGTAGCATGGAATTCTTACTAGGTCTAATTCCAAAACTAAATATGAAAGACTTTATGACAGTGATAATCCATGCCTGGAAATAAAATGTTTCTTTTCTGCTTTACAAGTAATGTGTGTCCAGGTGGGTGTATTGTGTTCGTTTTTGCCCCCAGAGTTGACTGCCTGTTTTCTTGAGGATACATAGGCATATTTTTCACGATCAGCATTATATTTCTGTCAACTTGGGTTTGAGTTATTTATTTTTTACTGTATTATCTTACTGGAATTGCTGTAATTTTGTTCAGTGGGTGAAATATACTTCTGTGCTTTGAAGTGCTGGAGTGCTACTTAAACCTTGTTTCAAGGCTGATGTTGAAGTCTAGTAATGCATATTCCACCTGCTGGCCACAGAGACACTTTCCCAAATGGTATGAATGTATGCAGGTGCATTTGCACAGTTTAATGCAGGTGCATTACAGTGATTTGGATCTAAAAGAAAATCACAGAATGGTGTAGTGCCTGTCAACAAATGTTGTTTGTTGCAGTAAAAAACGTAATCTTGCAGTAAAAAATAGAAAGTGAGAATACATAGCGATTCTGGATTTAAAAAAATACATTTGACGTGATTGAAAATTAGGTAAAAGTAATGATGACTTCCATTAGTTTTCTATTTTTTATTTTTCCCTACGTGTCTTTTGGTAGGCTTATTTGATAGTATCTTTACATGTTTCTCTTGGGACTTCAGGCTTATGTGAAATGAAGAATGGCACAATTTCCTTGTGATTGGAACTTTAGAGTTCAAGCTGGTAGTAGATCATCCAACAGCAGATCTGTCACTAGTTATTTATTGAGTCTGGGCTTTAAATGTGAATTTGGTTCTTAAATGTGAATCCCCTTAAGACAAATGAAAACTTATTGGGTACCCTATTGCATTGGCAGAAGTAATATTAATTTTTAAATAGTTTGTAATTCTGAATTCTTTGTGTGCTTCATTGTGTACTTTTTCGTTAGTATGGTTAAACTTGCTTTGAATGTTTTATTTAGTGTCCCTTATAAAGCCACGTTCAACACACTTTACTAACTAAGTTATTTATGGTAAAACTCAGAACCCTTGCAAGAAGAATATGTTGGTAAGTAGGAGGGAGGAAATAAATTTGAAGACTTGAGTCATACAGAATATGTTTCTTGTCATTTTGAGTTGATTTGCTCATGTATTATTGAAGAAATAAGTATCCAGAAAATGTCAGCAGTACAGTATGTACAGTACAAACAAGGAGACCAAAATTGCTTGTGATTTGAGTGTCTCACAGTTACATTAGTACATCATGGTGGGTGTATTAGCGTTTCTATACAGAGAAGAGACAGTAGAACAAACCTGCGCATCCATTCTGGTCATGTGTTTTTTTTTAAAGCACGTTTGCTAGCAACAATAACAGAAGATTCAAACAAAAAACTTCCCTAAATGCCAACTTTAAAAGTCAGTGCTTTAATCTAAACATGGCTATTATGAACTAGTTCAAAGCTGTCTGACGTGATTTTATTGGTTAGCATTTAGTAGCCAGTGTAGTTCTACAAGACTTGTGTTTTTGTTTTTTTTTTGTCAAACATTATCTTTAAAATCGTTATCATTAAAATGTTTGATATCAGTACCAAGTTTCCTAACCATAAGTGAGAATAACCTATTCAACATTTTTCCCAGACACCCGAGGAGCTAGAAGATGTATCTGACCTTGAAGAAGACCATGATGCACGTAGTCGCACAAGTGTTCAGACGGAAGGGAAGACTGACAGGGTATGTATTACACCACTGTATTTAAAAAACAAGCTGATGAGGGGAATAATGCTGTTAGATTATTACTCCTATGAAACCACCTAAAGTCATGCAGTGAGTCATGAAAATCATGTTCAACTCCTAATAGATTTCTGAAAATGTGTAGAGTGCATAAAACTGATACGTATTACCTGAGAGAGAAAACAACTATGTAATTAATTTACAAATACACAGTGAAAATGTAAATTAAAGAGAAAATTCTTACTCTTCTGGATTAAATTCTAAACGGTTATAGTTTCATCAACGTGTCTTCTTCTAATAGAGGTTAGGTTAATAAGGACTTTTTGTATCTGGGTCTTACCTGTAGCCTGCAAAGCATATTAACCAAAAATAAGCTCTACATGTGAGAAACTGCACATGCACAGAAAAAGATGTCTGCAGTCCTAGCCACTGCAGTGCATGAGTTACAGACTTGTACTTCTGTGAGTCCTCCTGTGAATCTATTCTATAGATTTCTATAGAAAATTCTATATTACTTGATCAGTGAACCCATAAGGAAATATGCAAAACTCACTGTAGCATTTGGCAATTAGATAAAATATTTCTGGAAGTTCTGAATCATGTTTTGCTGTTCGTATAATCATTTAACCTTAGGAGTACGCTACATTACTGGTTATTCTGTACATTCACACATTTTGTAAGAACCTATGAATATTTCGAGTAGCAAAAGGCTTCTTAGTACAAAATTGACATACATAGCAAACGTTAATCTTGTCTATGTTTCAATTTTAGAAATACTTCAGCAAAATTGTAGACTGTTTGCAACTTTTAAGTTGAAAGATCCCTGGGGCCAGAAATGTGAATTTTATGACTTGTTTGTAGAATACCTAGAGCAACAGCAGATTTCTCACATTTAGTCTAGTCTACCAAAATAGAATTTAGAAGCAATAGAGCTAGTTGGAAAACAACAAATTATTCAATTCAATAACAGTATCGATAAAATGGGATTTTTATTTACATTTGTTTTCCAGCAAACTTGCACAAACACAAATATTTTCTTTATTAAGACCCTAAACACTAATCAAAAATTTCAAAACAAAAGCTGTTCTCTTGTGTTCCATTTCTTATTTTAAAATCAGAATGAATTCTGAAAAAATAGGTAAGTTATTAATGGAAACTGTGGTATTAGAATGGTGCCTAGTTGATCTTTTAGAAACTGCTGTCAGTTTATAATTTCAAACTGTGTACATACGATGAGTAAAATTAAGTCAGTATTCTCTAAAAAAAACATTGATTTTATGGGCTATATTCCATTTTCAAATGTAATTCCATGGTAACCTTTTGTACTTCTTGAGGCTACATTAACAAGTCTGGACAAAAAAGGCTTTTCTTGACAGGGGGTGTATTAAGAAGCAGTGTATTTAGCATAGCTGGGTATTGAATCTGTTTTCTCCATGAAACAAGGGAAAACTTATTTACCTTTCTAAAGATGTGCATATCAATTATATGTTAATTAACTATCAATTGATTCTTAAAGCATATGGCATGCAGTGTAACAAGTATGAAAGATTATTCTCACCTTTCAGGGTAAAATTTCAATTGCAGTTAAGAAAGGCAAACTTTTCCTTCAAAATGTTGTCCCTATGAGATGATTTGTTTGGAACAGGTACAGATGGTGTGCTGAATAGTTTCATAAATATCCCATAATGAATGCAATGGGAAAACAGAAAAGGTAGGCTTAGGTGTTTGCTATCCTACAATAATAACAAAGGATCCACTAATGCTCTAAAAGATCTTTAAAAGACACACGGTCTTCCATGTCTCAGATAACCCAAAGGCTTCCTTTAAAGGGAATTTTCTTTGAAAAGAAAGCCGTAAGTAACCCATACTTCTAGACATCTATGAAAAGGAAGAAGTGAATTCTGAGGACTGTTGTAGGTAGAGTGCTGGCTGTCAAAAATAAGAGGCATAGGCTATTGTGGAGAGATCTCCAGGATATGTTTTTCCTTGTACTACACAGACAGTGTAATTCTGCACTGTCAGTAACTGTGGTGGGGAGAGAGAAGGGACATGTTTGAATCTTCTCCAATGTCAGATCTCTCACCGCTCCAACAGGGAGCTGGTGTCTTTGAAAGACTTTTTTGACACTTTTTTTTTTTTTCTTTTTTTTTTTTTAATCATGATGTATAAAGCATGTAAAACTGAATGTGATGTGCATATACCACATGTAACAAGGGCTACATCTTAACTCAGATATCCTGTTTTTCTTACATAGGTCAATCACTACATTTTAAATTCTAACTTTTCTAGAACCCGTCTCTCTCTGGTTAGTAGTGAGATGACAGGACTGAGATGTAATCTGGTATTTATATTCTTGACTCTGCACATAGGTAATCTTGGAAACATTACTTCATTGTCTTTCCCTGAGATAATTCCAGATCTTGAAAATGAAATTGATGATGTTTATGGCACCTTCCCACATGGTGGGAAGTCGGTAATTAAACTGGATAGCAATGTTAATTATTATTTGTACCACAATTCTATATCCATGAAGAAGTTCTTTAGGAAAAGTCTTCTTGATTTGAAAGCCGGATCCAACATGCAAAAAGTGTTCTTCTTCTAGTGGTTGCGTCTAATTTGTGTAATTACTCTGTAAGCTCAGTAATTTTGCTTGAGGAAATTTATTCCATCGTGGTCAGTGTTAGTCCATTGAGGTAATTTGTGGCTTAGCATACGATGTTGAGTTGAAGAGAAGGTCAAGTAAGTATTTGCCCAGTTAATTTTCAGCCTTAGAAGACAATGTGCATTCTGAAGTCGGAAGAAAAGTTGGAGGGCTTGAAGTTACAGTATTAATGAATTGAATAGATTAGCTTTATTTTAAAGATATTTGTACAGGTTACATGTTCACACTGAAGAATAGGTGAAATATTTTATCTTGTGCGTAATCAGTCCACTTACAGACGATGAGCAAAAATGCTTTCAGGCAACCACCCACCCACGTTTTTTCTCAGAGTTCAGTAGATGGTTTCATGAATAGAGATAAAAATGTGTGAGAGTTAGATCTACTTCTTATTATGTGTGCACAGCAGTTCAGTGTTGATGAAGAGTTGACTCAGTGTTATATAGTGAATGAGAAAATCCACACTGAATTTATTGCACTGTTTTATTTGTATTATGCCTTAAATACAGTGATCGTTAATACATATCTAAAAACATATTGAGCCTTGAAAAGACAGTCTTAACCAAACTTTCTGAGAGAACAGATACAAACAGTAAGAAGACCTGCTGGTATTTGCATAAAATCTTTTGCATTTGCAGTCTATACAGAGGGTATGGAAGAGTTCACCTTGAAGGGACCTTCAGAGATACCTAGTCAAACTGCCTGGCCACTTCAGGGCTAGCCAAAAGTTAAAGCACATTAATGAGGGCATTGTTCAACTGCCTCTTGGGCATTGACAGGCATGGGGCATCAATTTCCCCTCTAGGAAGCCTGTGCCAGTGTTTGACCACCCTCACAGTGAAAAAGTTTTTCCTGATGTCCAGTCTCAACCTCCCCAGCACAGCTCTGTGCTGTTCCCGCGTGTCCTGCCATCTGTGTTTAGGGAGCAGAGACCAGCACCTCCCTCTGCACTTCCCCTCCTCGGGAAGCTGCAGAAAGCAACGAGGTCACTTCTCAGCCTCCTTTTCTCCAGGCTAGACAACCCAAGTGTCCTCAGCCTCTCCTCATTAGAACATGTCTTCCAGCCCTTTTACCAGCTTTGTTGACCTCCTCTGGACACTTTCAAGGACCTTATCATCCTTTGTACATTGTGGAGCCCAAAACTGCACAAAATATTCAAGGTGAGGCCACGCCAATACTAAATATAGCAGGAGAATCCCCTCTTTTGACCAGCTGTCTGTGTTATGTTTAATGCACCCCAAAATGTGTTTTGCCCTCTTGCTGCCAAGGCAGCTGTCAGAAGGGACCAAGGGAGATGAATGATATATTCTCTTACTCAATAAACAAAGACTATGCATCTAAGTTCCTATATTAATATAAATGCTGACATACATAAACAGCAACTGTTTTCTGTCTTGATAACAAAAAGGCAAGTTTAAAATAATAAGTAAGTTTAATTTTTAGCAGTGCTGCACAGACAAATGTCAATGACAAAAATCAAATGTAATACCAGTAGCTACAGTAATATTGAGTGGGTTCTGCTAATAGTAATTTTTTCACTTAATACATGGCCAAAGATTCCCTGTGAGGAGTCATGATCTGTCAAAAGCATTTAATTTACGTGCTAACTGCCTTCATCTTTTCCCTTTATTGAAACTGTGATAATTAAGAATTAGCAAGGAGTAAAAATCACTTAGGATTGTAAACCAGGCCTCCTATACCGTAGATGTATGATGTGTGCTTTTGCTTCTTTCATCCACGCCATTACTGAAAATAGTGAATAATGCCAGAGTCAGAGCCAGTCTCTTCAGAATTTCATTTGATAGTTCCCTCCACCTTGTCATGAGTTCTTGGTAAATATTCCGTGAAGTTTTTCAGTGAGTGTCAAAACTACTCAAGGGCAATTACATCTAGATCTTGCTTCCCTAGATTGTGTAAAGAATGACATGAGAATCAGTGACAATATCTAGTGTAGTCCAGATTTTATGGCATGTTGAAATAGGACAACTGGTGACAACAGGTAGGAAACTTGAAAGAAAGAAATTAAGCTTCTCCCAGCTGTCAGTATCACACCCATACATTTCACCTGTAGGGAACATGCTTTGTATTCACTTCGCTGTAGATTGCTAATATCCTGCATTTGCTGTTAAGTGTCTTTATCCAAACTTGAACGATCACTTAGCAGAAAAAGTAGGATGTGGTTTAAAAGTTAGTGGGCACGTTTTACTAATTTTAATGGAATCTCTTCTAACTCTATGCTATATTCAAGAAATGTGCCTATGTTTGGCATTTATCTTACGTCGGCCTTTGTGATAAAATACTTAACTGATGTGCACAGATTGACATATGACAGATCTACAAAGTTGTATATAACTTACAAATTTATAAATAATAACAAAAAACAATCACGGGTCACAGTTGGAAATTATTTAAAACTGATGGAAATGCGTCACTGTCTTTTGAGTTGAAGAGATCTTGTTTACTTCCCACAAATGTCTTTGAAGCTGGTGCCCAGCTGACCGTAGCTAGGGAGCAAAAATTTAGGTGGGATGGTTTCATCCAGCTTCTGAGCCCTTTGTGAAATAAAAAGCTTAGCTCTCAGCTAGGCAAAGCAGGGATATGAATCTGGTCTTTCTGGATCTGTGCCATTACCTTCTAACTACAAAATGTGAAGAGCACATTATTTTGTATTCTTGTTTTTAAAAACTCTGAAAAGAGTCTATCCTCACGTGGTCCATTAGGGAAGTTGGGTTTATTTTCTTGGTAACATACAGAAGTGTAGCAAATTGGCGTTTACCTCTTCTCTCCTTGCAGTTTCATGGTACTGCAACTTACAAAGCAGGAAATGTTAAATAGTTTTCAAAGGGAAGCTTTTCCCTTCAGAAAGGATATCTGGCTCACCTCTACCTTAGACAGAAGGAGTTTTTGATAATGTAAACATCTGATTAGATGTACTGTAAATCATTCTATTATTTCTGTTTCCATCCTTCCTCCCTATAAGAGGTGTGCTTTTTGTTAGAGAAGAAAGAAAAATAAGAAAAAATATATGTCCTCTCTCTTAATTTTTACTGTTATCTTCTACTGTGGTAAAAAACAAACAAACAAACAAACAAACAAACAAAAAAACAACAAAACTTTGTCTTAGAAGTAATGAATAAAATCATTTTTTCCTCATGGACAAAATAATCCTGCATTCATGTAATATCAGACATTTAATTTATATTTTTATTTCACATGTACCTATGTTTTCTATTTTAATGCAAGGTCATGTCTGCACTTAAAAGACTGTGTGTATATTTGTTTTATTTTGTTACCGTATATGTTTTTAAAGCGGTACGAGGGAAAGGAAACAGAAATCAATGTCAGAATTGTAGTTTTCCTTTGCCCCTTTGTTCCAGTGGATAATGTTTCTCGTTCCAGCTGAGAGTCATTTGTGTTGGCATGTAACAGGATACTTACAGTATGTTAGACTGCTTTCATTAAGACGTCATCTTTCTTGTGGTTTCTAAATCCAGGCTTGTGTTTTTCAACCCAAAACAGTGTAAAAAGTGGTACTTAATTCTTTTGATTCTGGAGTCTAACTCTTTATTTTTGTCTGTTTCATATCTTTCTCAGGAAGCTCATCTTATAGCCATGAGAAAAATGTGTCTTGATCTTACAAAGTCCTTACGTGGTCTGTTGTACTGTTGTAGGTCTTTTTTTTTTTTTTTTTTTTTTTGTACAAAACAGGAAAAGCAGTGCTTAAAACACGCAGTTACACTTTCTAATTTAGTGACTGTAATTATAACATACTTAGGGAGACCTGTAATTTCCAGTAATTCATATAAATGGAAAAATTTGCCTTGTGACAGAGTAATGTAAGCATAGATAAAATCTCTTAAATGGCCTGGCTTGAAAAACATATGCATTACATATTAAACTGATTACCTGTTACACTAATTATAAGTAATTCAGCCATTGCCGTAACTTTCCATTTTAAGTATGGTAGGTGATGTTTTATAAACAAAAATAAACCACAAGGTATTTATTACTGCAACATAATTACAGTGTGTAATTCTTGATAGCCTACCATGCAAGAGGTGGACCACTTCAGAGAGAAAGTGGTAAATACAAAACACTGAGAGTAGCGCCACGAAGATGAGCAGTATCAAAGATCTTGGTCGCCCAGCCTGGTGTGGAACACAAGGTATCTATATAAAATACCAGTGCAGCTGATTTCAAATATCTATTTTTATTTATTGTACATATGCATTTAATCGTTTCTATAATCATAATTCAATGCTTAAGAAAAAGTTGTAGTAAAACTTGAGGGAGTTGAGATTATGCTGAGGCCTCATTAGGAGGCAGAAGAGAAATGAATAGACGTATATAGACATATATAAATATATATATATATATATATATATAAACATATATAGAGAAAAGCCTGTAAGAGCATGAAGCCTCTAGTGATTCTGGCAGCAGCCCCCATTTTATTGTTGTTCCATTAGGTGGGTCTCCAGTCTCTCTGAGAGGCTTTTGTGTAGTGAGGATCACATGTGTAGGACTTCGTGGTTGGAGGTAAGAGAGGGCACGTGGGAGAAAGCTTTGTGACACAAGTTTTTTGCCTGTAGTCAGTTACTTATGTTGAGCTGTTCGGTGCTTATGTACCAAAGCAAATACAGTCTAGATGACCATTGCTGGCTGCAAAAAAATGAAAGAAAATGTGGGATAATCTTTCAAATACTGCTTTATCTCAAGTTGCAGATACAAATCTGAAACAAAATATGAAAGAAAGAATTTACTATGGGATTTGCATTTAATGTTTTCACATGTTGTTTTCATAACATGCTTTTCTCAGTGTCCCTGCAAACTTTGGTTTATTTATCCAAAAATTTAAAACAAGAAGAGCTCTTAAAAAGGTCAGAAAAACTTGATGAAGTTCTTAATTAAATACAGAAAGTATTTTGAATTCATAGAGCTGCCTTTTCTTTATCTTGGTGTGGTTATCATGCTTCCAAAGGCAGTATACTGTATCTTTTGATTTGAGTGTTTTTCCTCTGTGGGTATGACAACTCTGAGGTGACTTACTGGATTGAGTCCATCAACTTCTAAAATTGGTTAAGAAACATCAGGAGCATAAGTGAAAGCTTGCTAGTCCTTTTCTAGAGTTCATTTTTGTTTTTTACTACAAATTCTAACAGGTACTTCTTTTATGCATTTAAAATACCAAATCAATCGGGACAAACCTGAGCTTTGCTTCAAATCACCTATCAGGACTGTTAAGTCTTGGGCATCGATACCAAAGAATCCCTTAGAAGGCAGTTTGCACTCTTGGATTACGTGTCTGAACTGGGACCAGGCGAGCTCTGTTCTGGAGACGCAGTCCTGTAGGAACTACCTCCTGGACTTAACAGCCACGTGGGGATTTAAGCTTCTGCGGCTGCAGAGCCAAGGAAGAGCGTGAACTTCCTGAAGGTTCTCATCCAGGGAATCTGTTTTGTACTGAATTTGATTTGGCTGACACTGGTTAGAAAATTGGCAAGAGCAGCTTTTGGTTCTGGCTCAATTAATCCATGCAATTTAAAATCATTTCCATAATAACTGCATAGCTCTGCACAACTGCAGATTTCAGTTTACTGGAAACTGAACCACAGTTGCACTTCTGTTTGATTCCACTTGAAATAAGGGGATGGGGAACAGGATGTGGCCCTCACAATCCATGAGCAAATGGTTGGCAACAGCACGTAGATATACGCAAGTCAATGGGGCCAGATGGGATCCACCCAAGGGTGCTGAGAGAACTGGCACAGGAGCTGGCCAAGCCGCTTTCCATCATTTATCAGCAGTCCTGGCTATCAGGGGAGGTCCCAGTTGACTGGTGGCTAGCAAATGTGGCGCCCATCTACAAGAAGGGCCGGAAGGTTGACCCAGGAAACAATAGGCCTGTTAGTTTCACTTCAGTGCCAGGGAAGCTCATGGAGCAGATTATCTTGAGTGTCATCATGTGACACTTGCAGGGGAAGCAGGCAATCAGGCCCAGTCAGCATGGGATTATGAAAGGCAGGTCCTGCTTGACAAACCTGATCTCCTTCTATGACAAAGTGACGCGCTGGGTGGATGAGGGAAAGGCTGTGGATGTGGTTACGTTGACTTCAGTAAGGCTTTTGACACTGCTTCCCGTAGCATTCTCCTTGAGAAACTGGCTGCTCTTGGCTTGGACTGGCGCACGCTTCGTTGGGTTAGAAACTGGCTGGATAGCCGGGCCCAAAGAGTCGTGGTGAATGGAGTCAAATCCAGTTGGAGGCCGGTCACTGGTAGAGTCCCCCAGGGCTCGGTGCTGGGGCCGGTCCTCTTTAATATCTTCATCAATGATCTGGACGAGGGCATTGAGTGCACCCTCAGTAAGTTTGTGGATGACACCAAGTTAGGTGCGTGTGTCAATCTGCTTGAGGGTAGGAAAGCTCTGCAGGAGGATCTGGATAGGCTGCACCAATGGGCTGAGGTCAACTGCATGAAGTTCAACAAGGCCAAGTGCCGGGTCCTGCACCTGGGGCACAACAACCCCAAGCAGAGCTACAGGCTGGGAGATACCACTCTTTATAAGTACCTTAAAGGAGGCTGTAGCAAGGTGGGGGTTGGTCTATTCTCCCACGTGCCTGGTGACAGGATGAGGGGAAATGGGCTAAAGTTGCACCAGGGGAGGTTTAAGTTGGATATTAGGAAGAACTTCTTTACCGAAAGGGTGGTCGGGCATTGGAATGGGCTGCCCAGGGAAGTGGTGGAGCCACCATCCCAGGAGGTCTTGGAAAGACGTTTAGATGTAGAGATCAGTGATCTGGTTCAGTGGGGGACTGGTTAGTATTAGGTCAGAGGTTGGACTGGGTAATCTTGGAGGTCTCTTCCAACCTAGATAATTCTGTGAAACTTATTTATAGTTAGTTTATATAAGTGATCTTAAATTTCCTGATGGAAATAATGCACAGTACTTTAAAAAAGGAAAATCAGGAAATCACCAATAACATAATCCCAAGCAAAGACACATTTCATGGCAAACTCAGCAAACTGTGTTTTTCTTCTATTTCTGCTTTCATATTGAATTTATACCATTTATCGGATCAGTAATACGTAGATAATGTGTCTTGCATAATATGAGAAGTCGAAGCTCTAAATTTTTCTTGACAGATCTTCATGAATCAGACACTTTTTTTTGCCTTGTTAACTGTTTTGGTTTTGGCTACCTGTTATTTTTGTCTGCTTCCTGGCCTGTGTGTTGCAACAGGAAGTGTATTTGAGCCTTGTCTGGTGCAAACTGATAATCTTTCTTATGCAGAAGAATATTAGGGAAAGTATATCCATTCTCACCATGCTGCATTTTTAGAAGTTGTTTCAGTATTAATATATTGAGTACTTCTAAAAATAAACATAACGCTTAAATATAGGAAGAATACATGTATTAAGTGTACGTTATGGTTCCATAGTCTGAAATTGCACAAAATGCACCACTTCTCTAGCTATACTAAATCTTAATTTGAAACAGTTTTAGTTTGTGGAATGTTTGCAAACAGACCAGTCTAGAGCTGCAGCCTAGTACAGAGCTGTGTCCTACCTGGGCCCAGTTTGACTGTGGCTGCATTTGAACATTGGATATTCATTTTCCTGTTGGCATTCAAGGTACTTGTTTGGTAACTTTAGTCCCCTGCTGATTTTCTAACGTGTTAATCTGTTTCTTTGTCTTCTTCAAAGACAGAAGACACAGATTTGAACAAGCAAAACTTTACCAGTTCTTAAAACAGCACTGGGTAACCTTCTCAGAAGAGAGGACAAGCACACTTTTAGGGCAGTTAAACCCTTTCCTTTGTACTCATCTATCTGAAAATGTATTGCATTTTATAACCTGCATATATATCATACTTTAAAAAAAAAAAAAAAAAAAAAGACAAAAAAAAATAACTAGGCATTTCATTCACATTAAACAAAAAATCTGTCAGTCATACTTTACAAAGGCTGTTTGGAAGAATTTTTTCTTGTTTCTCTGCCTACATTAATACTAACGGTTTCATGGGACAGCACTGTTCCCATTCTGCCAACCTAATTATTTGACCCAACCCAACGATAGTGTAATGATTTTGAAATTCAGAGGTACTCAGGCTGAAACAGTTGGCCCAGGCCACAGCATGTTACAGGTATGTGTTTAATAATACCCAGCAATATATATTAAAAAAACAACAACACCAAAACAAAACAAAAACCTACCACCATCAGCAAAAACAAAAAACCCTCCCTGACAAACAGATGTTAAGCAAATAAATTTATTTTATTATTCCAGGCTAAGATGACTCAACTGCCAGAGGCTGAAAAGGAAAAGATAGCTGAGCAAGTGGCTGACTTCAAAAAAGTCAAGAGTAAGCTTGATGCAGAGATTGAAATATGGGATGATACCAGCAATGACATCATTGTTTTGGC
Source organism: Netta rufina (assembly GCF_964035555.1). Classification (NCBI taxonomy): domain Eukaryota; kingdom Metazoa; phylum Chordata; class Aves; order Anseriformes; family Anatidae; genus Netta; species Netta rufina. The sequence continues at coordinate 3,961,253 of NC_140130.1, read as the reverse complement.
CAAGAGGATGTGTGTGATTATGATGGAGATGACTGACTTCACAAGGTAATTATGCAAAAAATGCTCTTCAGTACTTATAAATTTTGGAGGCCATTGTCATATTGTTATGACGGGAAATAGTGAGTTTTTAATGTCAGTTGACAGTGTCTTTACAAAGTTGAGTGGCTAAGATAATGTAATTCGGTTTACAGCGCTAGCTGGTAGCACAGAACTGTTGGAGGGGAAGTTTCAAGTTTTAAACCATGCTTGTCCTTAAATCTTTTCTGTTGTTTTTCATTTGGCTTGTTGAAGTATTTATATTTTTTTAGTGCTTTATTTCTCCTCTCAATGAAAGAAAAAACAGAAACAATCATCTTGATTTTATACTGTAGTTCTGTCTTGTCTGTTACTCTTCTGTTTCTACCATACCATGCTGTCTAGCATGTAGTATATTCTAGTCATGCATAAAACATACTGGACAGAGCATACGTCTGGTGTATACATTCAGAGTCATGCATATTTTATATTGCATTGCCTGCTATTGCTTTCATCAGAACTGTATCATGCTACTTTACTTTATGTAGCTTGGGAAAACAAAATGTCCTACAGCAGACAGCTTTCAAAGCTAGTATTTCCCTCTTGACAGTATGTGCTGTGTAATAACTGTATATATGAAACAATCTTAAGTTCAGAAGCTTTTTCTGCCCCATACTGAATACATGTTCAGTAAATTTCATCAAATGAGTTATACTGAAAGTAAGTACTGGTTGTTGTGCAGTTCTTTTTATTAATATTGCTATTGATAGGTAGGTAAGCCTTAAAACACAAGCGCTCTTGCAAGACCTTTCATGTCCCATAAAGTAAGTTGTTTCATGCAAGATATGAAGAAAATTCTAAGCCTCTTGGACAGATTCTTCAGGGGTGTAAATTAAGAGTTGCATAGAGCTAACAAAGCCAAGATCTGGCTTAGGCCTGTTCTCAGGAAGACAATTGTAGCATTTTATCATGGTAGCCCATTTTAAATTCACCTTCACATGAGAGAGAGAGAGTTGAAAAATTGTTTGTTGAACTCTGTAATCATTTTATTCTCTTTGCAGCATACAATTTGAGTTGAGACCATTGTAAAAGAAAATGTTCTGCCCTCAAGTCAAGCTTTACAATTGAAGTCACCTCTCACCAAATTCTTTAAATTACTAGATTTATATTATTCGAGATTAACAAGGCCAGTTCATGTTCTTAACTTTGCATTTTTGGCTCTGTTGAAAACAGCATAATTTGCATTTTTGAGTCCATGAGCAGTTTTTGTTCAGTGTTGCAGATCACCAGAGAATCCACTAAGAACACGTTTGTAGAAAAACTTACCAGGGGGAAAACTAAAATCTACTGGGATGAGAGAGGGGAAATCCTATTATTTACTTCGAAGTACATTGAGGAACTCTACAATATTTTAAGATGCGTTTTGATGATTCTCTACACAATTTTAGGAAGTACACTAATCTTTTTACTTCAAGACAATAGGAAGTACACTAATCTTTTTACTTCAAGACAATAGTAAGAGAAATGCAAGCATATACAAAATACTTGTTCACTGCACGCTTGATGCATAAGTTGTAACTTCTTTGGGGTATGACTACCTTAACAAGTCTATTGTTACGTTTCTAGGACTGTTAGTAACAAAAGCCAAGTTGTCCTTACCATATTGTGTATGCAGTAATGTCTTACCTTGGTACCTTACATAACTTCATCTCAAACTGTTAGAAAGCTGTATTTGAATATGTCCATGTACGTTTTCAAGTCAGTTCTCTTCTGAGTCATTCTGCCTGTTGCACGCTCCAAAACACTGGAATCACAGAATAGAGGTTACAGCATAGCAGCCACACCTTCCCAGAGGAAGCATATACATATCTCCCTAACCCGATGTCCTTTTGGAGGTAATTTTGTTCCACATTTTTCCATGTATTTAAAAACATTGAGTCCTGTATTTGGGACAAACTTACAAATAAACAGTTATTTCAAAAGCACTTCAAGGTTCTTTACCAATAAAGTAATTTGAGAATTGTTGGACAGTTTAGGAAAAAAAAAACACAAAGTATTTTCTTATTGAGAGAAAAATACATGCATTTGGGACTGTATATCAATAATGTACTTAAGCCTGTACTTAGCAACATATTCAGTTTCTATAAAAAGCAGCTTTGAAGAATAGTAAAGTCATACAACAGCTTTTAATCAACTGCGTAAAGAGTTTTAATGGACCTCTCTTAAGACAACTCTGAGTCATAAGCTTGTCGATCCCTAATATAGTTATGTAAGCACTTCAGAATTCATTGTTGCATTAAATTATATTTTCTTTAATGTCTCATATTTGTAAGCAAGTACGCTTGTGTTTAGAGTGAACCAACTGATTCACAGGCCAAGTTTTTAAACTACAGTGCAGTACACAGAGACACTTCACAGATAGATCCTACAACCCAAATCCAAACTAAACTCTTCTTAGCACCCTTAAAAGTCTACCTCTTCAGAGGCCAGTTCTGGTCTGTTCTCTGCAGTTCAGATACCACCCATCAATACAATGAAACAATGTCACAAATATTACAATCTATATATAAAAGCAGTGAGTTAAATTAACTGACTGCTTTATGTCTATATAGATTATTTCCATAAGTTATGTTTGCTTAAAAGCTCAGTCACAGAGCTATCTTCAATTTAAAGGATGAAAATTCATTCACTGCAGAAGCTATTCCTTTAAAATAGCGTATTCCCACACAGCAGCCTCTGCTGAAGAAGTGAAAGCTCAAACCAGATTAAATCCTCCTACTTTGAAACTGGTAGGGGGTAAGTTCTAGACTGAGTTTTCAAGATGTTCCTGCTCATTTTCCTCTGGCATTTCAGACGTCAGAGACTCAGACCACAAAGGGATAGAGGTCAAACTAAGCTCTTAAAAGCACTTAGGTCTTCAACAATCATCCTATTACACACTGTACTGTAAGACACTGGAAAACTCCACACATGAGGAGAATTAAGTAATTCAGAATTACTATGCACAAAAAAACCCCTGTTAATTATAAAATGTCATCTAACACGGCCAAACGGAAAATCTACAGACAAATCCCTTGAATCTCATCCTCACCCAGGAAACAGAATGCTTTCAAAAGCTGAACAAAGAACTGAAATGCTGCTTTCCCTTCCCTGTGATGCAACTGATAAACATTCTCTAGTCTCCACAATCTAAACCTTTGGAAGACAGTCATCAAGACGAAATAAAAATGAAGGCTTTTTAGTGCATTTGAAGGGTAACAGATTTACTCAGACAATAAATGACAAAAAATCCACTACTTACCTGAGTAGCATCTGGTGCAACAAACACAAAATGTCATAATCCTTTATGTCTTCTGTGCCTAAGACCTTTGAATTGCAGACTAGAGAAGAGCTCAGACCTTAAGACAAGCTGGTGCTTGTGGTGGCCTCAGCAGTCTTCATTCCTGGATGTTCATGGGGAAGGAAGCGAGAAAGTCAGCTGTGTTCTCGAGCACTGTCAGTCACCTTCGGTACAGCAACAGGAAGGGGCAGATCCAGAAGAGTTAACCTATGTTTTGGACAAATAAAAATGTTTATTTTACTAGACTTCATCTGGCATCAAACAGGAAGCTATAGTTGCTGCAGTTTTACCCCTGCCTGTTTTGCAAGTGTGACTATCAGCAAGCTTTTTACAAAATGCATCCCACTTGCCATTGGCAATTGAGACCTGTCTTTTTAAATGGCAACCAACATCAGAGTTAATACTAGAAACATAGTAAAAATAGCAAAATAAAGGAAATTAACAATACTTTAAAAAGCAAATCTAGCAAAATCATCCCCCCCCTCAAGCTGTCCCCACATTACTCTTATTATAAGTGAAAAAAAACTACTTCTGCTTAGACCTGTACTACTTACAGAAAATGCAACCCAGCATTAACATTTTCTCTCAGTAGTAGTCTTGGTTAAGACCCCAAGTGTAGCTGCCAAATCTAGCAAATCTCCATACCTGCTAACAACCACAGTCCTGAGTGTTAATTTAGCTGCTGTCCCTCTCTAGTGTTTGCTTGGGGAAGTAAACAAGGGGACCCAAGAAGAGAGTAGGATGCCAGTTCTGTAATTACTGGGAGTTAAAGAGGCCACAGGACTAGAAGAAGAGAAAAAAAGATTCAATTCCTATTCAAGTTCACCCACACAGCTCCTCATCATATCTCACTCTTTGCCAGTTACCCAAGTCAGAGTTACCCATGATCCTGCTTTCTCTTCAACAGCTAGACTTCCCTGAAATACTACAGAGCTCTTGCATTGCCCCCTCAAATCCACTGATCTCTTCACCTTTTTCTCACCCCTCTTAGCCCTCAGATTTCTATAATTTCCATTCAGCCCTGTCCATCTTGTCTTGAGCCTCACCCCCACACGCACATCCCCAGTCTGTCACTGACATACAATGTGGCAATACGTATTTATTAATATCTTATTAGTACAGCAATAGTACCTACATTGCTAGAGCCCCTGAACTGATTGGATGCCATTAAATCTACAGTTCTACTTCGGGTATATATAAAAAATCCTCCTCATTGCTCATATCAGAGTATTCAAAGCTCATCATTATTTCAGTAAGCAGTTTGGGATCCTTTTGAGAGTCCACAGGCACTTAATGTTTGCATCATAAGAAGATGAAAAAAAAACAGCTGTCTTTAAACTTAAGCATTTCATCAAAAATTACCTAAAGATGAGAGGTTGTTTTGTCAGAAGCAGTTTTGTCCCACTGAGACATCATAAAGTTATTTTGGACCGTTCAGCTACATGGCAAAGTAGGTGAACTCTCTTAGGGTTCTATCTTGAAGCTAACTTTGACCAGAACTAATTGCATAAAGAAGTTCTTTAGGATGAATTCATTTCTAAAGCAAGTATAATTTAGTTGTGTGCACATATTTGCATGTGTTTTATCATAGTTGTTTTGATGAACAGAACCAGTAGGATTTACTTGGTACAACATGGTAGATGAAACAGGTAAGATTTTATTGTTAAAATGAACAATAGAATTGCATTAGCTGGATAGTTTAAATGTTAACTAAGATTTTGCAGTACTTGTGAGATACTGGCTGCCCTGCCAGAACTGCATGTATACTAAGTAGTAGCCACAGGCAGTTGTTCCCCTCTGATAGTAACATGGTCCCTCAGATATGTGATGAAGTGTTGAGATACGTCAAGTTAAATCGCATCACGTAATGCAGAATCAGCTGGTATTGCTCATTCTTCTTGCATGTCAGAGCTTCTAAAGTGTATACAAACTCAGCTTTCACAAATAAGTGAGAATTTTTGAAGACAAAAATCCCACACATCCTCCTCTCCCACCTCAAAAGATTGAGCAAATTTCATGCATGGTACTATATCTTTATTCACATGATATTTAAGTGATAATTGAGTGACAATTGATGATATTCATGTGGATGCTCTTGCAGATATGTTAGTTGTAAAGAGTTTCAGGTGTTTCCTGAGGACATATGCCAGCAAACAGTTAATCAGAAATATCATTTGCTGTTCTACTGGTCTTATTTTTTAGGGCTCATTATAACTTCTTAAAAGGGAGTGTTTTTTTTGAAGTGCTGAATATTCATCCTCTGACAGATTTTTTTAAATTCTTAAGACATCTACATTTGTTCTTCTACACAACTCAAAGTGACAATCACCTTGGGGAATGTAGTGTTGAAACCAAACATTCCAAGCTTTGTTCCTCCCCCCAAACACATAATTTGGCCATCAGTCCATAGTCAAAGTATTTAGATATCCAACTTGCAAGTAAGTTGGATAGATTTGATTTTTTTCTCTAGTACGCATAATTGACAAACAGTAAAATATTCAGGTATGTTTTAATATGTTTTTTACATATTTTTTTTACTTCCAGTCCAGGGAATTGGAGTCACCATCCCGCAAGGTCTTTAAAAGACATTTAGGTGTTGAACTTAGCGATATGGTTTAGTGGAGGACTTGTTAGTGTTAGGTCAGAGGTTGGACTCTATGATCTTGAGGTCTCTTCCAACCCACACAATTCTGTGATTATATATATTTGTTAGAAATTTCAAAGTCAGAATTTACTTCTGAACTGTGAAAAACATTCTAAATTGATAAAGACTAGTTAGAGAATGGGTTAGGTGTGAAGAATGACACATACATGTATAACATTGCTTGCTGATTTACAGGTTAAGAAAACATGTTAAAGACTCATAAAACAATACAGTGAACAGCTAGTGACCAAAATAATGAATGCAATGTTGCTTGCTTTCCTCTGCAACGTTAACATGACAAAATACATCTAAACCACATGTAAACTGACTTCAGTAAGCAATTGTTAACCATTGCTCACGCTTAGACCAGAGATACTAAAGGGAAAGGATAAAACAAAGTTTCATGTCAGCATCAGAGGAAATGGGGTAGTTGCATATGCATGCTTACATGCAATGGCTTTATTTTGAATCTGCATTTTCTGCTTCTGCCACTTAAGCCTCCTTCCTGTTGTGTTTTCTCTGTTGTTCCTTTAAACACAGACTTTTTTACCAGTTCTGTTCTCACCTTTCCTGGAAACAAGCCACCTGCCTTCACTGTCAAAACCTTTTGGTGTACCTCTTACCTCTCTCACTACAGTTTCCCTAGTCAGCTCATAACTTCCCTAATACATACATATTTCTTTGCCACCTGCTAGATATTTTTAAATAAGTCCTTTCTGCGCTGTACTTGGGAAGCTCCTTATTCTCGTTCACAGCTCTCATGGAATTGCTCCAGGTTATTGAGGATTAGAGATCAGCAAGTGTTTTAGCTTGCTGGTCTTACTTGCTGTCCCACAGTGCAGTTTCACATCTTTGATTCACTTGCAAGGATGCTGTAAGATTGCTAAAAATGAAGGTGAACATCTACTGCTGTCCCCACATCCACAGAATTTGCTTTTTCATCACAGAAGGCAGTTGGTGTGACAGACAACGTGTTTCAGCTGTGCTGTCTGTTCCTAATCACACTCCTGTCCCCAGTGTTCCATCCTTAAGAACTTGCTCCATAATTTCCCCCAGAACTGAGGTAAGGCCTTTGCCCATAGTTTTGCAGATCCTCTATCTTTTGAAGATGAATGGAAGACTGGATTGGAGTCATCTGTTCTTTCTTGTTAGATTACAAGCTCTTTGGCAGAGGCCATTTCTTTGTGCTGTAGGTATACAGGATGTTCTCCAGTGGGTCCAGGACAGTGTCAGGTTTATGGTAGCAATTGCTGTAATGATACTTGAGGTGTAGCTTCTTTCTTGAACATTTTAATCAGTCTGTTCCTTCCTAGTCTCATAATTAGATTGTAAAGTTCAAAGTTACTAATGTGTTACTGAAAACAAAAAGTTGAAAATAGAGCAGGTGCTTCAGTTTCCCCTGTGAATGCTATTAACTTCCAAATTATTTCTAAAATTTAAATATAATTAACCTAGTAACTCTTGGTTATTGAAGTGCTGCATATGCAATTGCTTATGTCTTCCCTGAATTCTGATCAATGCTGTGATGCTTCTAGTTCTGGAAAGAAAATACTGATCTGTGAGTGAAGTTATGATTCCAAAGTAAGGCTTTAATGGAAAAGATTGGTTTGGGGTAAGCTAATTACATAAAAATTGCAAGAACTGTGGTACTCCTGAATCACTATTGATTGAAGCCACATTGTGCTGAGCTGGTTGTTTTTCCCTCTCTAATATGGAAAGGATAAACTTTTGCCCCTAACATTGTTCACTGGGAGAGCAATTGTAGTGGGAAAATGCAAGCTGTTCTGCAAAAGAATGCAGATGTTCTGTTATTTCACATTTCTTGCATTGACTTACCTATATATCTTTCTACATTGTAGGCATGTATAATTATTTCACTGCTCCTCTAATTGCCAATTCTAACCTAATTTTTCATTTGATGATTATTAACAGTTAACTTTTCTAAAAAAGCAGCTTTTTATATATATGCATCTTGATTTAAGTAATATCTAAAGTGAAGTAATGCTTCACAATATCAAGATTAATGGTTAGGCAGTTTTTATAAATGCAGCAAAAACTATTTTATTTTGACATGTAACTACCCTAGTTTCCATTGTACATTGGCATTCTTGCAAAAGATTTTATAAGTTTGCATTTTCCATGTGAGGAAGTCAGGTGTAGGTGTAATTAACAGAGCTCAGAACTTGAGCCTCCTGTAGATATAGATAGGCATTCTTTTGAAAGAATGTTATGTTGAGTGAAAACAAGGAGTCATTTGATAGTTGAAATAGAAAGCTCTTAAATTTTGTAGAAACAAACTAAACCAATCCTATGCTTGGTCTTTGAGTAAGAACGCATTTCAAAGTTACTACCTTCCCAATAACATGGATATAACAGTGTATTCATAAGGAGTGAGTTCTGCTAGTTAGCTGGTTGGAAATCTACAATTCTTCAGCTTAATTCTGGTGATGTTCGCTTTTGCAGCGTTTAGTTGACTCCCTGATGGACTGTCCGTAGCCATTTCTCAATCATTTCTTTTATGCTGTAGAATTCCTTGTAGGTGTGGAAGCTGTGAAGACAGATTCTTAGTGCAATTACATGTTCCACATAGTAAAACTCAGAAGACTTTATTTAAAAAGGAATTCTAAATTTTATAAATTTAAGACCGGGAAAGTGTGTTTGTATACTATAAATCCATTGTTTTTGCTGACCTGTTAAGGTCACATCTCCTGTATGTCCTATAGCATACATAGGACAAAGCAATATACTAGTGGGAATTTTGAAAAATATTTGAAGACCTCTGCCTCGGTATCTCTAAGTAACTAATACTTTCATGAGAACAATGGGCCCTCTAGAAATCACTGAGAATTAAGAACTGTTGTTTCTCTTCACACCTCTTCTGGGAGACCTCAAATTCCTTGCATTTTTAGCAATCTTACAAGTAGTCCAGCACTTCAGGGTACTGAATACTTCTTGATACCAGTACTACAGTCATTAGCACAGATGAAGCTAAGAAGTGATGCGATGGAAGTGTTTATTGGCTGGGCCAGGAGGTTAATGAGGAACTAATGTTCATGCCTCACATGCATATCAAAGGAAGGATCATACTCAATACAGTAATATAATCACAGAACCACAGAATTTCTAGGTTGGAAGAGACCTCTAGATCATCAAGTCCAACCTCTGACCTAACACTAACAAGTCCTCCACTAAACCATATCACTAAGGAATGAATAATCATGAATTCATATCACTAATGAATAAGACAGATAAATTTGTCTGTCTATCCTTCTTAGCATCTACCCAGGACTAGAAATGAGACAAACTACGAAGTCACAGAATACATTAGAGCAAATACAACTTCTCAGTAAGAACAGATAATATGCATCTCTTGTACTAGAAAGTGCTGTTTTTCACTTTTTAGCTTTAGTGACTACTATACTCAAACTGCAAAGTAAGTTCATGACCCTGAAGTACTAGCTCCTGCCAACAGGAACAGAAGTCTCTCAAGCAAGTGGGGGTTCAGGCAGTAATTTAACAGCCTCTAAGCCATTGCTCTTAGCCAACTGGGAAGTCTGTAGCAGGGCAGTCTCTTATGGGTTACAGACCAAGGAAGAACTGTATCTCTGTGAGCAGCACTAAGGAGAAGGGTGAAAGCTCTGTCATCTCACAGCAGTGTAGGTTGTATTCTGCAGGCATTTTTACCATTCAACAGGAATGGACAGAAGCAATGCTGGCTCCCCAGTAGGGAGCAGAGCATCCCAAAGGCACCATGCAGCCATCAGGCAGGGCTTAAAGTTACCTGCTCAGTTCCAGGCTTCTGCAGGGCCAGCCACCAGTTTAACTCAGATTGCTCAGTTTCTCTACCCATGGTCATCTTCTGCATTGTCTTTGAGGCAGGAGGAGTAAGACCCTGAGACTGTAAAGATAAAGGCTACTGCTAGGGAACAGCAAGAACCAGCTGCTTCCTAATGGAGACAAGCCTGGATCCAAAAGTAATCCCAGTGCTTGCAGAGCTTTCACTGACCAGAGCAGAGTTATACAGCAGTCAGCACAAGGCACTCATAACAAAATCCACCAATAGTCCTAGACAAGCTAAGTGATAAAGCAGGTCTAGGTTTGGAAATCTCCCAAAGCCAAGGTACAGCACCTGCACAAGAGATCTATCTGGGAAACACAACACTAGCAATATAGGTCCAAAGCCTACTGAGGGTAGAACTAGAAACAGAGGCAGACATACCTGTAAGTGCAGGCCTGGTCAGGGACAAAGAGGGAAGGTGAGGGTAGGGCAGGGCTTAAATAGAGCTTCTGAGCCAGTGGGTGGAGTCTGTGGGAGGGGGCCTCAGGTGAGGTTGTTCAAGACCATTGAGGCCTTTTTGGTGCACTCAGGGCTATGACAGCTGCAGCTGAGAATTGTTGTTTCTCTTCTGTCACTTTTCTGAGTCTATTCTGATGGCTCAGGCTCACCTAGCAGGGGAAGGTGATAATACGGTGTCCAAACCAGATGTGATGTGATCAGTGACATACTACGGTTAGCTTTTCATATGATAAATGTTTAGGGATGTGCTGGTTTTTGTAGCATTCTCCAGTTGGCACATTAGTCAGCCTGGTTTTTGTACTTTGAGGCTTGATGCGAGACTTGCTTCTCTGTTTATTTTGCTCAAGCTGTTGTTTGAAAAGAACGCCCAGAAAAGTATCTTAGAGAAATAAAGTAGCAGCATTAAAAAGGCAAAGCACCTCTCCTAACTTTTTCGTTCAAAATGTAGACCTCTTTTTACAGAATTTATTTGCTATATTTTGCACATGCTATATATTTTTTGCTATAACACCATATGTTCAGATTTTTTCTGAATTAATCAGCAGAAATTAGAAGCTACGCCTTTGGAAGGTTTCCAAGAAATAAAGACTGGAAACTTCCGCAGTTATCAACCCCTTCATTGGAAGTGTAGGCACGTCAGTGAGTTAATTACGACCAGAAAGTTGACATAAAATATTAGTTACTTTTTTTTGCTGGATTCATTGCTGATTCAATGCTGCACACTTCTACAAGAGATCAGTCACATCCAGAGTATGATGTACACCAGCATTTCTCTTGACTGCTTATTGTCCAGGGTGAAAAAAGCTGATTTATGCAGTTACTGCACTGTTGATCTGTCTGGTGTTTATGAAATACAAGCATAGAGTTTAAGTGTCAAAGTGGAGTTGGCAAAATTGATAGTACAGATAGTACTCTCTGCGGATACATAAAAATCAACACTAACCGTTGAAAGAAAGAGGACCAGTAGTAGCCACACATAGTTACATAAAAAAGAAACAGAACGGTTGGATGGTATTTTATAAAGTAGAAGAGAATGCTGTTGAAGCTGTGTAGACTTCGTGGTGCTGGCCGCCACAATTTGCAGATACTCTTCAGAGGTTTGCTCATGACTGAGATGAATTTAGTGAAGTGGTGATACTTTCTGGACTGCTGCTCTGATCGTACCAAGGAGGCAGGTGGGCAGTCTGGTGAAAAAAGGAGTGAGGAAGGCTTCCAGGAAGGAACTTCTGTGCCATCTTTCTTCTTTAACCTTAGAAGCAACGCTACAAACTTCGAATTTCTAGAGCTTGCAGCTTCTCTGCAGGTTGGTGCATGCACAACAAAATGGAAAGAATAATCTTCCACACTGTGCCACACTGTGCCACATATTATCAGAAATAACTTAAAAGATACCTTCCAAAGTAGCACTCAGTATTTCCTCCTTGCACGGTCTTGGATAGAAGAAATAAAGAGAATAGGAAACTCTTGCAGGGCTTTTTCCCTTGTTGTGGCTGTTGTACTATAGAGTACCATGAAGATCCCCCAGAAAGGGATTTAAGCATGAGCTGCTAGTAGATGGAATAGAAAAAGAAAGACTGAAAGAAAGCCAGAGAGGCAGAAGCCTGTAGGAGCATGGGGACAACAGGCTAATAACTAGAATGCAGTTGTCAAGAGAAGGCCCTTTCTTGCTCTAGTGTTTCACAGTGCACATTGTGAACTAGCAAAGAATAAAACAGGCAAAGCACTCTTGCAGAGATACTTTCAAATCATGCAAATGTGCAGATTTTCATTATTCAATAAAGGTGGTGCCAGGTAGAAAGGACTTGAATTTTCAAAATGTTTTCCATGGTTTCTTTATCAGACTGTAAAATGTCTTACATGGAGTAAGCCACATTTTCCCATGTGTGCACCCAAAAAGCAGGTTTTATGGAGGTACCCAGCCATATCCAAATCAGCTAGAGCTTCTCCAAACTGTGTGCCTGGATGTGGTTGTTTTGTATATCAGAGATTTATAGGGCAGGTAGACGAAGCATGGTTAAAACACTGAATATATGACCTAAGTCCTTCTTAACAATTGTTTTACTGTTATTTTCCTCTCTTCCCTGAACTGAATTATAGACCAGTTGTTTGACTTAATAAAGCACTTCATAAAGCACTTAATAAAGTCACCCTCATCACTATGCAGATGAAACCTTGCTTACTTCACGGAGACACAGCCTTCATCTTCATAAAACCCGTTCATCTATAGTCTTTCTTCCTCCCCCTCTGCACCATACCAAATGTGTGCTTTCTTCTGAATGATCAGTCCACAAGACAGGGCTTCATCTGAACCCCTCCTTTCTTTATGGCCAAGAGTCAAGCTAGGACAGGGTCAGCATTCAGTAAAACAAAATTGTTTCAAGAAGTTGCAGAGCTACACCCATTCTTACTGTAATTTCTGTGTATTTCATTTTATTTTTCCTTGTAGTTTATTTTCATTTTTTGAATATGCATACTAAAGAGAAAAACTGTTCAGAAATGCTTACCTTGGGAGCATGCTGAACAGCAGAAACAGTACTCAACTGCTGTGTTTTCTGCTAAAAATAGAACTGGAGTCTGTTCCAAAGATTTTCAATTAAACCAGGACCTTTTTGGGTTCACACAGCCTAGCAATAATTTCAGCACTTCTTTCTTCAGCATATACCATTTTTAACCACATTTTTTATTCACTGACTTTGGAGGTTGCTGTTTTGGTACTCCTGTGGATTAGATTTCTTTCTCCTTAAAATGTTGCTGATAGTGGCATTCATTCTTACAGTATACCTCAATCCTGATGTAGTACAACTGTTCGTGAAGGTCAGTGGGCAGTTTGGCTTCTCTGTCCCACTATATTCTTGACACCTTTGAGGCATAACTCTGTGGGGCAGAGGGAGACGTGCCCATACCACAAACTCCTGACTGCCTGACATCAGCTGAGAGCAGGTTTTAGCTTTCTTGTTATAAAGTTGGCATTTCCCTTGTCATGCCCTCAGTTCTGTGTGGACATACCATCTGGTTTGTTTGAAAGAAAGTCGGATGGGAAATGATGGACAAAGCTTGCATTTGGATGGAATGGCTTTGTAGTGCTTGCCTTTCTGAAAGGCAGATGGCCAGCAGTTGGCATTGTTCAGTGAGGCGGTGTTCTGAGCAATGCAGCAGATACTTGACTGCTTAGAGGCTGGTATCTGGGGACATGGAGGTGTGTGACCTTAATATGAGTAAATATCGTGACAGGTATTTTGGAATGTCCAGGTCACACACATGGAGTCGTACTTCACCATATGCCCAACAGCAGTAAATTCTTTATTGAAAGATTGCACCTAGCTGTTAACCTGGGCCTGTAGAGAATGGTAAAGGTGGAAAAGTCTGCATCAAATGTCTGCATTATAGATTGCATATGTATGATCTTCTTGCACTATATTTTTGCATACTTGTCTCTGTCATGAACTGTTAAGATCATCTGAGAGTTTTGTCCTTAATGTCAGCAAGTAGTAGATCAAATGCATCCAGTAGTTCTGTGTCATCTGTGATGGCAGAGGAAAGTGGTGACACTGTGCGGTATAACCTGCACGGGTGAGAATTAACAGAGTCTCAAAGCTTAGCAGGGTACCTTAATCCACAGTAAGCTTATTGAAAAGCTGTTGTTTAAATACACTTGCTCTAGTAATACTTATTTCATTATGATTGAGATAATCCCTGTGTCTGCACCTCATTTATTCCCCTAAAAGAAGTAGCTGGTATTGTCATTGAGGTCGTCGTTAGGTTTATGGGAAGTCCATGTGTATTCAGCATACGAAGGAGCAAAATAAATAAAACAACAAAAGCTCTAAAAAAACAGTGAAAATGGGATCCTTACACAATTTCTTGAGTGTCACGATTCAGATAGCACAAGCATAGCTATTTAAAATTCTTGGTGATCATTTGGGGAAGGAGAAATTAACTTCCATGAGATGGAGAAATAGAAGAAAAGCTTATGTCAAAGTTGGCTGTGAAGAACAGCGGTGTATAAAGTCTGACCGATATAGAGCATAGCTACCCATTTTTAACAATTTGCTCTATATTGATTTTTCCTTTCTATAAACATCACTGGCAGTGGAACAGATTGAACAATGAAAGTATATCAAAAGGAAGTGTAGTCACATTACAGAGCAATGAAATAGCACTTAGAAGTTACTGCCTGCCCCAGGAGGATGCGCTTTGCACAGGGCAGTTGGATGGTGGATCAGTAATCATCGCATTAGGGGCAAGAAGGAGTTGTATCCCATGCTAAGACGGATAAACATTTTAAATAGTTTAAATAGTTTAAAAACTCGGGCGTGATAAGTAGCAACCATTTGAAAGGGAGCTACTTTAGGCTTTGGTGCACTCAGAGCCTTGAAGTATTAAAGAAGGGTGTGTGTCTGGTTGTTCTTAATGCAAGGGATAAAGATGAAAGGAGGTCGGTTACCCACTTGGAACTCTTTAAGGGAACTGAACACATTCTCATCTTCACATTGCCTATAGTAAACCTTTGTACAGCTGGATTTCAATGCTTTTCTGTTTATCTTTTGTAGGTGGGAAGAAAATTATCTTTACATAGTAAAAGTCATTGAATTTTTATTTAAAGCTTTGTGCAAGGATACAAACATTGTGTCCCTCTTCCTACCTGGGTGACAAGTAGTAGGGCTTAAATACTTGTTTCTGAGTTTTTCCAGTTGGGATGCAGGGAGTCAGGGGAAGAAGGGGCTTTGAGCACACTTTCATAGGTACTTTAACCCTTGAAATATATGATATTCTGGGATACTTGCAGGTAGTGTGCTTCTGATTAGTGTTGTGTCAGAGAAACAGGAAGCAGAGGAATCTATTGTTTGATTTTCTCCATTCGGGACAGCTTCCCACATCCAGCCTTATGGCTATCACTTGTTCTCTCGCTATCCTGAGACTAGTCTGTCTGTCTTTACCTAGAGCTGAAGGTAAGCTGTATAAACTAGTACCAAAATTAAGGAAATTCTTGGCCTTTCACACCAATGCCTTTTGTTTATATTTTTCATTAAGTACTGGTTTATTTTCAGAGTTGTTTCCATTGGTTTGAATGCCAACTGGTTTTAATGCCAGAAGAGGTTTGAAGCGTCTTCTATATGTATGGTCCTGTGGTAATTGCTAACATACTGTACTGCTCTGCTCAAAATAACACTTTTTTCTTTTGGCTAAACAGTTACAAATAGACCATAGCTCCCAGTTAATTATACTGGAATATGTAAGATTCCATTTCTCTCTTTTGAATCTCTTAATTAATGCTGTCTGGCCTCTGTTTATACTGCTTTTCAAGTGGGACAGTTAGAGTTATCAGATCAGGATAAAATTAATATTCTAAAAAGGATTTACCTACAAGATTTCTCAGTGCATATATAGGAAGGCACGAACTGCAGGCACTGCATGGTGGGCATTTGTTACTAGCAACTGTCAGAGCTTGGTGCTGTGGTACACCAAGGGCTGCTGCTCTTGGGTGACGAACACAGGATATGGCAGGAAAAAGTTGCTGCCAGAGAAGTTACTGCTCTTGGAAGGTGTATTACAATTGTTCACTCTGTTCATTTCCTTTAATTTTCCTTCTGTGTCTAAAATGTTTGTATTTCTAAATATATTGTGGCTATAAATGGTGGTCCTAGCCAGATTGATTACCGCAGCTCAGCTCTGCCAGTGTTCTGTTTGCCACGTGTGTTTCTTTTACAGCTTTTCTTTACACAAGTCATAATTTTTCTTCTGGGACTTGCAGTTCAATCTGGATTAATGAGAGTCACTGAGTTACTTGGAGAATCTTGTCTTTCTTTTCTTACTCATACCTTTTTAAACTGTGAGATTTGTTTATGTTTTCTCTCAAGGGACACTTTCAGCATAGATCACCAAATTCTTTCTGAGAGCAGTTCTTCTCTGCAATACAGCAGAATCTGAGTCCCCATGATAATCATAAAGCTTTTTCAGTGGATCTCAGGTGAAGTGTAAGTTGTGCTTGAAGAACAGACAGTTGTTGGGAATAGGAATGCAAATGACTTCCTTGCTCTCACACATTCCCAAGTTAGAGCCACTCAGATAACGTCTCACATTAGCTTCTGAGGGATAGACAAAGCAAGCAGTGAGAGGAAGGAAGAATTATTGTGGAAATACTCTAAAGGGAAGTCCCTACTGAGTGGCCATTCTTCTCCTTTACATCTTCGCTGCAGTGTGGAGCCTACATTTTGTGTTTCCCTTTCAGTTAGATTGTGTGGTGTTTCATCACTAGTACTTTAAAAAATTCAAGAGACTTGTCTTCCTAACCAAATCTAGGACAAGCCGTGCTAAAAAGCTATATAGACACATAATTCTGCTCATACAGTCTGATGACCATTATAAATTTAAAGAGAAATACGTAAGTATGTTTAATGGTTTGCTTAAGTGTGATAAAGGCAGCTTTTCTCATCAATACAGCAGACTTATTAATATGGAAAGAATTATCATGGCCTGGGATACAGCACAAGCTGCATGTGGATTCCCATCCTCGGGATTCCATCAGGATTTCCGTGAACAAGCGCTCTGTGCTGCAACTTGTTTCAGAATTTCTGAATTCCAGAAGTTCTCTTCAAATGTAATTCCTGTTGAGTGACAAAACAACTTACAGCTATAGTGCTAGGGCTTAGAATAAAGTATAGTTTAAAAAAATGAATGAAAAAAAACAGGTTAAGAATTTGTCATTTTTACTCAGGTCTATTATCTTACTCTTTTTTGTATGTTGTATTCAACTGAAACACTCCCAGAAGGTAGTTCTCCTGTTCTGTCCTAGGAAATTTTAATTACTGTGACACAATTTAAAAGTCTGTTACACCACAGAGCCTGTGCAGAGCAGCTTTGCCAGTGCTCTTATCTTGACGTAGGGAAGTGACAGTGACGGTTGCCAATGGCAAGTAAGTAAGTGTCCTGTTGAATTGTGTTGAATATATTTTTTTGGTAGGAACTGTGTCCATTCAGAGAAGAAAATTCCTTTGCCTTTTTGGTTGTTAAGAAAACCTTTGGAGTATATAATTACTGTAACCAGGAATGACCTGTCTTAACAGAGGTTGCACAGGGCAGTTCACAACAGTAAGGAATGACCTATTTAAGACCCAAATTCTGGCTCTAGTTCAGTCTCTGCAGCTAAACAGTTTAGCAGGTGAGTACTTCCATTGCCTCAGGGAAGGAAATCCCTTCCTCACAGCATTCTGCAAGAGGGCTTCTGCAACAGGAATGATGAATGCTCTCTATTGCCCATCTATTGTGAATTCCTTAAGATGAAAAGAAACACAAAATAAGCTAAACAGCTTTGTGCAAAACTATCAGCATACAACTGTCTGCCAGAGGGCGTGCATTCTAGCAGACAGTACCAGCGTTAATAATTTTTCTATGTCCATCTCTCAGTCTGCCACTTACCTCTCACTTCCATGTGGCTGCAAGAGAACTTTCTTACTGATGTCTGATGAGTAGAATAGGGATTAAGACCTTCTGTGTTTTAACTGCTGTCTTCTTGGGCTCAAACAGCCAATGCTGACAACTCATACTTTTGTTAGAAATCTATTGTTGCATATTACTTCATATCTTGACACCTGAGTTACGTTACTGTAAGTGAAATTCATCACCAGCATGTTCCACGGCTATTGAGCAAATCCTGGAAATGTGACTCCTGAACGCATAGATACAAAGCAGATACAAAGAATTTGAGATTTATTATTTAAAATAACCTGGTATT
The DNA here is from genome assembly GCF_964035555.1 of Netta rufina. NCBI lineage: Eukaryota > Metazoa > Chordata > Aves > Anseriformes > Anatidae > Netta > Netta rufina. The sequence goes on along the minus strand of NC_140130.1, from coordinate 3,943,225 downwards.
TATTCCAGTTTAGTGATATTTTGGATCCTACCTCATGACATTTGAATGCTTAAGGCTGACAGCACAAACATTTCACTCACACTCTCTCTGTGTTACACTGTTTACATAAGTAGTTCTGAGTGACAAGGAGAGCCTATCAAGAAAGTGGGAGATTTTGGGGAATGGGAACATAGTGAGCATGTCTCTTCAGTGCTGTGGGGCCATTCATAATTCTGGGAGTCAACAGTACAAATGAGAATGTGTTTGCTTACATCTCCTTACAAGCATGAAAAGTGCAACTATCAAATTGCTGCAAGAAAAGTACAAAGAAAAAATACAGTCTGCTTCCAAAATTGTTTTTTATCCCCATTATGCAAAGTATTTATTTATTCTGAAAATCCGAGATTAGTTTGCTCTTTGCATAGCATTTTCAAGGCAGATACTTTTTTGTGGGAGTCAAGTACAGTACTCAGGTTGCAGGTATCAAGGAATAAAAATCGTGGATGTGCTAGTGCACAAGAAGCTAATATTTAGGATTAAATATTATCTTCCTGAGCATAACTGAGAGAGTGGAGCTGAGTCACCAAACTTACCGCAGAAAGTATTTTTTCAAGGGATCGCTCTCGTATCAAAACACATTTCCATCACTTTTAGATGATTTTCATATTAGACATCACGTTAAAAGAAGTTACTTCAGGTCTACCATACAGCATACATAAACATGTATAAAGTCACCTTATAGGAGTTGCTGTGATAGAACTTTGTAGTGATTTCTGAAACAAAACTGCAAAATAATGCTGCTTTTCTGAAGCCATGGAAATGGAAAAAAAATAATTATTGGGAAATATTTTGATAACTGGTTCACCATATAATCAAAAACTTGTGCACTATTTAGAAGATGAATTACTGAGCCATTATCAATCTAGCAATATGATTAGATACCCATATTAATAAACATCTGTCACTGTGGCACAGCAGATGTGCTAGGTGCATATACAACACAAAATGTAAATTTTGATGAGTACTTTCTTATTTTTTTACTGCAAAATACGTTACTGACATTAGATACCTTGCCATTTGTTTGATTTTGCAACAGTGAACGTGGTACTAAAAAAAAAACAACAAAACACATTTGTGAGAACAGTATTCATGTAAATCCTAGGATGTGATTTTCCTAATTGAATGGACTAATGTTGAAAGGTGAATTTTATTTTCTTCAATTGTCATCTAATAGACTTAACATTACAGGTTTATTATGTGACATTTTGGTACTGGTCATCTTGCTTTTGCTACCTTTCCAGGCTCAGTATCATCTTCAATTCAAACTGCTGTTGATTTTATAATGCGCAGTATGTAGGGTGTACAACTTCGTGTCTGTCTTTAAAGGTCAGATGTTGGAATCAGGCAAAATTTGCCATTGTGTTCTGAAGAGCAAAGTTATGAAGTTGACAGATACATTTGTAAGATGTAGTAGTTTACTACCATAAAAGTGACTTAGTAAGTCCAAAAATTTAAGTGCAATGTTTTTTGTACTTAACTTCATTCAACTTAAAATCCGTTTATCATATTTTCAAAACTTGTGATTATTACGCATGTTTTCTTTGCAAAACAGTAGCTCAGCAAAGGACCATGTGACAGAATTTTTATATACCATTAGGCAAATACATCTTCATCAACAAAAATGCTAGCTAACCCATTTGAGTTTTTGAGTCAGCTTTTGGTATTAATGTATATTTTCCTGTGGATTTTTCAGAACACTGGTTCCTTTGCTATGATGTACTGGTAGTTATAATTGTACCCCCTGAGAGGTCTTGGTCTTTTTATTTTTCTACTAGCTCTGAAAGCTATTAGTGATAGCTTGTGGGCAGAAGTGCTAAAAAGTACAATTACTAATAGCACATGTTAACACTAAAAGTGGAATAGCAGAAGTAAATGCTTAAAATGGCATGACTGGTGATTAGCAAGATGATATTATAGGTAGTAAAAGGCATTCTGAAAGATTGATTTTGGAATCAACATTTCTGTGGAACAATAAAGCCTTCAATATAGAGCATTAAGGTAGGAAGTATTAGTAAGAAGGAGTTGAAATGACTGTACTGTGAATCAACTTAAAGATTTTGAAGAAGGTTAGAGGGAAGGTGAAAGAGCTTTGTGAAGGCTAGCACTGTAGAGTAAAATAATGCCAAAAGTTAGACCCGTTCGTAGCCTTTCTAGCCCATGATATTACTTCTATTAGTTTTGCCAGTTGTCAGTTTTCTTGTGCATCTAGCAACATGAGTTTGTTGTCGTTCTGTTTTTTTTTTTTTTTTTTTTTTTTTTTTTTTTTTTTTTTTTTTTTTTTTGTTTTTGTTTTTGTTTTTTGTTTTTGTTTTTTTTTCCTGAATTATCTACAGACCTGTGAGTAGATGAGTCTTCAGGGCTCTCATTCACATCCAAAGAGATTTTTTTTTTCCAGCCTTCATCTCTCCCCTTTGCGCTTCTTGTGGAGGTGCCCAACATGGCTACAGTCATGGTACTGAGCAGGAGCACATGGAGGGATGCTGCAGAGAATGGCCTGGCAAAGCATGGCCACTCACCATAGCCATCCATAAAAAAAGGGTCAGAATTAAAATGGTAAGGTTGCTGTTAAAGCTCTTAGCCTAATTTTTTTAGAAGCACTCTCAACAACTGTGTTCACACACACAGACTGCACAGTGGAACATGACTTTCTTGTTCTATCTTTACATAGTTTCTTATATACCCTCGGCAGGAAACATGTACGTTCTGAGTTTCATGGTGTTGTAAAGGTAACTCAGTTGTTGCCATCATCCACTGAAGAGTTACCTTTGCCAAATACCTGGAAGCTCTAAGATGGGATTCTGTATGTAAACAGCCATTCATTATTATGTGTGTGGTATATACAAGGATCATCTGTTGTGTGTAGTCAGTCCTTATATCAGGATAGCTGCATGCAGCGAGTCAACAGAGCACCTGGACAATTAATAGGTGTAGAAAAATGCTGACTGTTGCTAAGTGAGGTGGCTGCAGGATAATAGTGTTTTGCCTGCTAGAATACATAGAATTGCATGGAAAACATTATACAGACTTCATTGCTTGTCCTGGTCCCTGTTTCGTAGCTGGAGGTTATGACAGATTGGAACTACCATCATTTAACACCCGCATAAAATTCCTATGTTTGATCCACTGAACATAGGATATTTACATGGAAGTCAGATGGTAGATAGTGGAGAAAAATCCAACATTTCATAGAATTATATCCTGTGTTGATTTGGGAGATGCAATGTAAGCGAGAAAGTTGAAGATGGGTAGGGGAGAGGTGAGATGTATTCCCACTCTTTGCCGTTTGTCTGGCTAGTACCCAAAACCTAAGTACCAGGTAGTCTCCATGTAGAGGTAGTTACTCAAGAAGGTATCTGAACGTCTTATCACAGAGTATATGTGGTGTTCAGTGATGTGAATAAAGACATGGTAAAGCAAATTCAAGTCATTAATCCACCTTCCTTTGCTCTTTCCACTGTCATCTGTGTAGTGGGATTGAGGTCAACTGAATTAGAAAAAAAAACACAGATCAAGTGTAAGCTCAAGATTGACATATTTATTCGCCACATAGTTTATATAAATGCATAATTACAGCTATTTGGGTGCATAGTTACAGGTGGCACTGTTAGCCTATAATACTGACTCTGAAGTCTCATTCTGAGACCATATTTCATGATAGGTCTTTAATATAAATTGTAAAAAGGAGCTCTTTGAACTTAGGCTTTGTTTTTTTCAGCGTTTATTTTTGTTGGATAATGAATTTACTATCGCTTTTGCATGCTTTTATGTTTGCAAATCTAAAAACCCATGAGGAGGGAATTCTTTACAGTCGCTATTACTTATTTTGATACTATATATATATATTTTTTATCCTGGAAAACACAAATTCTGTACCATATATTTTACTACTGTGTGGGGGGATGCAATTAAAGGCTTCTCCATAACACAATGGCCAGAGCTTAGTTGGAACCTTCAGCCTTCAGCCTGGCCCTTCTCAGTGCATTTAGTTATGTATCCGTCAGAGTTCCTACTGACTTTCTTCTAGTAGTTCGCATTTTTAATTACAAAGAAAAAGATGAGAAAAGGGCTGTTTTGTATTTGAGAGCATAACTCAATGGCAAAAAAAAAAAAAAAAAAAAAAAAAAAAGATTAATTATGTATTAGGTTATTTTCTATATTCCAAAATGGTTGTACCTGCTTGAGGCCACAGGGGGAAATACTTTTTTCTCATTCATACGTGGCATGCACTTTGTAAATTAAACACATAGGGCATCCTACTGTGCACTTTATCCCCTTACCTTGTTCAAGAAATATGAAAGAGCCTTAAAATGTTAGGAAAACAAGACCATTTGACGAATTACAGAACATCGTACTAAATTTGTTCAAGTGCCTGGGTGGTCCATGAACTCCCCATGTAGTCACATGCATCCAGGAGAAGATGGCTTTGGAACAAGGGAGTCACTCCAAACACGGAGATGGCTGAAATCCATTAAGGGTGCAGTCCAGTGGTGCAGGAGCTCTCCAGGGATAAGTTCCAGAGTGTCCTTAAAGACTCCCCTAGGCAGCTTCTGCTGTGTTGATAAGCAGTTTTGTTGGAGAATCTGGCTTGTCCAGAGTCCCCAGGCAGTCCCTGCTGCACAGCTGATGAAACTGTACGCAGAAGAGAGCTGTAAACAGCCAACAGGAACTGATCCTGCAGATGCAGAAATGGTGACTTAGGCTAGTCCTTCGTACCACCTAGCTAGAGAGGATGCATGTGGTTTGGTTACTTAATAGCAGTGGGTTATGGGCTGAAGTGATCATGCAGGCCAACCACAGGCCAACCAAATGATAAAAATCAAGCAGAAGAGTGGTTGGAAATTCTCTCACAATCCAGCTGATGATGCTGTTGTGAGGACACTTGTGGTAGAGTCCAGACAGACAACAACTGTCTTGGTTTAGAAGTCTGATTGCCACAAGAGGAGTAGCCTGTGGCAAGTTCCCAGTAACTCAAGTTTCTTTCACCACTCTGGCCGTGAGCTGTAAAATCAAAAGGTATGGTCTGCAATTATGTTTATGTTTTTAATTGCACAATTAAGAGAAATGCACTGAAGCACAGTGGTCATAAAATACTAAATTAGAATTTACTGTTTGACTTTTAACCTATTGGGATTCACTGAGTTTTACTGCTGTAACAGGTCTTGCTACAAAGTACATTTTGTGAAACAATAAGGAAATAGTCTGGAAAAAAAGGTTAAGAAAAAACGGGCTTATGTTAAAAAGTAATAAATTCGAAACAATTCATTTGCTTTTCTCTCACTGGAGAACTGTAAAGATACACTTCAAAGAATAAAGGGAACATGTATTTCCTTTTTAAAGGTTACAGCATAGCAAGAGGATTTTAAAAGACAGTATTGACTTCTTTAAGTGGCATTGTTATGTTTGCACTACAATGCCTACATACATGTTTTCTTTCATTATTAACCCTTAAATGGCTTTTTTCCTACTTCTGCGCTGCTAACACGTGCTTTTTCTTGACCCTCGTGTAATTCCTTGTTATAGTTTATGCCAGCCGGCAGCTAAGCACCACGCAGCCGTTCACTCACCCTCCCCCCTCCCGCTCTGGGATGGGGGGAGAGAATTAGAAAGAAATGAAAACCTGTGGGTTGAGACAAAGACAGTTTATTAGGACGGGAAAGAAAGGAAAATAATAGTAATAATAATAGTAGTACTACTATTAATAAAGTGTACAAACAAGCGATGCACAATACAATTGCTCACCACCCGCTGACTGATGCCCTGAGCAGCCAGCCCCCCCACGTTAATTGTTCAGCATGCTGTTGGATGGGCTGGAATACCCCTTTGGCCAGTTTGTGTCAGCTCTCTTGGGTCTGTCCCCTCTCAGCTCCTGCTGCACCCCGAGTCTGCCCACTTGCAGGACAGTGTGAGAAGCTGAAAAGTCCTTGGCTTAGTGTAAGCACTGCTCTGCTACAATTAAAACATCAGCGTGTTATCAACATTATTCTCATCCTAAATCCCAAACACAGCACCATACCAGCCACTAGGAGGAAAATTAACTCTATCCTAGCTGAAACCAGGACATTCCTTTTGAAAATTCAACACATGGTTCACGGGAGTAGGAAGCAGATGGGCCACTCTGCAGAGGAGGTCCTTAGAGAGAGCACTGACTGTCTGAGTCAGCTGTAACTCACTTCTGTGCTTTCAGACACTGCAGGCCTGCGGCTACAGGGCTCTTAGGGTTGAAACATGTTCCTCATAGCCAAACACCTCTGTGTTTGCTCTTTGAGCTCTCACAGGATACAACCCTAAGCACTACTTTGCAGACAGGCTCTCAGGTACTTACTGAAGTTTCATGGGCAATGTGGCCCTTTTGTAAAGTTTTAAAATGCCCTTTTTCATTGCCCACATTATTTGCACAACCTAGGTCAGACTGTGAGGAAACTGCATTTATTAAAATACATGCTGTCATTTTTTTTTCATGTTGTTTCTTCATACAAACCAATTAGTTTCCATAATGGCTTAGATTTTAAAAATAACTAAAGCATACAACCATCCAACATGTTGGTTTCTTAAACTTTATATATGTTAAAGTCTGTGGATAACTTGTTTGTGCCATGGGAAATAGGAGAGGGGAGAGTAATGAAACAAATAACCAACTTCTCATGTAATCAGCAACACAGTAATGGTACACATGTAACAAGCGATTAAAAATGACAGACATCCAAGTTAAAGCCCCTGACTATTAAGATCTGCTGACTTTCTTAGAAACTGAAAATCAAAGTGTCCTTTGAAAAGCTGGATTTGAAAACAGATTTGGAGAAACATCCAAGCGATAATGAGAACAAGAAAGAGGTGAGAAACTGATGCTTGCTTAAGATTCCAGAACTAACTTGCTCCTGGTGTTGTGATACTCTCTTATATTGTACTGATAATATTTCTGTATGGATTTGGACTTAGAGATTTAAGGATGAAGGGGAAGACGGTGTGTACAATTGTTATTATGGAAGGAATTTGCAATTCTTAGATTTCATCTCTACAGATTGTATGTAAACATACACTTCTCAGGTTATTGCACAAGTTAACTAGTGTATATACATGCCCATCAGACATTTCCCTTTGATGTGCTGCCTTCCACATTCTGTTGTTGCTGTGATTAGTTTTGTCACGCTTCTGATTTAGGAACTTGTAGTGAAGCTTTAGGCTGCTTTTTCCGCTTCAGCCTCCTGAGCTACACTCCTGACATACTTACTTTCTTTTCTCTTCCCTCTTGTTCCGCCTTGTGGTCTCATCTCTTCCACAGTACTTTTAAGATGGAGTTTCACATTAAAAGGCATCTTTTACAGGTAACTTAATGCTCAGTAACTATTCGAGTAATATCAGCATTTCTTCCCTTTTATCTATGCAGCAGTCTACCGTACACAGGGCCACATTTTGAGGCAAAAAATGCTTTGTTTTTAAGCCATGTGCTTTTTAAGATGGGAGACCAGGAACTGTGCTTCCAGTGACAGTTACTTCACAATAATGTCACGTCCACCTTTGACCCTGCAGCCAAGTTTCAATGTCTGGACTACATTTATACAGCTGACAAAGTAAGATACATGAGCTACAAACAAGAGCATTTTGTCCTTTTCTTGTTTAAATATTTGTATTCCTACTTCATTACTCAAAGCAGAGAGGAACAAAACACAATGGATCATTAAGAAAATGTCTAACCTGTGTTGTAATAGTATCAAATTTTTGTCACAACAGTTATGCAAATACAGGGGATTTGGTTCGTCCTTATGCAGTCACACAGTATTTCTCAGGGTTAGAAATGGCCTGCCTCAGGAGAAGTGTGGGGAGGTCAGGAACAGGCACTTGACCACTTAAGTGCCTGTTCCTGACTAACGGCTTTGCAGGCTAATGGCCAGTCACAAGGCCACTTGAAAGCAGGTGAGGGAGAAGGGGGAGGTCTGTGCTCCACAGACCAGAATCCCTGTTGGATAAGCACGGCACCAAAGATCAACTACAGTAACCCCACAGAGCTTTCATGATGTTTTGTGAAATTTTTCAGAAGATGGTATTTTTGTCTTTTTTTTTAGCAATGAAAACAAGTCACCATGGTATTGGTGAAATACAGTCAATTTTAGACATTGCAATCAACATCGTATTTGGCAGAAGCTAAAGACCTTTGGAAAATAAAAATTCTGCTGCATTGTCTGCTAAATGCTGAGTAAATTTTTGATTGGTCTCAAATGGCAAAATACAAGAAACATGAGCAACAAAAAGATATGACTGGGTTTCTCTTAGAGTAAAACCTTCTAAATAACAGCTTTATTTTGTAAGGCTAGTGAAAGCAAAACAGGCCTGGGGAGAGGGATGACCTTGGTAAGAAAATCACAGTAGGAGATGCCCCAGAACAGAAAAAGAAACAAAGGGGCTGACATAAACTTGTATTGATAGGTAAATTGCTGCAAATCACAGTACTTTCCACTTCTTGTTCACGTAACCCAGTGCTATAAACGATTTAACTACTCCTATGGCTTATTATTCGCCCTTTTATTTTCAACACTACTTTAGCCACAGTTGTATTATCATTGTGCACAGGTCTGGGAAAAGACAAAAGTAAAAGTTGGCCTTCTACCCATTTAACTCAAAGGAAAAGTCAGGACTTTTGAGCTGTTTCTATGTTTAGTGTGACTCCTAATTTATTTATTTTTTTTTTTGTCAAAACCTTTTCTTCAATGCTAGTGCTGTTGAGTTGAGACGGTTAATCCAGTTCAGGTTTGTCCAGAAATTCTAAGTCACTATCTGATGCTCCTTGGAACAGGAGGTGTCCACTTCGCAGGAACAGATGGCTTTGACCTAATAAAACGTGCATTAGGTGCGATGTCATTGTTGATGGGCCATATAACCATATGAGTGTAAGCACCGTAGAATCCTGTTGTGTCATGTAAGCCAGTGACTGCCATTGTAGGAATTCCCATGTCAAGGCTTTCACAGAGCCTTACACCACTATAAAAAGCTGAACCTTTAGGAAATAAAGCCAAACCTAATCTACTATGATGGCATTTGGTCTTTTATAAAGTCTTTCCAGGAACGTTTTCTTTGTCAGATTTACCTACAGAGACCTCATCACTGCACAGAAGAGCAGAAGTTACTTCTCCGTACATACCATCTTGCCATTGCTTTTTCTTCGGCGGTATGCTAGTTTAGATACTTGAGCAATATGTGATCCACTAGAACACCAAATTGCTTCTTGTAATGGTTTATAGAGACTGACATTACACTTTTATATCTGCGTATTTTATAATTTTCCTACCTGAGTGGACATTCTCTTTTTTTATTTGTAGTTATAGCTAAATGTTCTTCAATACTTAAGATAATTAGAAAGCTTGCCTCCCAACTTATATATATATATATATCTCCTTCCAATCGCTGTTAAGTTTAAGTAAAGTAAGCATTCTCTTTTTTCCTTTAGTCAAGCAGTAAATAAAGAACTGAGCAGTGCAGAAATCAGGACGGATTCCAGCAAAACCAGGTTATATTTTTTTTCTGTGTTGCCCTCTATTGTGACAGTTGTCATTCGATAACCAGCTATCTTAGAGGATGCTCTTCTAGCAGTTTCCCATCTCTTGCAGTGATTTTTGTCTAGGCCATATATTCTTTAGGTAGTTCATGAAAACGTAACAGGAGACAATTTCAGAAGCCTAAATGAACTAAAAATACATGGTATTTATCTTTCCCATCTTCCTAGAGGCTATAAAATTTTGTTTTACATGGGGGCTGACAATATTTGTCCTAGAAGTCATGTTGATGGTTGCTCATTTCTTTGTTTTAGTCAGCATGCTTTGAAATTGATTATGAATTGATAGTGTTTATTGGCATTCACCAGATACCTTTTTGAACAGAGACATTTCCACAGAATTCTCAAGGGCAGCACTCCATCATGGTCTGTGAGTGACTTATGCACACTTAATTCAATAAAAACAAGTCAGAGCCATACCAGCCCACACTACACTCATTTACAAATACAGTATTTGCTACACACACGTCTACCAAAAAAGTCTATGCTTTTGGACCTCCTCTCCTTTTTGAATCTCTGAGGAAAAGAAAAAAAAAAGAGGAAAGAGAAACTTCTGTCTTCATAAACTCATCTGAATTTCTAGAACGCTAGAATGGTTAGTAATAACTATGTTGTGTTTGCAGTTCCTGGATTTCCTGACCCATTCATGGGTACCCACAAGGCAAGTATTGTTTTAAATCTTAATTCCCTCCCTTGCAAAAGCTACACAATACTATTTAATTCAAGGAGTTTACAGTCCTTTTCCTCAAACCTATTAGTACTTCCTCACATTGTCCTTTTCTCATTTGGCTGTGCTTTTACTTGTATTGCATTTGTTTTGTTAATGAGTGGAAATGCTTCAGCTACTATATCTGTAAATGCTGAGTGTGTCTTTAGTCAGTTATGCTAGCAGGTTTCCTAGCAAGAATATTTTTCTCCTAATTTTCCAAACCTGTAAAATGAGACTGGGCTACGTGGCAAGTGAAAACAGAATTTTCCTTCCTCCCCTTCCCAGAGCCTTAATAAAATGGCAAGGGGGATTCACCTGTACTATCTACTGTTATGTTCACCCTAACCTAATTTCTTGAGGAACTCTACCAAGTCCTCTTCAGGTATAAGTGATAAAGATGTGCAGCCAGTAGTAAAAGGTTTATTTGTTTATAACCTTGACTGTTTAATGCATAGTTCTATAGTTTTGAATGAACACTCAGAACTGCAAAAATTTAATCTGAAACGGTGCACCCTGAAGTGGGAGGGAGACAAAGTCCAATGTATTGTGAAGCAGCTACAGTTACATCCTTCTTCTGTGGGGTTTAGGCTTTGTCTTCAGTTGGGATCTGTACGTAGAAACACTTTCAGTCATTCCTTACCAGTAAAGAAAAGGAAAACAGTGATAAAAGATTCTGAAAATATTGGTAGAGGAGTTGTATATTCTAGTTCTAAGATGAGCAGTCGCATAGGCTCTGAGAGTTTTACTTCCTTTTAGCCTGTCACATGAGAGCCACATTAGCTATGAGTATTACATTAGATGTATGCTAGGAGTTTGTTTTTTGAGACTGGCTAGTCAGTAGGACTCGTTAACTCTGATGAAGGGGAAACAAAACATTTACTGAGGTGAGTACAGTGAGTAGAGGTAAGCCACTGAACTTTCCTCAGAGACAGAAGACTGCGATGGCAAAGGCTTTTCAGTTAGAGGTAAAAGTTGGAATTAAGAGAGTATTTTTGATAATTACTTTTCAGTGAAAAATTGCAGTGTAAAGGAAGAAAGTAAGTTGTCACTGATAACTGATGCCTGCTAAGCACTGGAGTTACAACAGTGTGCAGGCACTGCACTGTGATGGACTGACTGCAGATACACTGTTCATCATGGCTTGGAGCAAGAACGAAAGGCTTAGGTCTCTCCATCACAAAATCCCTCAGTGTCAGAGCAATTAATAAGTTCTAGGCTTTCTTTTTCTTAGCTTTCAAGAGACAGTTCTGTGAAGCTTTTCCCTCCTACAACTTTGTTGAGATACTCTCAGCTGACTTAATTGCTCAGAATCCAAATACATTCCCTCTAGTTAGACTTACCTAGATACTGCTCTTAATTTATTTATTGTCTTTTCCCAGTCCCCTCCTCGCTGGCTAGAAAACTGATTTAAGTGACATAGTAACAAGCCATCACTACCTTGAGGGTGTATAATTGCTCGTAAATATAGTCCTTTCTGTCTTATCTTTGTTTTCATAGCCTTGAACATGTTATAAACTTACCTAGCTAATAAAGCTTTAGTGCTTGTAAATAGTGCTGCGTGAGGAAAACAGATGGGTTAGATCTTCCACTGAATGAATCAAAATGAGTCATTTGGAGTCCACTGTAGACTATCAACCCAGTAAAATGATTGGGATGTGTGAGATCAAGCTTGGCTCTGAATGTTACAGAGACTGGAAGCAAGGGAAAAATAGTAAGATAATGCTGATTAAAAAAGTTCCTGAACACTACAACAAACAAATCCGAATTTCTCTCATAGAAGAGGGAAAAGATGGAAAATACATTCACTTTTCTCTTTGAAGGAGATTTTTTTTGGCACCATTGACCAGCAGACAGTACGTAGTGGGAATTACATTTTTAATCCTTCTCTAAGCAGCTGCTGTAGGTGAATGAGCTAAGGTAATCATCACAAGCATCTATGTGGAAGTCTGTATCTATACTAATTTGTTTATTTTTAACAACTGGACTAGCACCACAGTAGTCTCACAGATTAGGAGGGATGATTCACTATCTTCTGGAGGATAATCCTGGACTACATTTGTAGAAGGAAGGGGAGCTTGATACAAGACATGGAGAGGGCACCAAGTCAAGTATCTTAAAAGACAGAGATGGATAGCTCATTGAAACAGGTTCCCAAGGAAAGTGTATTTTCATACTTCAAAGTTGATAGGCAAAATGCAAGGACATTTAAAACCGGTAGGAATCTACTGACTGGAAAAAAAATAAAACAACAAACAATGTGCTTTAGCATCTCTAACCTCTGGAGTCGGGTAGTTAATCTAAACTAAAAGGTAAGTTGTCACTGTTAGTCCCACTCTCCTTTCCCCGCTTCATCAGTTCTGGGTTATGTTCCCTTTTTGTGTAGTTTGACTGGTAAGACTGGACTGTAACTTCTCAGAATGGTTTCTGGACCACTTACATTATTCGTACAGCACCAAAAGGACTTGCCAAGAACAATTTAACAGTGGCCTCTGGAAGTAACCACAGGGGAAATAACAGTGAAAACCTAATCAGTGGACTGAAATGTTGGGAAAGTTCAGTATGCAATTTAAGTATTCAGTTGTGCAACTAACCATCAAAAGGTAAAATTTAGGAAAGGCAAATGGTGAAATGGTGAGATTTGGTGAAATCTGGTGAAATTTCAAGTACTTGACCTGTAAACATGTGATTTGCATCTGAAATTTCATCTCCCAAACGCAGTATAAACTAAGTATAAACTATAAACTAAGCAATTCACTAAGTAGGTTTTCCATGGCAAGAAGATGCCTTTCTGCAGTAAAGTAACATGCATCCTATCCAGTTCCATTTTTTTTTTCTGGATGTGGGCTTCAACAAAAAAGAAGGAACAGAGTTGATAACCCATCTGACCCCTGATATTTATTACCTGTGGCATCTTGTATGCACTTGACACATCCTATTCTGTTAGGGGTGTTGCATTTTAGCTACATTCATGTCATAAGCATTAGAAGAAAATAAGCATATATGATAAAATCAATTACAAACAAACAAAAGCAATAAAATAAAGACACAAAATAAATTTGCAAAATTCATTTACAAAGAATGTTTTTGTCTTCCCCCTCCCCCTAGCCAAAGACTGTATTTAAGAAGAGTTTAACCATGTTGTCATCACTTTTTACTGAATGTTTGTATAACTAAATACAGTAATTTTTTTAGCATATTAATGCCTTTGGTTAATCAGTTTTTACTGAAATGGCTTGTTTTGTTTATATGATGCCATACTGACTTCAAAGAAAAGGGTCTCCTCATCTGAGCAAACAAGTTTAGTAATTTTCCATGCTGCCCACTTCCTTTGTCCATTGCAGATCTTGTAAATTGCCATGAAGCCTTCAGGAATTAAGTGTTCACATAATAAAACTAAAAATCTTCCTATCAAAAAGGCTGAAGTGCAGAGCTGAATTTAGCAAGGTGCTCGCTTTATATGCATCAAGCACAGCAAGTGCTGATTTTAGTTGAGCTGAAGTATTACTTCAGCACTGAAGAAACTACCGCACAAGGGAATATGAAGATAATGGTTGTCAATACTAGCTACCTTATGCATTTAGTTTCTTCTCAAGGTTCCAGAAATACTTCATTTTAAGTCTTTTGCCTGAAGAAAAAGGTGTTTTTTTGACAACCTGTTCACAAAAACTTAACAGTTTTCCTCAATTGTTCTGAAATTACTTGGAAGTGGTTTGAGAAAACAGCATATCCAAATTGCAGAGGAGTATTTGTCAGTTTTCATTGCAGCCCTGTCCGTATTTCCATTCATGCTTGAGTACACCAATTAAATAAAATAAAAACAACCTAGGTTTTCAGACCAAACGTCCACAATGAGGCTCAGAATATATCACTGCAATGTACTTTCTTTTTGTACTGACTAGAAAAGAGATTATTAGAAAAACGCTAGAAGTGAAATGAACATAAAAATCATAAAACTACAGGATAGCTACAGCAAACAGCATAAGGCTTCTCTGCACTAAAACTTAACCACTTCCTTCTTAGGATTATCTGTACATGACATAATGGGACTGGGCTCGAAAATCCCTGTTCTTAGGATTTAGTTTGCATTGTGCTTCTAGTATGAGACAAACTGTGACATTTTTCTGGTACTTACACAGTTGATGCCAAGCAGTGTAAACTTGTGGGACATGAAAACTAAACAGTTGTATGGATTCATTACTTTGATTCAATTGAGTTCTTCGGTGCCTAATTTGCATGGCTATGATTTATTCTCAGTTTTTGAATAATGCAATAAAGGCTTTGTTTCATTTGAAGGGGTAGAGGACCATTGAAGAACACATCTGATGTAATTAATGCAGCAAAAATGATTTCAGAGTCAGGATCAAGGATGGATGTCTTAGCACGGCTGATTGCCAATCAGGTAGGTTATTTATTTAGCAGTGCATTAACCTTTGTCACAGATTAATACGTCCACAGAAGCTCCAATACCTGAGAAGGTCACTTACAGAAATAGTAATGACATTTTTAGATCTACCTGTCTAATTTTCCTTTTTATTCTCACTTTTCGGAATTGACGGATACATCACAGCAACAACAAAAACCTATGACACCACCTGAAAAATCAGAAGAAGATCTATGTAAATCCATAAGCACGGTGATCTTCCTGGCTAGGATGGCAGCATGCTACCTTAATACATTAATAACACCAAACAATTAATCACACGCAATCCACTTTCCTAAGTAAGGTAGGTAGTACTAGGACCAGACTGTGCCAGTAGAACCATGTGAAATTTTAGTCTGCAACTATTAAGCCATTTAGTTACCTAGTCTTTTGTGACTGGCTTTTAGGTCCAGAGTAGTATGGTATAGTCAGTCTTTCACACCCACTCTTCCCCTCACTTTTATTTTCATAGATAAAACTTACTTTTCTAACATGCATGAAGAAGGATTTTTTTTTCTTTTTCTGTTATATGACTCTGAAATCCAAATAACATGAGACAAAATTTCTATTATTGGTCTATACAGTTGTGAGCTGATTTGTGGAAAAAAAATAGGTAAAATGTCCTCATTTCTGATCTTGACAGGTGCTCTTCCATACAGCGTATCTTTTTCAAGTGCACTGCCTCCTTTACAGATTCAGTTTTTAACGTTTAAAAACTAAAATTAAAAATCTGTAATCTTTACTGGATGTATTACAGAAAATAATGTGGTATCAAAGCTAAAGATTAATGTATTACAATCTTACTCCTTTTACAATATGGTGAATTCTTACTGGAATATTTCTTACCTAAAATTACCTAAAACTTTCTTCTTGTATTTTTACTGTGACTCCAGACTAGAAACATGAACGAGTTAGCATGAGGAAAAACCATTATAGCACATAACCACTGTGTACCTTCCAAAGTGCCAGGAAATGTGAAGTTCAAGTTGTTTTAACCCTTTACTGAATTCACTCAAATAACCTCTATTTATTCTAGGTCAGAGCTTGCACACAGTTGATAACCCATCTGACCCCTGATGGCATAATCAGTTACAGGTGTTGCATTTTGGCTAAATTTATGTCATAAGCATTAGAAGCAAATAAGCATATATGATAATGTATATATTTCAAAAAACAACAACAACAACAAAGACACGAATCAAAAAAGCCCTTGTAAGGATATGAGTGAACCAGGCCATCTCTATTCAGTAAGTTCAATACCTCTGTGTTGCACACAACTACAATCACTACTGTATATGCATCAAACTTAGTAAAAAAGAAGAAAAAAAAAAAAAAAAAAAAGAATCTTGACGTTACGCCTCCTATTGCAAGATGTACAATATGATCCTCTCATTCCTCTGATGGCTAGAAATCTTTCAACTTCTATATACTCTTCTTCTTACGCCAAATCATCCTTTATCTCACCGAGATTTTTTCTTAACTGTGTCATTGTGCTTTTTAAATCTCCATGGCATTTGTAAACACTAACAATTCTTCACTCAACTGTTATTCGACCTAGTCATTACTTTAGCTAGTAAAATAGTATATTATTTAACCTAGTTGTTATTTTACGTCTGCCCTGCTCTCTTGGTGTCCTAAAAGAAAAGAAACATCACATTCCCTGTGGGCTAATAGTTGTTCAAACTGAAGGACCCTTTCAAGAATTTGCTGTCTAGACTAGAACATAAGTTTTGATGAAATTTAGTGATTGCCTTTCTCCAACACATTAAAATACACTAACATATTTTGCTAAAAATAGGTTAGTAACATTTAATTTGTGTGATTTTTTTGATGTCATGTAAAAATGGGTTTGTACTATTTGCTTCAAAAGAGAAGAGTAACAGCTGCTGGTTCTACCATTTTTCAAGTATATGTTCTAAGATAAATGTCCTTGCATTCTTCACACATACTTTTTCTGACACTTCTTCACCACCTGTTATTGAACTTAGGCTACCCTAAATCATTTCAATTATTTGTCAGCAATTCTGATACTATCTCTATTACCTTACTGTTCACAGTCGTCCCAGGATTTTATGCCTTTACAGTTATCAGGACCGTAGTAACGTATGATGAGTATTTTCAGTATTCAAAGTGACGTACAAGGAAGAAAAGCAAAACCTGCTTTATTTCTTCTACCTAGCTTCAGACCTAAGCAAGACTTTGAAATAAGCAATCACTGCATAATGAAGAATTGTATCTCTTTGACCTTTTCTTGCTCATAAAACATTTTCAAACAAATTATTTTGGTTCACACTCCATGTAATTTCAGAGACTCAAATTCAGGAACTGTGGAATTACATAGTTCATACAGTTTTCCTATTAGGGAAAAAAAATCAAACTCTATTTGCAATATTTTATATAAATCATCAGGTGCAAGAGCACCCATCTGTTAGACTGTTTTTCACTTATGATTTTTATAAATTCCTGTGTTGAAAAGATAGGGACACAGTGCAGTACAATTAGCAAATTTCAGTCCATATTCAAATCACTTAAAGATGACTCAGAGTTAACAACTGTGAACATAGTCCCAGTTAGGCATCAACATCAACCTAGGCACATCAATCAGAAGGATATTGATGATAAAATTAAACAATGTTTCAACTCCACTGTCAATTTTGTGACCTGAAAGCCTGAAGAATATAAGGCAGTACATCCCATTTTTAATGAAATACACTGCAGATTAAGGATTTTTACTAAACGATGCCTCCATAACTATTTGTTTTGCAGCAGGAAGTGCTGGTCTGTCATGGAGCCCAGTAAGAAAGGCAGTCAGACCATGAGGTACCATTTACAATGCTGTTTACCACCACTGTTAGGAGATAACAGCAATCTTGTCGCTTCATATAGTGGGAACCCAAGGTGGCGCAGCACCAGATGGGCCTCTGATCCACATGCAGCATTCTGGGCAAACACTGTCCATACAAGAGATTTCCTCCATTTTCATTTCAGCTATTCATGGGATTTTCTTAAAGAAAAGCAACTCCACTCATTATTTCCAATATCAAACAAAAAGGATGGTCACATTTCGCTGCAGTCCTACAGGCAAGGATATGCACATGCCCTTATCACCAGTACGAGGAGGGAACTGCTGCAGGCTCCTCCACTGCAAACATCTGGCCAAGCGTATGCTGTGGCCAAGGGATTTCTGCAGCACAACCCAGGCCTGAAGGCCTTGTGATACGTGCAGCACAGCACTTGCCTGATTAGCTTCACTGATAAATGGATCTCTAACTACTCAATGTATAGTGGTCTTCTAGTCAGGATTAATAAATACATCAATACAAGAAAATGTTGATTACTTTATTTCTGGAAGTGTAGGGATCGATACAAAACAGTGTTTTCTTTTACTACCAAGCAAGTGTTGCTTGTACCCAGTGTTTCTGAGCACTATGCAGAGGGTTCCTCATGGAACATCCTCTTCACAGAGTACATTTCTTTCTAACATCTCTTTATAGTTGGTTGGGATATGCTATAATGCTATAATTTGTAATTGTACTTTATCCTGCATAAGGTAACACAAAATGTTATCTTTAACCCCAGACATACCACATCCCTATGTTGGTTCCTGGTTTGATTTTATCTAGTAAAGTTTCATGGGTAAAGTACATAAAAATGGGCATGCTGGGTCAGACCATAGGTTGATTTAGGTCCATACCCTGTTGCTGACAGTAGTGACTAGATACAGAACTCTGTGAGATGACGGTACATATTTCATGATACTTCCACAATATGGTCTTCCAACTTCCTGTAACCACTAATGAATTTACTTACCAAAACACATTTTTGGTACATTTGATAGCTTTGATATTCCTTGTATTTATTTTTTTGTTATTTTTTCCAGTGACTTTTTTTAACCGATGTACGATTCTCATTATTATCATTCTGCAGCAGAGGTTTCTGCAATTAACACACTGTGAAGAACTATCTCTTGTTTTGACTGTAGGCGAGTTACTGTTATTGGCCTTCTGGTTTTGTATTAGAAGAGAGAATACTGATCTTCATTAAAATCTTTTCTGTACTTTACCTGTTCTCTTCTGTGCCAGACAGGGGAACAATGCACCATACATACCTGCGCAGGGCAGTAAAACCGCAGTTATACCACAGATTTATGAAATGTAATTATGCAGCTGAACACACCTTTTTTACCCTAGTATTTGCTTTTTTGCGTGCTACTGAGCACTCAACCAATATTCTCCAGACCAGAGGTCCAGAACGCTGGACCAGAATTATTACAACCTAAAGGTATCCTTCTTAAGTGGCAGTTTCCCTATCTTTGAGGCATATCATCTTCAGCATTCCCAAAACATTACACATTTCTTCTACAAATGCATACAAGGCAGATAGCAAATGTGACTGTCATGCCAATATTATTATATAAATAATCCTGTCAATATTATTGTATGAAGTTAAAACATTGTCTCTGAACTTCTGTAATTGACACTGTCACTACTTGAAGTGGAAGAATGAGATACTGATCAGCATCTGCCCATCTCTAGAGTTTTTCCAGTGGGGAAAAGAGAAAAGTAAACTGGGGAGAAGAAAGAATAGAAAAGCAAGCAAACATCTCTTAGCAGGAAACACACTGATAGTATAGCTTTGATAGTTAAAAGAGGTTACAACTGCATTTGACTGGAAGGACAGATTTCTATGAAGTAGTTTCAGGAGTAAAAAATGAGTATTCAGGTTTTCTGAACAGCCACAGAGATACCAGTATTTGCATACTGAGACCACATTGAAAAATGGGGCACATCAATAAAGAGAAGATGTCAAGACACCCTTCCTTCCATTTTTCTCCTAAACTATGCCAAAGTACAAAATATGTTTTAGTAATGGATCCGGAAGAACACAAGGTAAGGATACATATTTAATGCATATTAATTACTTAAAAATTGTTCAGGTTAATTTGTTACTCCTTGCTGCCATTTCTAAATCTAGAACATCAACTTTTTTGCTTATCTAAGCATTCCAATACTAAGCGCAGAGTCCTGAAGAACAGAGGATTACCAGAACCCCCATTTTAAGCAAGTATCAGATTTCTTCAGCAAAGCCAGTAATTTAAGTGAAGTACTTCATGAAGTAGAATTAGCTTTTTTTTCCGTTTTTTAAATTTGTTAGATTTAAACCATTACTCTCAGTCACTGTTCCATAAACACAAAGGTCTAGCTTCATGAAACAATAGATGAATGTTGCCTCTGCAATGAGCTAGGACCATACATTCTTTCTTAACATATAAAACTTAATTTCCTATCGAATTAAAACGGCCATGTTTCCAATACAAACTACAGCATACGAAGGCTAAAAACACATCTTTGAGGAACTTGTAAGAATCAATTTCTCATTTCTCATGCTTACTTCACAGTTTTGGTAGCACACTAAGGGCTCACCATTCACCTGTAAGATATCTTTATTTTGCCAGAGCAATGAACAGCTTTAGAACAAACACATGAGGTCTTAGTGTGACCAGCTTCTTAGTCACAGAGCAGCATTTCCCCTCCAGGTATTTTTGGTGTTCACATAAGTGAATATAGAAAGATGTTCTTTTTTATAAACTATTCAAATAAGTGAGTCAGCTTATTCAGTTCATTCTTATTTTCATGTTCCCTCTGATACAGAAGATCTGCTATCAAGCTAAATACACTAGATGGAACGCAAAAATGTAGATCATTATTAGAAGATAAAGTATTATTTTGTATAAATGTTAACACTGCTCTTGCGTTTGTGTGTTTATATTTGCCGACGTAGATATTACTGTTACTGTAGGTATGTTCTTAAAAATAAGTCAAAGTCTCCTAGGAATTGAAAGAAAAGTAATTATCCATGTATTAAGGAATTTGATCAGTGATGTTTCTGAGGTAAGCTCTGCGATGTTCAAGTGAATATAGGGAAGTTAGGGATAGATCTGAATGATTTGAGTAATTCCTCAACGAAGCAATAATGTGATGTCTGAGATGAATTTTTTGAATCAGCCACTGCGTATATGATTTATTGTTCATTCCTTTATCTTCAGTGTCCAGACCAATCATGTAAACAGGACTTGTTGGCTTACCTGGAACAGATCAAGCTATACTCCCATCAGCTCAAAATCTGCAGTCAAGTTAAAGCAGAAATCCAGAATCTAGGTGGAGAGCTCATCATGTCTGCTGTAAGTAGAAAAATGGTATAAATTACTATTCATCAAAATAAAATCTGTCATATTTGCATTGTCCTTTCCTGTGCTTATGTTCTAGTATAGTCATGAATTTCTTCTTTTATTTGCTTTTTTTCTTTTTACACTCTCTTTACACAGAGAATCTAAGAAAGTGAAGCATAAGCCTGGTGACTTAAAAGGCAGAGCAATCATTTGTGGATTTCTTTTTTCCTTTTAGATTCTTAAAAGGTATTATTCTTCACTATTGTTCTGAAATACTTTGTTTATAAGAACTGTAAGGTCTTCGTGATAGTGGATTTTAGTTTAGTTTAGTTTCACATACATGGAATATGCACAGGTGTGTATCAGCATACACGAAAAGAAATCTCCAGAGCTGTACTTCCCATTCAGAACAAAATGCTGAGGGGAATTACTGACTACCTGCTGTGACATGCAGGAGACGGTACCTCCCTGCAGAACTAAAGAAAATTAAGAACAAAGGTGACTTGATCGTTGAATACATTTCTTGATTTGCCGTATTGTGAACTAAATAACATCAGACGTGGAAAAGATGTAGCTTATGATTTTATGGAAGTTCTGTGCACTTGCTCTCAGCAAAAGCATAATTGTAAGTGTTTACACAGAAGCAGTGAGGTTCCTATCCCTGGAGATATTTAAGAGATGTGCAGACCTGGCACTTCAGTACATGGTACAGTGATGGACATGGTAGCATTAGGTTCATGGTTACACTTATGATCCTAATAGTGTTTTCCAATCTATATATGCTATCACTATTGTAACTACATATTCTTTGATTATTAGTGGTATTATCTGTGGCATATAGGATTATGATATCCAGACATAAAGAAATGATAAAAAAGAGTTACGGAAAGAGCTTCCCATACCACTCTTACCTTTTAATACTTTCCTCCTAATGAAAACTTCACACATCCACAGTCCTGAAGTACATACATGTATCAGAAGAACAATCAGTATGTTTGTAAAAAAAGCAGACGGAACCCACCATTGCCAATATGAGACTTTGAAATACCGACGTTTTATAGCAATATTTTGTTGGATGTTTTACAGTCAGTGGAGATTGCTGGTTGGTATCAAAATTTAAATGACTAGGCTTAAAATTGTGTGTTTTTTCTCACTGGTCTAAACACCTGTTACTGGGAAGGTATTCATGATGGGCTGTGCTCACCTGTCTTTCCTCAACTAAAATTGTAATCCTATGAAAACAAAACCAAAGCAAACTGTGCTGATGGTTTTCCTAGAAGGCTAGTTCTAATACGTAACTAAATGAGCTATTTATACATATTACTTCAAAGAAGATAAAGTGGCTGCTAGGACTAAGAATAAAAGAATTAAAAACATACGTTTTATAGAAAGTGATATGGTATTGCTGATCACTGAATTGCTTTTTCTTTGTCAAAGCTGGAAAAAATTCTGTCTTTGAAAGTCCACATGGGGCCTTGGTTTAGAATTTGACTATGTGAGTTAGCTTGGCTTGGAAAAAGTAGAAGGAGAAGGTATTGCAGAAAGTAGAACAGAAGGTGACAATGTATATCTTCTCTATTGATCTCTCTCTCTCAGACACACACAAAGATTTGGGAGTACAGTTAGGAAAATGCTGTAGAAAATATGCAGAAAATATGCAGAAAATGCTGTAGAAAATATGCAGAAAATATTAGAAAATAAGCATCTCTTCCCTTACTGTCTGCCAAGTATCTGCTCAGGCAGCTGAATTCCACCCTTCTAGCCAATTTCTTATGGCTTATGTAACACTGCTAAATCTTGATGTTTTGTTCACATATAATCAAAGTTATTTTATAAAAGCAAAGTTAGTTTTTTTTTTTTTAAGGTCAGAACTATAGCTGGATTAGGATTGTGTTCTCCCATCTGATCTTCTCTCATCTATTTATGCTAATAAAATAAGAACCAGAAAGAGAAACATCAGGCATGATTAAGAAAAAAGAGGGCAGGCCTTTGCAAGTAGAGTTCTTGTTAAGTACAGAATTCATGAATCTTGAATCTTGAATGTCTTGAATGATACTACCCTTCCCCTGGTGAAGATCTGTTACAGGAAAACATGTATTAGGAAGGATATTGGACAGGAAACATGTAAAGGTTGCTACTCTTTGGCTTTCACTGGTTGCCTGCAATTTCTCATTTCTGTACCCATGCACATACATGGGTAAGACTGAACTACTTTATTCATTGCCATCCCTCAGCTGTGTCTTAAGTATAACAAGAGTATTACGTATATGAAAAAGTTTATTTTAATCCATATACACCTCATAATTGTTCATTCTCTGTTGTATCTTCTTTCTTCTACCTGCTTTTTATCTGTGTCCCTGTAACCTTATCCTTGTCTTTCCTGTAACTCCTTTGAGAATCTCCCCTTGAACGTTTCCCGTATGAAATTAATACCTTCCCGTATCAATAGTGTAGGTTGAAGAGGACAGTTGTCCTGGGACAACCATGAATGATTTGTAAATCCTACTGACTGTCCGCCTGCCTTCCTCAGTTAGTGGCTTTTTGACTTCAGGCCATATAAGCTTAGAGTTTCTTACTACATTCAGTTATGCCGCCACATGCCATTCCCTGTGCCCTTCCCTGAGCCCAGTGTCTTCATTCCAGACGGTAGCTCAGTAGGTGTTCTAAGCCCCACTTACCATGGTTGTAAAAGGGAACGCATACAGAAGAATAGCGGGGGATATACGTTCATTCACTTCAGTTTTTCCATTCATTAAAAATTCCTTTATCAGTATTTAATCTTTCATGTTCACAAAAAATATTTCTATGTATGAAGTACTTCTACACATTAAGTACTTAGCATGCTGACAGCATACTTGTTTCAACAATGGATTAAAAAACAGAATTATATAATGGGGCATAAAATCAACATATGAAAGTGTCTCTATCTGTAACTCCTGACAAACAATTCCTTTTTGTGCTATTTTAAGACATGTTTCTTGTGTTTCATTTTATCCTCTTTGGCCAGGGAGATCCTGCAGGTCAAAAGGAAGTCTTTTAGTCTTATAAAGAAAAAAATCTAGAAGGAAGTTCTCAGAGTTACAGTAATTCCTAGAAAATTCCTACAGTAATTCACAGAAATTCCTAGCTAGCATAGAAAAGATCTCTCTCATGTTAGCGAGCCTTACCTGTGCACTAAAGGCTATTTCACTGCTTTTTCTGAAAATAGTCTCTTTTACCTCGGAACTTTCCTGTTGTCTCAAGTACCAGACTTATTTAAACACTTACATAAGTCTACTTTGGTGCTAAATACAGTTGCTGTCATGCTTCAGACTTCATACATAAAGGCTAGATTTAAAAATCTGTTTCACTTCCTTAGTTACCATGCCAGTTACATTTCCTGCAAGACTTTCCTATAAACATGTTTTCAGCTTTGAAGGCTGACAGTGAAAACCATGGAGCCAAGACCACAACTAGCATGTAGTAAAGTACAAGATAGGATATGTGTAGCTGCTACCACAGCCTTTACAATTCTTGGATAACCATGCCCCAGGAAAATAATGTCTGAGGCAACATGCAAGGACTGTGGCAGCTGGCAGGCTGCTCAGTGCTTCAGTGCTTTTTTTTTTTTTTTTTTTTTTAAACAGTTGGAGGATTTTAGTTACTGCTAGAAGAAGCCACCAGCAAGAGCTGGCATTTTGCCTGTTTCAGAGCTGCTTCTTTAGCAGGGGATGAGATGGGGAGCAGTGCACTGCAGTTGCTCTTAGGGTTCCTGTTTTGGTTTGTTTCTCCCTCCTAAAGAAAAGAATTGGAGAAGGCAGAATGTCTTCCCTGTAGGCCCAAAGAATGGGAACAAAGGGCTTAGTAACAAACTGGCAGTCATTTTGAAATACTGACCACTGAAACAGCCAACTGGATTTAATATAGGTGGACCATTTGTTCCACTGATGAGAGCAATGCTGTCCTGCCGGTACTGCTGCGTGACCTTCAATGAAAAAACTGCTCATCTATGTTGCTTCATGTCCATAGCTACTGTTCTGTCAGAACTGATGCCTGTGTGTGCTAGAGGCACAGCTGCTGCTCCTTCTTCAGCCAGTTTGTTTCTCCTCACTATTATTTCTCCATGTCATTAGGAACTGTCAGTTCAGTTTCTTTCAACTAATAATGGTGAAGGGCTGCTTAGAGGGCCTTAACCCATGCATACGATTACACAGCATTTGAATCTGACAGTAATAAAACATCACATTTTCTAAAAGTTGACTTCAGTCACTAAGAGTTGGATTATTAATTTAAAATTTTCTTTTACTGAGAGCTGTAAAAAATGTTTGCCTATTTTTTTTTTTAATACAATAACACTGTATCTTCCCCTGCATGTGCCTAGTGTATGGCTGTAAGTGTGAATACATAAAAATCCTCTGGCCTTTGGAAGCATAAAAAAGGAATATGGTTCTTACTTACTTAGGGTCAGCTCAGTTACTACTGCTTTCTGAAGTCCATCTACCTAGAAGAACTAGTTTACAGAAGGAAGAAAGTACATAATAGCAACGTACAACACAGGTAGCTTTTCCTTAAAATAACTACTTTGTGTATGAGTAAAATCAGGGCATAGATTATCGTTCATACACTCAGTATGTTTTCAAAACAAGCACCTTAAACTAAACCATTGGTCTCCAATTCTTTGCAAACTAATCCAAGTGAAGAAGACAGCTAGTGAAGAATTTAAATTAAACCATACTATTCTCTTTTTCTCAAGGACCATTTTTTCAATGATCAGACATCTGTTTTTTTAAAACCCTCCTTTAAGTGAAAGTGGCAGAACTTTGAAGGGACTTGGTTAGCTACCCATACAAGTGTTATGTTCCGTTATGGTGCATCAGGGAAATGGTCTTATGGTTCTTCAGTAAGTTGTTTATCTTTTAACTCTGACACAGGGCCTGGTCTAATTATAGGACTCAATTTCAGTTCTTCAAATCCTACATAGATTCAAGTAATGGTTAGTTGTTTTCCTGATTATATTCAATTTCTCCACCTGAAAAATAGGTAAAAAGCAGTAACCCCCAAATATCCTTGCGGTCTGTTAATGTAATTACTAGGTACACAGACACATAGATAACCTATAGAATAGCCATATTTTTACAATAATTAAGCTTATTGAGAAATAAACACCCCTAGATTGCCCACTCACACAATAAAGCAGATTTCCCTAGAGCAGTTCCACAAAGTCTGATACTCCAAGGGGAGAGTGTGGCAAGACAGAGGTGAGCCAAAGATAGGCTTATTGGGGAAGAAGGATCAGTTTTTAATAACAGCAAAGAAAAATCACAACAGAAAGTCTCCCTTTGGCTTATTATGTAGCCATTTATTTTGTATGGGGACTAAATCTACGGTGAATGTCATCTGGCAGGTACATTAAGAAACATGGCAACTAATGAAGTGCTTCCAACTCTTGACCTTTGCCTGTGCTTTCTAGAACCCCCCACCTTCTTGTGCCACTTTTAAACTAAAACCTTAATTTTTTGTTAAATGGAATTATCACTGCTCTGTGTGGAAAAAAAGTTGAAATGTAAACATCCTCAGTTCAAAAAATAAGATAACTGTTGTTAAAATCCTGGCTCTGGGAAAGGAAAACTCCAATGTCTTCAATGTTTGGGATTCCACTCTTAACAGTTTACCTGTTTGTTTTGATTCAGATGTTTACATTTAGAGTTTTTATTCCACTCTTTAAGGAGATGAATACAAATTGGTTAAAACACTATTTTATATAGCAGCATCACTGAAAGAACTATAAATTAACAGAAAATCTTATAAATAAGGGAGAAAAAACTAGAAGTGTACCATAGTAAGTTTTCTTACCTTAGTCTCTCAACAGCTCACTATTCCTTAAAAGGTAGATTTCATGTTATTTTTAGAAATCATCAAATTCAGTCCTTCTTTGATTAATCTAACAAAATTTGCTTCAAACACATTTAAGTCAAATAGTTCAATTCAGATATGTTTTTAATAGCTGACCTTGATTCCAAAAGATTTTTAAGTTCTGACTTCAAATACTGAATAGGTTGTGTATTTGATACTTAATTATTGATTAAAGTGTAGTTAAACTGTAAATAAGACTTGGCAGATTGCAAGCAGCCAATTGATAAATCCGTGCTTTAGTACTACAATTTTATTTCCTTTAAAAAAATTGTTCCCAGGAGATGAATAAAAAGTATTGCTGTTAGAACCAAATGTGGTTCTAACAGACCTGCTTATTATGTGTCAAGAAATGCTTTGTGAGTATCAGCCTGCATTGTTTGTCGCTTCTTTATGTCAATGAGACAGCATCTGCTAGTCTATGCAAAGAATATGAACAGGAGAATGACGTATTTACCTGCTCTAAGAATAAGGAAATTCTGTATTCTTCTAACTAACAGAAACAACTAATACTTACACATCACAAGGCAAGCATCGCTTTCTTAGTATACAGGAAAACACTTCAACACAAAAGTACCTTTACATTTTAAGTCATGAATCTGTTTAGCATTGAGAACATCACATAAAAATAATCCTATCGGTTATTATATTACACTCTTTATATAAATGGATTGCTACTACTCCCAAGACACTAAATTGTTTTCCAAATAACGAGAAATACAATGCATGTAAACAATTAAAAGTACCAAGTTCCAAATTATTGGCTTTGTTACTCAATGAAGAATTTGCCTACAAGAATTCTGACTTTGAATGCTTTTCAGCCAGATGGGCCATTGACCGTGCTTGTGTACTGTGCCACGATTCTGGGAAAAGGCAGGGCACATCCTTTCATATATGCAACAGCAACGCAAGTGCTGGAGACAATAGCTCATGCCAGCCTGAGTGCTACTAGTCTGATTTTTGTTGGTGCTGTTTTTTTTTTTGTTTGGTTTTTTAAATTACTACCTTCAGTTCTGTATCCTCTGTATGTCACCATAATGTGAAGTTACTGTAGTTAGAGAATCATTCTGTCTCCTCAGTGAAGTAGCAGTAAAGAGATACCACTTGCCGACAGGAGATGACATTTTAACGAGGGAAGATACGGTAAGGGACACTTTTCCCAAATCCTTTCAGGAATTACTGTTTTGACTGACACAGTGAGACCTGCAAAACGTGGAAGCTGGAACACTGTGTCTTCATGGGAAGTGCAGAAAGAGCAAAAGTGAGAGTTGGGCAAAAATAAGACAACCTTTGTTTGTGGCTGGTTTCTTTGTTTTGCTAGTGAATCTTTATACACCACTTGCTGCAGACTGAAAACTTTGCAGCTATGTGTCTCTAAATAAGATGAACTTAAATGCTCAATTAATATTTTATCGCTCTTTCAATTATGCCAAGTTTCATTTCATTGGTTTTCCTAGATAGGACACCTGGAAGAACCTGCTGAATATTTGAGATAAAAGCATCCAAGTGAAGACAGTACTTGAGTACATTCAGTTTATAGAATAATAGATTTACATCAAACTCAGTAATGTTACTGGTATTGAAGTATAAAAACAGCTGCTCTCTAGAAAGAATCAACAACAACAACAAAATGCATAGCCTCATACTTACCATCTGTAGCTTCAAGAACATATCCTAAAACCTTCTCCAAAATTGTGAATGTGGTTCAGAAATACCAGTACGCTTTTGCCTCACAATACTCACACTTTCTGTATTTAACCAAGGATATTGTAAGACACATCCAGAACACCGAGGGGAAGAAGAAACTAAGACAACACAAATAGTGTGAATATCCTAAAGGATAGCATTAAGTAAATTACATTATGTTATCCTACATTTCACTGCCTATTCAGAGATGCCAAGGGCATCATAAAATAAATGAACATTTCTGCCCATCCTGACATAACATTCCCACCTCCACCATACCCACATCCACCTCTGCTATGGCAAATGCAGCACAAACACTGATTTAAACATCCTTAGTGGTAGTTATGTATTCTGCATTTTACCTGGGAGGCATACCAAACCTATGTTTTAAGATTTTATTTTAGGTATCTGCATCTCAGGGCACCTTCTGTAGATCTTAAGTAATACGGCAGAGCTTCAGTTCCTATGGCATGGCAAGGGGGCAGTGGAATTCAGGCAGTTCAGTTTGGTGGAGCTGGACAGTTGAGTTTATAATTCAGAGTCCTCAATTTTGGCATTTAAAATGCCTGAGTTGATAGGTTTCTGCTCCAGTGAGCGTGTGTCAAGCTATGAGCAGCCTGATATGCTCATACATGAAGCAGAAATGTCACATCTAATTGACATTACACCCTCTTCAAAATTAGATAACTGTAAAGCATATTTTATTTACTTAATAATAGATATATCATTATGGTTTAAGAAATAGAAATAACTTTCTTCTTGATCGCAGTGGTGCACAGTGGCATGATGAAGAAGCTGTGGACTGTTAAGAGCCCATGGCTATTTTGTTGAAAGGAGCCACAGAAGCCAGAGTGAAGTGGTAGCTATTCACTGCCCATAGGAGAGAAAAGCCTGTAAGCTCTAACTGCCACCTAGAAGGATTCTACTTCATTTGACATACTTTACAGTATAAGCCAGGGTTACAATAACTGGATGGTTTGGGGTGCAATGTTGATGCCCAGCCTAGATGCTGGTACACATTTCTTCTAGAAACCTTTTCCCTTCAATGGAAGCAATTTTTTTTTTTCTGTCCTGAGAAGCCATGACTGAACTTGCCAAATACCCCAGCCCAGCTTGCTACCCAGCCTAGTGTGGCTCCAACACCAGGCCACTTGAAAAAAGTGGAAGGATTACAGAAATTTACATCACTTAGAAACAAAAGCCCCATAAGCCCATAAAGCTTCTGCCATAGAAACAAACCCAGCTTTTCTTTGCATCTGCTGGCACCCAGGAGCATCTTCATATTGGTGTTACTGTACAGACGATGCTAGAAAAGCGTGTGCTTACAATGCCACCAATATCAACCAGGGGTGTGTGTATGCACGCGCATGTATATATGTGTATATATATATATATATATATATATATATATATATATATATATATATATGTATTTAAAGAGGATCCATGGAAGCTGTCAAAATCATGGCTTTGTCAGCTTTTCTAGAAGGCGACAGCCTGAGGACAGACGAAACTGCGTGCATGTGTGTGCCCACAATTTACCTCTGATTACCACACAAAATAAACAAGATTATGATTTTTTTTTTTCTCACATGCTGCTGCTTATCACTTCCTATAATCAATTAACATACATTTTATCAAGACAGTAATCAGCAGTTTGAAATACAGACATCATCAGTTCACGTACCAGTAAGTTGATACCTATAACGCCAGTCATCCTGCCTAGAAAAAGGGATCCTTGGGCAACTGAAGACATTCCAGGAATATAATGGCAAAGCCTCTGATCAGAGCATTTCACTGACTGAGTGTGGAAGTTATTAAAATGGTACAAAGGCATTATTTGAAAGATGCATTAGGCTTTGAACTGCGAACTTTCATTCAACTCGAATTTTGCTAAAACAGCATCACAAGAATTATGCTTAACTGCTTATCCTACCAGCATGGCCAGGCAGTCTGTTTACCTAAAGTTTATACACATCAGTCCCCATACATACTTGTCTTAGTTTGAAATACTACCATGCAACGATTAGATGACTATTACAAACTGGAAATCCCAATGAAAAATCTCACATGATAGAGCAGTGAACTTTAGAAGTCATATGTTAAATTTTACATTTTACCTTTTCCTACAGCATATGTATTCAGTCCACTTAGCGTTTTATTTTATTAATTTTTTTTTTTTGGTGGGCCACAGTTGCTGAGATTTCCGTGTGCTCTCCTGCTCTTAGTTACCTTTAAGCATCCTGGCCACTAAGACTAGGTTCAGCAGCTCTGACTAATCCAACTACTTGACAATATCCTCCGTTGCTTAGGAGCATGTGAGAGCACCTGGAATGTGATGGGAGCAGCTGGAGAATTTACCTAGTGTTGATGCAAAGGAAATAATGGGTAACATTTTTACATCTCTTGAGTTGGTTTAATTATCCATCAGTAGTAATTGCAGTGATACCCTGCAGACAAGCATTATGAATTCACACACACACAAAAAAATAAAATGCAACAAACATCTATGTAAACCTTTTTACTCCATCAGCACAGATTTTTGTCTATCACTTCAAGTCTGAGCATCAGAACATGGATATAATGATCAAACATACCAAGGGAAAACCAAGAAATTTTGTTTTAGTGTGGTAGTCTTCGGTTTTAACTGTTGTTTATTCCTGAGCATATTGTGATTAAAAGGAGGCTTTTCCGAGACTAATGTTTCAGTTTTTTAAAAAAAATATTTAATTTTTTTTTTTTTTTTAATTACAGTTGGATAGCGTCACTTCACTAATTCAGGCTGCCAAGAATTTAATGAATGCTGTGGTGCAGACAGTGAAAATGTCCTATATTGCATCCACAAAGATTATCAAGATTCAGAGTCCTACTGGCCCACGACATCCTGTTGTGATGTGGAGAATGAAAGCTCCAGAGAAGAAGCCCTTAATTAAAAGAGAGAAGCCAGAAGAAATCTATGCAGCTGTCAGAAAAGGTTCTGCAAAGAAGAGAATCCATCCTGTTCAAGTCATGAGTGAATTTAGAGGCAGAGAAATAGTCTAATATTCTGCCACTTTGTGTCTCTATCTTGAAATTCTAAGTTTTTCACCTCTTCCCCCTACTTATTTAATAACAATGTATGTTAGTGTTTTGCTTTCCCCTAAATCTCTAAGTTAACACTTGCTTAAATTACTTTGAAAACAACGTTGGATTAATTAACAGCACACAGTTGAAAAAAATTGTCTTGCAGTGTCAAACTATCATGTCTTTATACTGCATGTTTTCAGCAGAGCACTTTGAGTGATACGTGAGAGGACTGTGCTACAGTAGTGGAAAAGCAGGATGCAATGTGCCGAACTCTGCCGAAAGTCCTGCATCTGCTAGGGACAGGCATTCCTTCAGTAGGGATGAATGAGGCCAATCTTAAACTTAATTGTAGTTTATGACATACAATATTTTTGAACACTGTTTACTGGGAATGTCCTTTATCAAGATCGTTACACTGTGATCAAAACAGCTGGACTACTTTATGCTAACTGAGAATTTTGGCCTTTACTTTTTATCCTGTTTGAAAGGTCCAAAGATCAACCACCTCTAAGGCCCAGCTTTATGTAAAAATAGAGGAAATGTAAACTTGAAAATGTTTGAAGAAACAAATGTTATAACAACATGGACATGATAATGTAACAAAAAAGCACTAACTGCAGCA
Organism: Netta rufina; assembly: GCF_964035555.1. Lineage (NCBI taxonomy): Eukaryota > Metazoa > Chordata > Aves > Anseriformes > Anatidae > Netta > Netta rufina. Next base: position 3,911,081 of record NC_140130.1, on the reverse strand, counting down.
CAGCAATAATAGCTCTTTAAAACGGCCTTTGAAACGTTACCATTGTTCAGTGTTCTGTTTCCTACTGTATTCTGTGACCTCTAATTCATCTGGCTGATTGATTATTGCAGTAACAACAGAAACTTTTCTCATCACAGCACAAAAGAACAAGTATGAAATGCATCATTATTCCAAGTCTACTGTGCAAGTGACACAGACACGTCTTGAATCTGAAGAATGGTGAGATTTTTGCAAGGTAACTAGCCAACTTGATGGCTTTGCTTATGGAAGTAGAGTCCCAAACGTAGGACTGTGCTGTCTAGCAACTTGCTAAATTACTGCATTATATTTCAACATACATAATGAAGATAAGCGATACTACTCTGATTATCACCATTCTGTAAGATTCTTATGGAAAGATTTTTTTTCTGGATCTGTTTAAATACTAAATCTGCTTGGGCTGACTTTTTAAAGCAAAAGTCTTCCCTGCCTTATCACTAATTTTTCCCAGACCTCACCTAACTAAATGTCTTTCCTTAGCAAGTAGATTTTTCTTTCCTTTTTTTTTTTTTTTTTTAAAATTTGCTCAGGTATAAGAACTCCCTCAAATTGCAGAACTTCATGATGCATCATTGACTACGATTAGGAGGAGGTTCCAAAGTATGGGCTACTGCTCTGTCATTTACTACCATGTTTGCACAATAGTGCCCCTAAACAGCTCCACTTAGGCAGCAGAAATAACCTTGAACTGTTTTTGTTTTTTCCTCTTGTGGCTGCTCTCTAAGAGCCTGTGCACAGGATCAGGACAGTGGAGCAATATAAATTTCTAGGCTGTTGGTGAAGAAGCTCCACAAAACCTATAGTCATCATGCATTAAAGATTTTACAGATCAGTATTCCACTGTCCCCAACTTTACTACTGTACTATCTGTCAAATGAAATAAAATGAAGAAGCTGGGGGGGGGGAGGGGGAACAGCACTTTTCCGATACAAATCCCCTCCCATATTTTCACAAGATCTTGGCAACACATGTAGGTACTTGCTAATCCTTTTAGGAATACACAGTGGGAAGCAGTTAACAGTCAAGTAGAGCAGGTAGATACAATATAGAGCTGGTCATATGATATACGTTCAGTATGTCTGCTAGCACACTAAGCAGAGCTAAGAAGGATATTTTTTTTTGTGGTGCACTGCTCGGGAGAGTATAGATTGTCACATCTTAAAGCTAAAATCTCCAAATAGAAATTCAGGCTCTGGCCCACCCTCTTTGATTACATATTCCCCATACAACATTCAAGTCCAAAAGGCAACAGGCAAATTAAAATAATCTTGGGCTTGGGGGGCATTACTCTTGAAAAAGAAAAGAACACACCTCGCATCTCTGGGATACATCTTTGGTATAAGTTCACATTGACATTAGATGTTTGTAACTTATGTTTTGTTTTCATATTATTAATTAAAAGATTGCACACCACTTTCAGCATTGTGGGTTGTTTGGATGTGTTTCTGTTCTAGTCTCCAGCAGTAGCAAAACCCTGTTTAAATGCCTGCCAGGCTTTCTTATTGCTGTAAGTTCCAGCTTCTCTAGCATACTAAGTGTGATCTTACTAGCCTGGTTTACATTAGAGCTCTTCTAGCACTCTCATCACTAAGACAGTTTATTGCTTAATATCATGTTCATGACTACAATACCAGTCCCAGCTCTTTTAGCCTGGCCATTCTCAATAGCCAGTTTCATCTCAGCATCCAATACTGTCCCTATTACATAGGAATTTATTAGGGGTGGGGAAAAAATATGTAAATGAACAAGGAAATCAAAAGCCACAGTTGCTTTCTGAGAATAGCTAAAAGAATGATGTGTTAACTGTATCTGGACTTCTGCTTCTTGGCTAAAATTCAAACCCAAGTGAAAACATGACAAGGTGAAGTTTATTCCTACCTAAGGAGACAGAGAGATGAGAAACAAATCCTGAAGTTCTAAAAAATCTGTTGTATTAGCTCATTACCTCCCTCAGCAGATCTGGAAAGTAGGCAACCTTCTCTGCCACTATTAATAATGCTGATGGACAATGTGCTGCTCAGTATGCTTTATTCAGACACAGTTACTTACTTCATTCTGTAGTTTGCACATTCCTTTCTAGCCCTGGTTTTCAGAGAATATTTTTTCACTTCGCTGTTGTTTTGCCTTAGTGTTTGCATGATATCCATAGTGTAGGAGCATTGACCTTGCAAACTAGGTTCTTAGCTAGAGTAGAGCTTTACAGGGCTTTCTCATTCCAGCAGCTCGCATCGTTTCATTAGCTTACCTCATCCACTCCCCATTACCACATTATGGTACAAAGCGTGACGGACAACTAGGGCAGTTTTATTTAAAAGAAAAAAAAGTCCACAGACTATGTAGCCTTTGGACTACATAGATTATGTAGTTTGTATTGTTTGTTGTTGAAGCACATTAGTAAAAGAAAACAAAATTAAACCATTTCTGAGAATATTGAAGCTGTTGATTTTTGATTATTAAAGCCCACAACCTGGTTGCATCACACTGCTCTCACTGCTGATGTTGTTTCCTGTAATATTTAGTGCTTTTCATTTATAAAAGGCAGTTCTTGTCACTGCAGATTGCACTGCGCATAGCTTCCAGTTTGTCCCAATTACTCTCTTATTACCTGAACTTAGTGAGCCATTCCTGGTAAGTAACGTAAGTCCTCTAATACCTTGGAACTTCAGAGAACTCAGAAAAATTAGATATGTGTCCCTCCACTTCTGCCCACCCCTGAAGCCCTGCCTTTTTACACAATAAATCTGCTTTGACATAACTGATTGACTGTGTTCGGAAGGGAATGGTATAGAATAAGGTGGGAAATAGCTGGTAATACACTCTTGGTTTGGCCCAATCGTGCCATTAACCTGGTAACTGTAGAGAAGCTTTATAGCTGCATCTTCAGTGGAGATGACTAGGCAGTGTGGCAACACACAAGTCTGCCATTCCAGATGGTTTTAAAAGGGGTTTTAGATCTTTTGAGGGCATCTTGTGCTGTTTTCAGTGGGTTTACAGTTGAAGCGTTTAAGAAACAATGTGTTTACAAATGAAGTTTAAATGAGTTTTTAGAAGCATTATTTTTGAAGAAAATATTTGTAAGTTTTCACCAATAGTAGACAATAAAATTCTACATGGTCATACCTGCTGTTTGTGCTCCCAGCAACTACTTGTCCCTTGTGTACTGTTCTTGGTTAAACTCTAGCGATTGCCCATATATTTGGCTCAGGAAGTAAGTACATAAATTAGAGCCCAATCCCTTTGGTTGGATTAAAACAAAACTGTCATTCATTTTCAGAAAAGAAGAATCTAAAATCAAATACAGCAAATAATGACTATCCATGCAAATAAACGTGTTTATTCGCTTGTGTCTGTTTAACTATATTGTTTTTTGTTTTGTTTTATTTTATTTTTTTTTTCCCTTTTTTTTTTTCTTCTTTTTAGCAATAAGAGTAAGAAGGGACCTTGTACCCTTTTTACACTCTGCAGGGAGACTTCTCCTCTGCCTGCCTCTACTCCCCAATCCTCTCACCCCTCTCCCCCCCGAAAATCACGGTAAGAGGACTTATTTTAAGTGAGAAAAGCTTAACTTTCTTTAAGGCTAAAACAGCAGTGAAATTTAAAACCTACTTTCTTAGAACATGTTTTGGATGAAGTGAAACTATCAATAGACAATCATAAGATTGTGGAACTGAATCACTGGTAGCAGATAAACGTGTCTGTTCATCCATCCCAATTCTGCAGCCTCCTCTGCATCGCCTCCTCTGCATCCAGTTCAATTTTGTTTTTTAACACTGAGGTAAGCTCTGGCTATACACAATTGCTAATAACCCACTTCCTCTCCAACAACCCACTAAAAACACTGTTGTGCTGTGAAGAAAGTTAGCATAATAAAAGCAGTGATGAGAAATTGTCCAACAGAGTGCAATTTAAGAGTATATTAGTAATTAAATAATAAAGATTAAGCAGATTACACCATTTCATTTGTGTTTTCCCTGGCATAACAGAAGTGATTTACTCTGTCAACATGGTTAGTGGGTTTGTTTTGTAAAGCTTCCTTTGAAAGTGATAAAAATGCTCCACACCACGGATGAAAAAATTTTACAGATTTTTTGTTGCACACTAAGTGACACTGCTGCAATGATGAATACCCACCCTTCAATTAATAACCTTAACTCTTTGGAAACTTTGTAGTAAAAAAAAAAAAAAAAAAATGTATCCAAAACGGAAATGGCTTTAGAGTTATGTAAAACAAACCAAGAAAATGCTTCAAAGTCCCTGGTGTCTACCATCAGGGGAAGAAACTTACTGCTAGTCAAAGAAATTGAAAGCTGAGGGCCTAATTTTTGACTCCAAAATACAAGAAATATTTAAGATCTGAGCCTGCAGTACAAGAGATTGATCTAGCAATTTTAATTTTAAGGAGTTCTTAATAGGATAGGAAACTATTTTCTACTTCCTGATAGTGAAAATGGCTGCATACATGTGTAAGCAGGCTGTAGACTAAGGAGACATCTTGTCATGCAGGATGATGTTTCCTTTGGAGTCTGTCTTCTACGAGCCTGGCTACATGTATTTTAGAGCTATTAGCTTTTCTGCTGTGGTTCTCAATTATTTATACATAATACAGGAAATGATTTAAAAGCAGCTGAAAATAGTCATGTGGCTCATCAGCTGGGGGCAGATTGTACCTCCTGCCACTCCTCTTCCATGGAAGCAGAGGGACCAAATGTCAAGGGAGCTGGTGCTAACTGCTTCAGCCAGCCTGCTGGTAGGTATTTTGTCTGCTTAGCTCCCAGAGCTCCCTCATTAGATAGAAACACGACAGGAAATAGCTCCCACGCTTTCAAAACATGGAACAGAGCATCAAGCTCTGTTCGCCCAGCTAGACAGCACAGCTGACAGGAGGGGAGAGAGAGGAAGAAAACTAACTTTTCTTTGTATTTTTTAAGCTTCTCTGGTGGAGAAAAACATCTTTCAAATGAAGGACTTTTCCAGGAAAACAGAATTTCCCTGGAGGGAAGACCTTACAAGAACTGAGGAAATTTTTGCCTTCCAATCCCTCTGTGAACCCAATCTAGTCCTGTTTTCTCCATCCTAAACTTGTTCCTGACCACAGATTTTACAAGTGTATAGATTTTGCATTACTCACCCAGGTTATTTTACAGTAACTTACGCAACTATTGGAAGCCTTCCTAACGGTAAGTTACACCGATTATGTTCATGTTACTACTTATTTCAATTTGAGGTACTAAGGACTTCACGCAGCAAGCCACAAAGTGCAAACCCTTCAGTGATGTCATTTGGAGCTTGAATAGGCAGCAACCAACAGAAAGGATAAATAAAACATTCCTACTTCGGCCTGATAAGCACGTCATATGAAAAAACATCATGAGGTTTGTACCATATTCTTCTGCTTAATAGCGACCACTACACAGCTGTTACTAAGCACTTTTAACTAAAAGGAAAGGGAGGGGGACCAGCACTATAAATGCGATGTTGCATGTAGATGGTACCTACTCGTACACTAAGATTCAAGCTGTCATGGCAGGCCACGTCTTTATGCACCAACAGGTGAGGTCCTGCACACTCGGGATGTGGCTGCTGTCACAACTTCCTGTATTTTGTCCTTTACTGCCAGGTGAAGGAATGGGCTTGCCTGGAATACCACCTGTATTACTGTCCATCATCTGACACATCCTAACCACAATGTGCCTCTGTGTGCTCCAGAAGAGTCAACTCATCTGATGCTCAGGAACTTAACTGGGAGTCCTCTGGCTCCTCAGAGGCACTTGGCTTGCCTGTCTGCAAGGTTGGCCAGAAAGGGAGGAGAGGAACGACTGAATCCCCTGCCACAGCTTCCTAGCATTATTCACGTGCAGTGACCAATTAATCCACCATCCTTTTCTTTTCTGATCCACCCTTTAATTTCCACATATACCATTTCCATATATCCCATTATCCCATCCCATTTTGATATTCATGCCCTTCCTTCAGTATTAGCTTTCTGTTCTCAGTCCTGGACGCTGCATTTTCTTTAAGCAAGAGGTTTTCAACATTTCTTTAAGCATGAAGATTTTCAACACCCTCACCCCACTTCCCAAGGTCCCATTTTGCTTCATCATCTTCTCAAAACATTACAAAAAAAAAGAACAAGGAAAAATGGGTATGTGGCTTGCTCAGCAGCCAGGCTAGATCTGCACAGCTATTCTGAGTTCAGTGGTAAAATATACTCTTGACAGTAGTTACTGTAGTCCTTCCTCACTAGCAGTTCTTTAAAAATGTTATCCCTCATTCCGGCTGGCTAAGACCGATCGGTCACCTTGAAGTGTGCTTTTGAGCAGGTAGAAAGCTTGCCACCAGTAAAGAGATATGCTCCCCCAAAGAAAATAAGTCTTCCTTGCCCTTTCCTCTTGCTGCATTTCAAACAACTTGTCTTTATTTAGGTAGGTTGGGGCCAACTTTAAAATACCACAATACAAAATATGAAGGTTATTAATACAGCAATCTAAAGGGCAAAGAGCTTATTGGTAGTATGAGCTATTGAGTCTTGTGGGTGGTGATGGCACATCCTCAAGCACTCTATTATCATAATGCCTGGGCTGAAGACTCCATTAATTTTCTGCATCACCAGCAGCTGAGGACCAAAGCTGACAGCCAAAAATATACGAGTTCAGTGTAAGCAAAATACACGCACAAATAAGCCTTCCCATCACCTAAAATACAACACCAGAACATAACAGGTCAGAAAACACATTGCAAAAGAAGGAATATAATGAAAACTACTCCCAAGTTAAAAAAAAAAAAAAAAAGCCATTAGTATACCAGTTTTAAGAAACATATTTCAGTTCCCAAGCAGACGTATCTTTTCTCTATGTGAATTCTGATATCTCAAGTGTGCTAAAATAGCATCACATATTTTGACTTTTTAGAGTATGAAAGGAGAAAAAGTGAACCACTCTTCCTACATTTTTGCTCAAAGTATATATAGAACATGCAAAGCCTCCCTGAACAATGACTTATGCATTAAGACATGCGTGTAATTCTAGGAAGAGATTTTTCAATTAATTTTGGTTGGCTACTCATCAGACATAACAGTATATGTTTTTCTTAACAAAAACATGTTCAACCTTATTTTAGATGAAGCAATAAAGGTGTTTGTTTTGTTTTGTTTTTTAAAAAAAGCTCTTTGCTGATCTTACTTCCTCATTCAGAAACTGTGCCCTACACTACTGCAATCTCCTTTCCCTTAAACAGGGTATCACTTCAGAATCACTTGGGCACAAAATTCACAGCCAAGTAGTTGAATCTTATTACTGTGGGTATTTGACTTTTATATACACAGACTGAACCAAAGCTCGAAAGGAACATTCAATATGATGTATAGATAATGGATACAGACCTATTGAAACCATTATTGCCAAGTTATTAGATAACATATGGTAGACTAATCATTTGTTGGTTTGATCTGTTTGACAAATTCATGTAGTTAGTACAAATAGTAATGAAAAATTGAATTATTTGAGATGCTGTATTCCCTATAACATGCAAATGTAGGCTAAAATACTCAGTGTTTGGGAAATCTTGACTGAAATACATGTACTTTTTGATCTGTCTTCAACACAATACTGTATCTTCTGGTATTGCCACTGAATTTACACCTTACATTATTTGGTCAGACTATGGTAACATGCTTCACATTCTGACCCACACTGACAAAATGTACTTCTTCACATTTCATCATGGTGGGCAACGACTTCCACTACAAAGAATCACGGATCTACCAGTATTGCAACAACCATAGCTAAGAATGTGCTTAAATGATCTATCACCGGGCCTGGTCCTGGGATCGTACCTATGTGCTTTGAAGAATAAAAGCCACACTGCTCGCACATTTTGTTAAGGTAACAACCTGTCTCAAGAATCTGCCAAGTACAGTCACTGTAAGGAACATTTCTTCCCAGAAGTTGCATGGACTGTTACAGAAGATGTAAATGTGAAAAAGTAGAAGCTTGCAACTCAGATTTCACTCTTGGCCAACTCCTGGCACATTCCACCATTCAGGAAAGCTCTCTTCCTTTAGATACAGACCATACACATGCCACAAATTCCAAAAGTACAGAAATACAGTAAAAACAAATAGAAGGAAAATTACACACACACCACAAACCATTTGCCTGTAATCCAACTATCCTAATGCTTAGCTGATTTTGCCCTAGGCTGACAAAAAAAATAACTCTCTTTTCCTGCTGCTGTCAAACTAAAACTGTTAGAATTCATAGCTAGTGCTATTGGAAGAACAGGAATGTTCATCCTTAGTGAGGTGTAGCATTTCCATATTCAGCTTCAATTTTCTGGTTTGGAAGTAATCTTAATGACAAAATTAAAACATATCAGCTGCGGGTCACAGCAATTGCATCAAGTCAGTCAGAAAGTAAATTGGAGCCTAATACCCTGACAATTAAAATAGAGCACAGAGTAAATATGTCCGCAGACCTCAGAAAAGCTTGAACAGAATATTTATATTTGTTAAGAAACAGGGAAAAAAGTAAAAAGAAAATTAATTAAAAAAAAAAAAAAAACACACAAAACCAAAAACCTCTTTGGGGCTAAGAATAATCTGTTTTCAATGTAATCATCTTTGTCTATCTGCAAACATTATGGAAACCAATGTATTTTTAAGTCAAGCAGGTGATATGTTAACAAGAATGATGGAGATAATTCAATTCCTTCAGCCTCCAATCTCCAAATTGTTTTTCCTTATTTTACTCACCGAATACATAACACTATGTTTTCAGGGCTGCTGGTCAAAGGAAAGCAGCACGTACAAATATACAAATTTCAGCAAGTGTATCCGCCTGAAATATCTCATCTGAAACAGGTACTGTAAATTCAACTCATACTCTCAGCTAAAAATAATACTCACAGGGTAGGCAACCCTATAACTGGAAGGAAATTCAAGACTCAAAACCTCAGAACTACTGTGTGTTTATTCCTCTTGTCCCAGACTCTGCTTTATTCTATTTTGCTTTTTTAGCTTGTACGTAAGACACTGTCTGCCACTGGATATTAATAGATCCAGGTTTCATAAGGTAACGGGTTTAGTTTGTGATCTGAACTGAGGTTTCAATTTTTGAAAACGCATTCATACACCAGACCATGTTACAGTATCTTGGAGACTGGTGTCTAATGAACCCAAAGCTTTAGGGTAACTTTTAAAGGTCTCATTTTCCCCTTGAGTACCTCCAATAACGTCAACTGATGTGCCAGCCGGTCTCACCTCCACCCTCTCACTATTTTATTCCCAAGTCTCTGCCTTGTGCTGCTGGCCACATTTTCCTTCTGTCCCCTTCTGAGCTGCTGAGGTCTCCAGTAGCCTTGAACACCAGCGTGGAGCCTGCACTCTGGGGAAGTTCACACACTCCCCGGCAACCACGTGTGGCTATTAACGGCGAACCCCAGTCTTCTCTGGGCTGCTGCAGGCTCCTTCTGAGATTTCTGCATAAGAGAATGCATTACCTATTTCTGAGATAAGAAAAAAGCGGGAGAGATGGAGGCACAGTGACATTTACATAACATGGAAAACTTCTGGTTTATAATTCTGTTGTAAAGCCAGCATTTCCCACAGGAAAGAAAAAGTGCTACTTTGCTCCAAAAAGGTCTATGGCATTTCTTTGTATGGAGTCTCTACACATTCCCACCTTGTATTCAGCACTTTGCAGCTACTAATTACGTGTAGACAGCAAGGAATTTGAAAGTAGCTACCAAACATGCCTTTCTAAGTGAGCTCCCTTTTATTTTGAGTTCTCTCTAAGATAGGAGTCAGGGGGACTCAATGCTTTTTAACAGAGAAAACAACAGTAGTAAGATTCTTTGTCACAGCAACTGTACCCTGTAAGCACTGGGTAGCAATGTCCCCTGTCACAGGCCATCCTGCCTGAAGCAGAAGAGTAGCAAAAGCAGACCACTTTGCAGTGGTTTTTATACCAGCATTATAAACACTGATAAACACCTCTGTTGTGTGTCACCATCCGTCCATTCCCAGCCCCCCCCGCCCCCCCCAAAAACAAACAAAAAAAACCAACAAAAAACAAAACAAACCAACCCCCAAAATCACCACCCTGTTTCTCTTCCTGAAGAATCTCCAGTAATAAACAAAAGATCCAATGATCAGCTTCTACCCCAGCCTCAACCTAACTGCAATTATTCACATCACTTCCTACCTGGAACCAAGACTCTTTTCAATTTTCATTTTTACTTGTTTTCTTTAATGAAGACACCAAGCTGTTTTAGCAAGCTGTGTTAATTGCCCACTGTAATCCTCAAAGATTCCAGTATTTAAAAGGATGATAAAAGACAGACTAGTGCCTTAGGCAGCGTACAGCACAGGATATCTTGCAAAGTCAAACTAACCAGAGTGGCCAGAGGCTTTTCCACGTGATTTTGCAAAAAAGTCATTGTGATTTCTCAAGAGCAGTAATATTTCCTTACTTAGAGAGAGGTGTTTTTTTTTTGTTGTTTGTTTGTTTATTTTGTTTTTAAGCTTCCATCTTGAAATTTCTGTGCTCTGGAAACAGATGGTAAACCACATTGTCATAAAACAAAACTAGAATTTCAAAAAAAAAAAAAAAAGGGGGGGGGGGGGGGCGGGGATGCTGCAGCATCCCATGTCCACACAACTGACCCCAAGCTGGTCTGACTTCCAGAAGCAGGAAGACACTTAGCAGGCCAACACGGGGCAGCAACCCCTGCAGCATTCAGAGCATTGTACACTCCGAAATAACTTCATCTCCCATGAACAGAATAATTGAATGTGAATTGGACAACTATGGACATTTAACTGCAGGAGACTATAAACATAGGCCATCACAAAGATTCATAACAAAGGAACAGCAACAAAGCAAAGCTAGTATATACGTACTCTGTTTTACAACTAAAGACTATTTGACTTTTTTTTTTTTTTCCCTGGGGCATCCAGGCAGCAGGCCACATCTTTCTTCCTGGGGAACGATGACTTTCTGTACAGTAGGCATGCATTAGTCAGAGAAACCAATCATGAACAGACAGAATGAAAGTATATATAAGCTCCTGCAAACATTTAAATTACTGTGTTCTGGTACTAATGAATTAGTTCAGTATGAATTTCTACAAAGTAGAGACAAGAAGGAATTCTTAGGATAAATCTTTTGCGTACAAGAATTTATCTGGACAGATTATTCATCTTCCATAATTTTGTTATATTTTATTGAAGAAAACCAAAACATTTTAAGACTCGTATAAATGAATTATTAAACCCAGTTGAACTTTCTTCTTCCAATTACGGGCCATGCTGAGAGAGTGGAATTTTATAGTAGATTTGGATATAATGAAATTTGCAAAATGAGAAATTGAAATGATTTAAAAAAAAGATTTTTCTTCTAAAAATGCATTCTCTTGACATCTTTCATTTTCCCCCCACTATCTTTAGTGGGATCATTAAGTGCCATATTCAGAAAGCACCCGGTTTCTGCAAAGCAAAATAAATTGCTTTTGTACTAGTGTAGCAGTAGTAGCAAAACTGCAATTTTTATTCACCCCATTCTGTTTAACAACATTGGAGCGAGTGTGTTTTCTATTCATGTGCAGGTATTTTAACATTAGTAAAGCCATATGGAAAAAAAACAAGGCCTACGATAGATTTTCTATATGCTTTTTAATATACTCAATTTTCAGATATTTACTCTCTAGCAAGGCTTTGCACTGAAACTCCTTATTTTGTGTACAGAATACAACAGGTATTTTCAAAATATTTTCTCAGATTCTCACACATGACCTTAGTAAAGTCATTTGACCTTTCTGAAAATTATTATAAAGTAACACTAATGATATAATAAAATGAGTGTAACTAATTTCTGTAAAGCCATTCGAACGAAAAGTCTTCTGTTATAGGTAAAATAGAAGAGTAGATAAAGAACAATGTAACCAGTTCTTACCAGGTATTTTTCCCCCCTATGTCAACACCTTAAAAAGACCATTTCATTTTTGCTGCCCATACAAAGAAAACTATCTTGTTCTTCAGAGTTCTCCATTTAAGCTAGTATTCACCCCACCATTGCTGTCATGTCTTGACTGTTGATTACTGTAACTAAGCACAGTGAAATGATATTATCACCAAGCACATTTTTCCAGCTCTCCCCATAATTAAATGAATTTAATTCAATACAGTGCTTCAAACACCTACAGACAACAGAAAAGAAAGCCACACGAAACTTAATCCAGCCTAAGAACAGTAACATGCAGAACCCTTTGGTACAAGTCCCTCATAAGATAACAAAGTAAATGCAAAGAATGATTGACAAGCTTGATGTGATGTGGAAGTACTGCAAATTTCACTGATGACTGGAAAACAAGTGAAATGCTCTTAAAATGAAGAGTAAACACTGAGCAATACAGAAGGAAAGACCTCAATAACAAAAAATAAAATCATCTCTGGCCTGTTTGGAGGGGGGGAAGCAGAGGGAGATTCCCTCTGCAGGAATTGAAGTTACTATTCATGTTTAGAACTACATTTGAACTTCCTTGTTAAATATCCTGAGGAAATTCTGTATCTTGAACCACTGTAGTTTTGTGTTTTTTTTTTTTTTTGTTTTTTTTTTTTTTTTTTTTTTTTTTTTTTTTTTTTCTCAGCAATTCTGAGAAAAGAATACAAAAGGTACTGCAACACAGAAAAAAAAAGTGATTATAAAACATTTAGATTATAGATAACATTACTAAGAAATGGTCTTAATATCACAAAGTAATAATAATAATTAAAAAGACCTGGCAAGTCACACAGAGGTAAGGGCATATAAAGAAACTTCCCTCAGAAGCAGCGTATCTAAATTATTTCAGGTGACTGGTGATTTACTTCACTCAAACTAATTTCCTAGTAAAGAAGGCATGTGGAATTCTGCTGCAGTATGAAGTGCAGGACATGATTTATCTAAGGTAATCTACCAATGCATATGATTATTTATAATGATATTGATCAACAGTTGGTACAAAGACGATATGGAGAAGAGAAGGCTCCAGGGAGACCTCACAGCAGCCTTCCAGCACCTGAAGAGGGCTACAGGAAAGCTGGGGAGGGACAGACTCTTTGTCAGGGAGTGTAGTGATAGGACTAGGAGTAACGGTAATAGTAGGAATAAGAGTAAACTAAAAGAGGGTAGATTGAGATTAGATATAAGGAATAAGCTCTTTACTCAGAAGGTGGTGAGGTGCTGGCACAGGCTTGCCCAAAGAAGCTGTGGATGCCCCAACCCTGGGGGTGTTCAAGGCCACGCTGGATGCGGCTTTGTGCAGCCTGGGCTGGTGGGAGGGGGCCCTGCCCATGGTAGGGGGTTGGCTTTAAGGTCCCTTCCAACCCAAGCCATTCTGTCATTCTATATGTGAAGGATGTTAAGTGAAGCCAGTAAAGGCAAGAACACATCTTGCACACTAGGAACATCTAAGATCTTATTTACATGCCAGTGTAACATTCAGTATTTTTGTGAATGAAACCTATATACTAAAGGCTAACAGACCACATGATAATCAGAACATAAACTGGAAAATTTCAGACTGCCTCAGAAACATCACTGCACTAATACTATGTTATATATATAATACACTGTACTAATACAATGTTACTGTGCCCCATGAAAATTGTTGCTTATGTGCAAGAACTTCTTGTAAGGACTAGTAAAGGAAGTCCTAGGTCTTTGGTCTTGAAGACACACCAAAGAGAGAGAGACACTGGAACTGGAATTCTGCAAGAGATCTTCTATTTAAAGACTAACTGGTCCTTTAGGATGTCTCATTCTAATTCAGTAAGGTTGGTAAAATATTATTTAAAAAGCAAAAAAGCAACAGGAACTTGTGTTAACCCTAACATGACTATTTTACCTTGACTCCGTATCTTTATGGCGGTTGCATAGAGCAACAGAATTTTATTTTTATTTTTTTTTTACTTTTTATTTACTTACATAATAGAACAGTAGAGAGCTTGCCTTGAACCTCCTGTAAGACCATGAACTGGAGCAGCAGGTGGAATGCTTCAACACAAATGCTGCAAACAGGGTAGAAAGAGCAGAGAATTAACACTGAACACACTTTGCTTCTGAAGAATAAAGGAGAATTTCTGAGTTTGGCTAACCTGTATTTGTAGTCCAACTTTTTGAATTATATAGAATTCTGTAGTCACTAATGCCTTTAGGATAGAACTCAACCTTCACGCTTGTGTAGGCCTTGCACAACTGTATACATGACATTCTGCTTTAGGAGAACAATATTCACACTGTTCCAGCTTCAAGCACTTAAATTAGCAGACCATGCAAACTAACCAGGTGATAGTGACTTGTGATTTTAGCTCCTCCTGGGAGCAATTCAGAGCACCTGCAACAGTGGCATGCTTCAAATTGTCCTGGGGCAGCACTCCTGTCTCTTCCCACTGCTTATAGAGCAGGCCTACAAAGGCAAACCACCTTGCCAGCATAGCTAGTTGAGGTCCTAAACTTAGGAGGAATTGGTCCCCATGTGTTCAGCACACACTGCTGGGGGGGTATACAGGGGGAGCTGCTGATGACTGCAGCAGAGCTTGGCTCTGCCTCTCTGCTGTGCCCTAATGCTGCCCTTGGCTGCCTCTGGTACTCTGCCTGCAGTGGGGTACAGCCAGGCAAATGGGGCAGGCTAGCTCGGTATGCAAAAATGAAAACAGCATAAGGGAGTTTAGCTGCTGGGATTCACCATCTGGCCCAAAGCCACTTCATGCTGAGTGTGAAGTGGCTTTGATCACAGCACACTGAAAATCTGTTAATATAACCACCACACTTCAGCTACCTGAAAGAATGCCCCCAACACCTCTAACCTATTAATTTACTTGAACTCTAAAGAGGAGAAAGTCACTATTGAATATAATTAAAGATTGCTGCCAAGGAAAAATATTTTCTGCCAGTTAGCAAAGGAAAAAAGAATTCCTTGATTTCACCAGCAACTACGTTCCAAAAATGATGCCTGCATTGAAAATAAACAAAAACTTGCTGAAAGGACTCAGAACAGCACTCTGCTATTCAGTTGTACATAAAAATTAAGAAATCCTCTTTCATTTAAGCACTGAAACAGAAATCCCAGAGGTCAGACCAACAGTCAGACCTAGATTTATCTAAGGAAGGGAGGAAGGAAAAGAAATGGTACAACTTTAGAATCCTCCTTTCTGTGACTCATCTTGGGTTTATTAAAGACCTATTTTTTCTTTACAACTGGCAGATTATTAAAAAGTCACATCACCTATATAGACAGTAAGCAGAGGAGCTGAGCAGCAGCATATGGACTGTATGAGGTGGATAATGCTAGATCTGCAGGGACAATATTTGTCATTGGGCTTTGTCTCTGTATTGTACTGCTACTTTTCTAATTAAGTGTGACAGTCATTTTCTTCTCTCAGTCACTCCCCAAACTGCAATGAGCTACTGCCTGAACTGTCTCCATTTGTGCAGCTATGATGCCACGCTGTCTGTAATGCTCTCTTGTCCGTTTTAATATATTAAGCCATCTGCCAACAACAGAGCATGAATAACAAGATTCAATCCATCTCTAATATGAGTGTAGTGCTCTCCTGTGCCATCTCCACTCATTTGATTAGCTTTTCTTCCATTTCTTCTCAGGATAGGAAAAAGACAATATTTTCCACTTTCCTACTTTCTGCCAGTACAAACACATTTCAGAAATCAGCCTAATCTAGTCACGGCCTTTTTGATTTACTTCAGCTAAGTAAAGCCTCAAGAAAGGCTGTGTCACCTACCGAGAAGCTAACTTGGACACAAAGCATTTAAGTACATTTTCGGAGTAGCCCTATGCCTTTCACTTGAGGCACACGGCTGGCTTACTAACAGCACTTGGCAAGCCCACATGCCCCCATGCCTGTTATGCTATTCTTCTCTGCCTGTTATTCCAACCTAAACTATAGGAGGAGGTGAATAATGACCATCAGGAGAAATAAACAGTATGATTAAGCAGGTTTACAGTACAGATACAGGAAGGACCCCAGGAAAGACAATTCCACGCAATCATTGCTACCAGTGATGAATATCCAGTATTTTACGCTTATCCAGTATTTTACCCTGCTTAAGTAAACAATCCCCGATTTGTCTATACAGATTCAGGATCTACAGGAGCACTAATAATATCTCTAAGACGAAATGTTAGGCTGACCATGCAGAGGCTGGGCAGTTCTACCAGGATGACTTTGTAAGCTGCTGTCATGGGGAACAACTCAAGTCCTTGCAAGCGAAGACAGCTGTTCATGTATGGCCTGTTATTTTGGGACCTCCCTTTTTCCAGCATCTGTGGATGTAATACACAGGGTCGGCATCTGATTTGATTTTAGTTTTACTATCTGAAGCATCTTGGACAATTCTTTGTTATTACTTGAAAATTCAGATGCTTTGCTGAAATCTGGATACTATGCTGTTCTGGGAGAATAGATACAGAATCTGATTCTTATTTACACTATGGTCCTCTGGGCAATGCAAAGAGTATAAATTACACCTTCATCCATAGGACAGCCCTCTGGGCTCTCAGAGCACTTTAAAGGTATATTGGTATGAATAAGAATCAGAACCTGTGAGACGTTTCCGATATAAATTCTGCTCAAAATCTGCGTTCTGCTATCCTAGCTCCTTGGACACGCTATTTTCACATTCTCTACTCCTTGTATGTCAGGACAGTCTAGCGTGAATATGAGACACACATTGGCTTCTTCACAGTAAAGAAGAGAAAACTTAATTTTCTGCTTCAGAAAACAGAATTGCTGGTTCAGAAGGTCATCAAATACCAGTCTCCTCTATGGAAAGAAAACACTGAAAGGGAGGTCTTGTAAAGGAAAACTCTCATATGCTGTTGTAGCTGACTTTTTGGTGGTATGAGAAGATGGAGAAAGCACATAAGGCAGATCTATAACCACAAAAAGACTAATGTTACTTTTCAAAATATTTACGTATTTATTCTGTTCTGCCTTGATGCAGTAGTTGCAGATGAGAACTCTTCTTCGAAACTGTAAGAGTGACTCTAAGCAGCACTTAAAGTACCAGTTGGTATGCTGAAGCTATGATTAAAGAAAACAGACTACTGAGACTTTATACACATCTTCTGAATCATTCTAAAGCAGAAAAAAAATTCTTCTACCATTTCAGACACGGAGCGCATGACAATTAACTCCAAGCTGTCTTTATAGGCACAGAATTTAAATAGGAAATCTAATGTGAACCAATAATCTAAACAAGCATACTAATCAACACTACAAATTCTGTTCATGTTAGTCTCACAAAAAAAAAAAAAAAAAAGAATCCCCTCTCTTTATCTCAACGCAAATTATAAAATATAGGCACATATCACATCAGGCAGATAGTTTCCAGAATTTATCCAGTTACCAATTTCTATCATAGGAATTGCTAGTGGGTAACGCTATAGTACTTGGAGTCATGACAGCATCTAACTAAAAGGACGTCTTAGTGATTATGAAGTGTGTCTCCCTGATGATACATAAAACTTTCTATGTAACCTACATTTTCCATGATGAGATAGATCTAAGCATCTGCCCACATCTCCCGTCTGTACATAGCCAGTATTGTTAGACGTAACATCTTTCATATATTGAACATGGTGATCTATAAAAAAAGGACACTTCTTCTCTAAGTATTTGAATATATTACTTTAGTTGTGATTAAATGTCCCTTCTCTAAAGCCTCTCCTGTACAGATGGTGCAAGTCCTCCTCCTCCTATCATCAAAGCAGGTTTGACAGATCTAACGTTCTCATATGTCAGTTAATCTGCCATGACTGCAATGAAGTGTAAGATACTGCAGTCTTAAGATTTTTTTTTTTTTCTGGTTTGTTGTTTTGGGGTTTGCTTGCCTTTTTTCCCTTCAGATTTGGGAGTTGTTTTGTGGACAAAGGAAAAGGTAATATCACACAGTCAGCTGAGTAAGTTAGCTAATTACAAAATACAGGCAACCCTCCCCTTTACTCAAAACTGTTCCATACTGAATTGAAATAAACGACTGAATACTATAACAGGGACATGAGTTGGGTTCTTCAGATCTCTGGGATGTGCCTGTACTCAAATGCTTTTCCTCTATGACCTAGTGAAAATACACTTACTCTGGAAAGTGGAAATGTCTCAACAGATAAGTCTAACAGATGGAAAGATCAGACAACTAAGTTGTATGCATTACACAACACTGCTTTTTGTGAGGCTTCTAAATGGACTACATTTAGATTTCCATAGGAAGGAGGTATTATTTTTCTGTAACTACTCCTCTGCTAAATACCATGACCTATCTGGAACTCTTTTAATACTATTTATTGACTTGAATTAAGACTGAACATAGAAAATAGCAGGACAAACAAGGTTTGCCAAAATCAAAGGTGATTAATAGAATAAAACTTCTCATTTGGGGAAAAAAAAATCCTCTCATATGCTTGCACCTTGTGAAAACGTAACCCACACCTAGCCCTGCATGTTTGTTGTGGATGAGTTGAACTCTAACTCAGAAGCACCTCTTCAGCATTAGCCAAATAAAGCGAGATGTTTTGTGTCTTCCTGGTCAGTTACCTTTTGAATTTATTTGAAAGAAATTCAGCAGGTAAAAAATGCCAAGTTTCAAACTCACTTCTTTGACTGAATTATTGTTAAATAACCAGAACTGAAGTACATTGCTTCTAGTTATATACTTCCAGGAACAGAAATCCTTATATATATTATTTATTTAAACAGTAAAGCAAGCCTTAGCGGAGCAACTTTGTCAGCAATACTCGCAGTAGACTATTACAGTACTGCGGATGTTCTACTATGACCCTATGTAATTATAAATCAATGACTTCAAAAGAAGGATTTCTAGGTTCTTTACAATACCCAGGTTTTCACCCATTTTTCAATTGTCCATATAAAAGAATAGAGTTTCATAATCATAAGTGTAACAGATTTCTTTTAAGTCAGTAAAGCAGTACATAGATCAGAACCTCTTCCTGTATATTCAGATCATCTCACTCAGGGAGTGTTTTTTTTTCCTCCAAATTTAAGCTTAAAGAAGTCTAAAAACTAAATTACCTCTGAAAGCCTGTAGTGCTTCTAGAAGAACATATTAATATATTTCAGAATGAATGCATCAGTAACAAAGTCACAGAATGGCTCCATCAGATTTTCTTGCAACATTTCACAGTGTATTAAATAATTGGTTCCAAAGAACAAAGCAGAGACACAGAAATTATTTCCAGAAATGTGGAAATAATGCACAGAAGTCTATATTACACAGGCATTGCTGTGCATCTAAAATATCCAGTGGATTATGGAAGAACTACCTACTAAATATAGTACATTCTCTGTACTCAAAATGCTTTAACCAGAAACAATGGAAACTGAATGTATGTGGTAAACATCACTCACAAAACTGAAAAAGCAACCTACACGTTAAGTGTCACCATAAACTTATTATGCTTGAACATGGAATCCTGCATTTCTGGACAGACACCACATATTGAAGCCCATATCGATTCTAGATATACATACATTAACTCAAGGAAGTTTAAACAAAGACCAAAACTACACCTAATACTGTAAGAAAGCTCCAGAGGGAATATCTGGGCAGCTGCCAAGTAAGGCATGCTGAAGTACATTAACTCATGAAGCCACAGTGAGAGGACAGTGCAAAGGAACTGGAAGAAAAAGATTAGATGCTCACTTATGAAAGAAAGAAGATGAATAGATGTCCAGCTTCTGGGCCACTGATCAAAAACCTATGTTAAAAATCCTAAGTAATTGAGGAAGAAAATATGGGAGAGGATTCAAAAAATGAATTTCGTCTTACTCATTTTAGAGAAACTGGTATTTTAGAAGAACATAACAAATTGAAAAGGTAAAATAAAATACATGTATCTGGAACAAGAAGAAACAATTAGTCAAGTGCTCTACCTAACCAGACTACTGATTTAAGTTTTCAGTTTCTAGGCTCATTATATGCCTGAAAAATTCCTCTGTGATGAATCTACATCTCTCCCTAGTGCTTGACTGCTACTTTCTCCTTTTTCCCTCCTCAAAAACTAAATCCAAGGTCTATCTAAATCCACATTAGTACACAGCATGCAGTACTGAATATCAGGTAAACTGCAAGTACTGATAATGCATCTTTGGATACTAATCCTTCCTTTATCTCCTTTGGTGGAAGCTTCATCATCTTTCTGCAGCTCATAAATATGAAGGTCCTTTCCTTCTGTCTCAAGGCATAGAGAGGTATGGAGCAGAGGACCTCAGCTGAAAGGCAGCATACTAAAGAATAATTGCAGTAAAAGATAGTGGTAGATGTAATTTTTGAGCAATGCTCTTCATACCATGCTCTTCTAACAGCTGATTATTATCCACAGCCACCTTTACTTCAAATGCTTCTGTGTGTTACAATTTAATCTCCCCTTTTCTTTTCCCTTTCTAACCTGTCCCCTCTTCCCCAAATGAACAACTCCAGGGTCCATAGCTGTTCAATCTCTTTGTCTTCCTTTACACTTCAGAGGGACAATCATTCCCAACAGATAGAACAAGGCATCATAAGGCATCCTGTCAGCATGCTTTGGTTCTGCCTACAGCCAACGCTGCTGGATTAGGAACAAACAGGAACTCCCAGAAGCTACAGCAAGGATAAACTCCCTTGCAGTAAGCACAGATACAAGGAATTGCAACAGCTGAAAACACTCTGATGATCAAACATATTTCATGTTAAGTAACATAGGTATTCATATTTCCACGTGCTTTATTTCCAGTGACATCCAAGGGTTACTTTCATTGAACCTATATAAAGCAGAAACCAGTAACCTGCTTCAGCAGTACTGCATGATTTGTCTCACTCGACAACTTCAGTAAGGGCTAATACCAGCTGTCAAAAACTGCAGCTGTGAGATTATACTCAATAATTAGTCAAATAACAGGCATTTTTCTTCACAGTTACACAGATCCCTTTGTCCTTCTTCCTATTGGGGCAGAAAAAGGAGAGATTTGTTGTAATGCACAGTACCTGCCACAGTTATTCTTGGGCAAATTCGCATGAAAGCAATTACACACAGTATGTGTAAATGTTAATTACACTGAGTTTTTTTCTTTTCTTTTCTTTTTTTTTTTTTTTTTAAATCTTAGTAAATTTTCTCTTCAGAGGGAAGACTATAGTTTATTCTTAAAACTAATTCAATTCTTTTCCAAGTAGGGAGAAAAGTCAGTAACACTTCCTCAGCTCTCTCTTCCTAGTTCACAAAACACTGAGATATCATGTGTAAGAGCCAAAGGCTAATTTGCAAGGAGAAGATGGTATGCTTATAACCAGGTTTTCAAATAAAAGAATGCAGCAGGTTGGTGGGTTAGGTTTCTTTTCTTTTCTTTTTTAAATTCAAACAAAACACTAGAAGTAAATTTTAACACCCCAACAGAGCCACAAAGTAATATGTATACTGGTGAATAATAGTGGAATTTAACATTTATATCAAAGTAAAATAAAAGGTCATATTAATATCTTAATAGGTTAGTTGCGAAGTTGATTTAAATCAAATCAATTAGATCAAAAGATTATTACTAAGACTAATCAATCTTTATTAACAGTAAAGGTGACAGTAAGTTTCTAAGTTGTTTAGTTATAAACCTAGCTAAAGAATTTAATTTTTGCTGGTCATAACTCAACTTAGAAGAGGTTGTCAAATATCTTAAAACTGAAAGCTAAGTCTAAATCACAGTGTCAAAAGCAGTTGCTGTGATGTTACGTTCTTTTCTCTCTGGCCCCACATCCTTGCTTCCCCAGCTGGAGTAAAAAGGGTATTAAAAGATTTAAATCTGGTATAATGCTACTGTGGCCAAATAGACATCGAAGTGTGAAAGCTTTAAAAATAAAACCTAGAGCATGAGACAAAATTTGGTATGCTTTAAATCATAACAAAAGGAGCGAGACGACAATTTCCTTCCATTTTGTACAACCTAACTGAACAATAAATTGAATGTTCCTGTCAATAGTTAGTCATTTATTGTTTGCATTTAAAGCCAAATTTAAAAACAAATATAAATAGGTTATAATCAAGACAGCTTACAATAAACTGTTTTGGAAAGGGGGCAAGAATTTGAAACAGTAATTGGAATTCTTTTCTGCAACAAAACAACAAAAATAATGCAATGGAAAACACTAGACGGAGTAAAATAAAAGATCATGAAGAGAATCGCATTCATACAAAATCCTAGATGTATACAAGGTCATGTATTAGGTGAACTGGCATATTTGTGCCTGCCTTCTAGAGCCTTGCTATTTCTCAAGTAAGGCTAATAAGATGGTTCCTGCTTGTGCATCTTCTCAGCTCACTCATTACGGTGATTGTCACCGTAATGCCACCAATTTGCCACCAATGCAAACCAGTCCTTTCAAAAATGTTAGGTCACTTCCACACAATTTTTTGAACAAAGACAATTTGTTATTTTACAATACTGTAGTTTTCATCTAAGGAAGGGAGGTATGTTAAATAGTTTTCATTAAGCTAGGCCCCTTCAAAAGCTTATTTTTCTTATCCTTGCTGAATGCTGCTGGAAAGTCTTGCCAAGTAATGCTAACAACACCACTACAGTTCACGTCCTGATCAAGCCTCCTACCTAGTACTAGAAGTCTTAAATCCTTTGAGGCCTCAACTGTATTCTTTAACTCAGGCTTTTCCATTCTCCTTCCTGACCAGCCTTGTTCTTCTCCTACTTACCTCTTCCAGAAAAATGCTATCAGTTACTCAAACTGGTAATTCTTGCATTTTCCTAACTTTATTCTTCACTTGAACATTCTACCTGTCTGTTTACATTCCTAAACAACAACCTATCCCAAAAAGAAGCTGAGGTAATGCTCAAACTTGCAGAACTGAAGTCTTCTGCAAGTCTCAAGAACACTGAAGCAAGTAGCTTTCCCTAAATAAATAGGGGAGAAGGAAAGTACAGCATTTTCTTTTAACTTTTTTTGTTTAAGCTAAGTATTTCACATCTCAGATTTCAATGCCATTTAACCGAAACAGCTTTCTGGTTCAATGTTCCTAAGCATCAAAGACTAGTTGCATTTTAGGCTCCCTTCTGCATCTGAGATGCTGCATAGGAACTCACCACAGGAGCTCTATGCCCTTTGGAAAAAGGTGCTTTGAGTGAGGCAGAGTAACATGGGTAGTCTAATATAATACTAGCTCTTGAGTTGCTTCCCCTTCCTTCAAATGAAGAGCTGCTTTCAGAACTAATGCAGTTTCAGTGATGCAATTAAAAGAAACATCAAATAATCCTAAAATAATACATACTTCTGTTCCCTTCATACTTCTGTTCCTTATTACCTTCATTACATTCCTGCAATTCCAGTCAGAGCTTGCCTTGGGTTACAGGGAAACTGTACATCCTGCCTACTTCATAGTTTTAATCACAATTTCCTATCAATTAGCAAACTATCTTACCAGTCTAAAGCTATAATGGATTTCTTTTTGCTATTTAGTTGCACAGAATATTCATGTGCTAAAAACAGTAGCAGTACATACTGAAAACAAAACTTCTCCAGACTAAAGGAGGTCACAAATGATACAATGAGAGAATGCATAGTGTCTAGTTACCAGAAAACAGAGAAAACAACATTATTGAAAATACATTTAAAAAAAAATGCAGAAGATTAATACTATTATCTCTTTCCATAAGAGCTAAGAAACAACTGACAATTTTCAAAAGAATCTTCTGGGAGATGGAGGAAGATACAAAAGAGACCATTTAGTACCGAATGTAAGGCAAATATGTGCTAGTTTATAACTACCATGATAAGAACATCTTTCATCCTTGGAAAGGAATTTCTGAAGAAACAGATCCTCACCCACTTCAGAACTGAAAAAGCTGAATATTCAGTATTCTCAAGCCATGTGTGAAAGACAAGGATTTGAAGTCCTTCTTATTTTCCTGTATATGAACCTGAGAAAGGGGCTAATTAGTCAGCCTCTGCAAAGCTGTGCTGAGTGTTAGAAGCATGACCAAGAGAACAAAGTGTGTCAAGTAGAAGCAATGGAGACAAGCCCAACCCAAGAAACAACTGCTCTAACAAAAAATTGACTGCAGTATTCTGAGCTCTCTACAAAATAACTTCATTAGTTTCTCTTTCTTTCTTAGAGTTACAGCCATGACAGTCACACACACAGAAAGGTGGATACATGCAGAAAAAAACTATCAACACAAAAATAGCATGCAAAATACAGACCTTCAGTCCTTCAGACCTCTTTTATTTTACTGCACCTGACGCTAGATTTCCATTTCCCATTGCTGACACAAAAATAATAGCCAAGGTAGGAAAAAAAAAAAAAGCAACACAAGATGTTAACAAGTCAAATTATAGAAATTTAGGAGCAAGCTCCATCTCAGAATATCCAGACACTAAATACATTAATAAGGATAACTTTAGTCATTGCCTCTTTAAAGCATCATTGAGGGAAAGATAATTTTCAATTAGCTTACTAGAGAGCTCTGTAAGTCCAAAGTATAAGAATTAAACCTTCATGTCAGAGTACTTGAAAGTCAAAGTTTAACATTAATATTAATCATGTATTATATTATACTAGAGACTTTCATAAGAAGACTAATTCTGCAGCAGTTGCGTGTGTTGTCTTTGCGCTGCTACATTTTGGAGTTAAATTTTCTGTTTTACAGTCTGGTAGAAAAATCTGCAGCAGTAAAAAAATCCATAGACTAATTGAAGTCCACTCAGGCTGTAAATGCTTTCATTGTAGGCCATCGTTTTTACAAAAAAAAATAAAACTATAATGTATTGCTCATATGCAGGCTACATATTTAAGACTGGATTAGAGAGTCTTCAGTGAGATTATGAATGGATTGACTTACTTCTTTGAAGACATGACTGCTTTCAGTTGTTCCAAAATATGCATATGTATTGTTCATAATGAGACTTCTAAATATCCCCTAAACATGTATTTATGTAATTGGAGCTATTTTGCTTTATGTCAATTACACATGAAGTCAAGAAGAAAATACTGAATAATTAAAGCAATACTCAACTAGTAACACAAAGTTGGCAGCTGTGTGAATAGAAAAAACACCATTAGTTTCTTTTCTGCAATGCTAAAATACCATTTACACTATGCTGTTCTCATCTGTAGGTTTCATGTAAACAAAAATACCAACAACGGACCAATATTAATTATCTACCTTCCTTACCACACAGAGAGGAAATGCAAGCTTCAGCATTAACTTTATTTAAGGGCAAACTGATCACTGAGGCTCAGCCAAATCACAAGTATGATCATGTGGCTTTATCTGTCTTTATAAAAATACATCAGAAAGACCAGTGAGGAGGAAAGCAGTATGGCAATACATGAATTACTATCCAATAGTAAATACAGGCCGGTTGTTACAACAACTCCCTTTCATCTGACATCTCTTACCATGCTGATTACGTGAAGGATAAAAACATTCTAACTCACTAACTTTTGGTGGATTATAAAATCAGCACTTCAAGGTTTCTGGAACATGATTGGATTCTGATACTTAGCTTTTGATGTTTTCTGTCTTGGCTCAATGTTCTCTCAACAGATTAGTGATTATCATTAACCAATGACAGTCATAAGCATTACCAGTCATGGATCAAGGATTGGTAAATTCCAGAGGAAAGTTATATGCAAAACTTCTACAGGAAGCAGTAACTAAAAGCATGATCTTAACATACAATAGATAAACATAAAAATCAAAGTTTAATACACAGCCGCAAGAAAGCAAAATTGTGGATACATACAGGACAACGACAAATGAAATGGGTGGGAAAGCAGATCAAGGAGGCTATTTTATTTTTTTTTTTGCCAGTTAAAATTAATGCACTTATAAACAGAACCCTTCTTTTTCGTAGTTCTATACTGGAAATTTTCCTTGAGCTATCCACATTTCACTGACTGTTCTATCAAACCCATGTTATGTATGTATAAAATAGGAAAGTATTTAAAATTTGTTTTATTAGTCTGACAACGTGATCTGGATTTGAACTTTCAACAAAAGTACGCCTAAGGATGCTCAGACCATACAGTAGCCTTCCAACAAGCTAGTTTTGTACATCTGCTGGCTTCTGCATGTCAAGTGCACCAAGTAATTTCACTTGGGTCCTTCATCACACAAAATTAATCTAAGCAAACAATACAATGAGCATGTTTAACAACACCTGGTGTATTTCCAAACATGACACATAGCCAGTACAATACTTCTATTTTTCTTTAAGTACACCTTCACTGCAAGGACTGTTTTCCTTATTATTTTCTACTTAAATATGTAGTATCTAATTACATAATCTTTTTGCTTTTTTACTGCATAATCTTTTTGCAGCCAGTTTTAGATTTTCTAGGTATGATGCTGTTGAGTGATACGGCCAAAAGTGCCCTTATGTAAATTAATGCAGATTTTAGCACAGTACCAAAGAACATGTTGATGTTCCTAAGTAAGTGTGTAATACAATGCCTGGGTCTCTATGGGAGCAATAATGCAGCATGCAATGGAAGGGAGACATGCTAGATTGAGGAAGAGAAACTGCAAAGATGTTTTTTTCTGGAATTTGTCAGAAGAGGAACAGAATAGATAAGATTAGAGAGGCAGAGGAACCAGTGTGTTAGCTTCCACAAACTCTTCATATATGTGGTTTAGCACCCAAAACCAAACAGAAGCCTAAACTTCATGAGACACTTCCCCCTTCTTAAAAAAAAATAAATAAAATACCACCAGCTATCAGCTGTAACTCACTCAAGTAACTTACTCTTTCAGCAACGCTATTTTCATCAGTTTTACCAGCCAATACGATAGGCTGTGCAACAACCTTAGAGCAGTCTTATAGGAATAAAGAGTTAGGAATTACACTATGAGTTCTTACCTTACGGGAGCTGGTTATGCATGTAAAGAGGAGCTGTTAAGCCCTGTCATATTAGGTATATAAAAATCAGAGCTAGTTGATCTCGTGGATCATGCAAAAGGCAGGACTCTGAATTAGTAATGAACCTGATATATCTACAAGTAATGTTTTTTCTTATGTTAAGAGATGATCAAGGTGCAGTTGCAGACGTCCTACAGGCTGAGAGACAAACCAATCTCCCTTTTGAGAAGTGTGATTATGGACAAAAGCTGCTATTCCAAACATTGATTTTCAAATTAATAAATCAATGAAACTTTTTTTTTCAGCCAGAACTGCTACCCATCCTCTCTTACGAAAATGTAGAAGAAAACCTAAAAAAAAGTCCTTTTCTTTTAGCACCATGTCTCCCCTTGGTGTTCTCACAAGCTCAAAGGCAGGTTTGAAAGAAGGCTGGGAGCAGCATACTTTCAATAAAGGGGTAAGAATTTATTGGCCTGTAGAATACCAAATCCATTTCCTTTATTGTAAACTTTAGGCCGTCAAATCTAACAAAAAGTTAGCGGCTCACTTCTAGAAATCTATGGGTTTGTAAATAGTGACACAGAAAAATATTTCTATATACATGTTCAGTTGTGCAACGTGTGCAAACTTTATCGCAGTACTGTGGTGCCCCAAGTCTGAAGACTAAACAGATAAATCACACAGCTGCAACATCTCCTTCTAGAGAGCACAGGCAGAATGTATGCACAAGATTTTCGGTGTCTATACAAGACAGTCCTTTGAACTAGTGTGAGAGGTTCCCATCGACATTAGAGCTCAGATCTGGAGGAGGCATTTTAAATCTAAGGAAGTCATACTAAAAGAAACCAAGACCTATGAATAAACCCCACTAATATAGACTCCTGAAGGTACTGAAAGACAACTTAAAAACAGTGAAAGTTGAAAGAAAATTCAACATTAAATTCAATTGCAATGAGGAAATAAGGAACCTCCAGCTCAGTCAGCTGAAATTAAAGTGTGTTTTCTGCCTATTTAATAGCAAAACCTTGCACATTGAAAAAGGCTTAGAGAGCAGAGCAGTGCATCCACATGAAGTAAAAAACATTCTGCAACCAACCGTTCCTGCATAGACGTTCCCACAGTGGGATGTATACAGAAACAAGAACTTGAGAGAGAATTTATGAAAACACCAAGAGTGATGATAGGATACCTCCAGGTTCAGCCCTAGGCTGACAGAAGGAAAATATATGCCTTTCCCTCTAGACCACTGCAACATCTCTCCTCCTGAACTTAATTTACGATGGACTTGAAAAGTTGGTATGAAACCTGTACCAATTTGACTGCTGTAACCGAAGCTGAACCGTGGGGTAGAAAACAAACATCAGGTAGTGGTAACTGAATATTAATAATATAATAATGAATACAATGCATAAATATTTAATTTACATTTCTTCATACTGATAATTGAATATGGACTCAAGCTAGCTTACAAACTCACAAGTTAGAATCTAGTTTAAAACTTCAAAACCCTCCACATTAAATTCTATCTGGAGCCAGTGACCTAGTTTATCCATCTTTGAAAAGGTTTGTGACCCTTCTTTTTGAAGGAATTCCTTTTTCTTTCAGATAGCTGCTACACCAACCTTGTCAGCCTAAAGCTTTCAGTGAAAAAGAGAGCAGATGCAGTGTGGAAACAGTATTAGGGTACATAGCATAATTTTTCAAAATCCATGTTACCCACTTACATATCAGCACTTATCCCTAGTCCTACAGCTAACCAGGGAAAAGACAAAGGAACACAAACCATATCTCAGATCAATGCAGTGACATCCATTGTAGGCAAATACATTCTCATAGGCAGTTACTGATTTCAGCATGATGTTGTTTCCTAGACACTTCCTCCATGACACCTCCACCAAGAAAAACATTTACTGCTAAGTTCAAGTAATAATGACTTCTATCTTTAGATCCTGTTCACATTAATTATTTAGATATCAGTGGATCAGTTGACTTATGTTGTAGACACACTTTCAAATTAAAACATTCTATTGGGATAAATGGTTTAACAGTTACTGCTTTTTCAGTCCTAGAGAGACTGCTGCATAAAAGAATAGCATTCAAGAGCTGTTATCCAAGCACTTTGTTCATATTGTAGGAAGGTGCAAACACTGTCCTGACACTTCAAGGATATTCCCAACATTTGTAATAACAGTAAACCAGGTGGGACAAATCTCTGAAGAATATAAAATAGAATATCCAATCTTTTCTAATTACTTCCCAAAATCTTTATGTCTACTTCACATCTGCCTCCTCCATACATGCTGTATTTCCCCCCAAGTAAGCCTTGAAACAGTTGTTACATTCTCAGGATAAAAAGAAATGTGACATCTGGATCCCAAGTCAGCCAGATGGCAGCTATTCATTGAGGACATTGAATTTCACTTTTCATTTGACCTGCTGTAATCCAAGATGCTAACCCAGTGATATGGGATGCCCTGCTTCTCTGTGCACTTTCAATTCTCTTCATTTGCACCCCATGTGTGTCTGGAAAAAGTCGAATCATGCATTGGCTTGCTGCTTCACACACATCTACTTCTCAGGTTAGATAAACTTTAATGTAGAAGAGTGGTAATTCAGAAATACACAATATATGAATGCAATTGGATTTGTTGGTACTTAAAGTCTCTCATTCCTCTCATTCAGAGGATAAATACATTTCGAGAGAAATAATGATTATAAAATTGCCGGATGATGTCTAGAAAAAATGTTGAAGTCAACGTCTATATATACACATCTATTTGAATACAAACATTAATTCCAGTAAAGCTACCAATATGGGCTTAAAATATTTTCTATCAACTCTCCTGCATCAAGATGGTTTGAAAATACTCTTTTGAACTTAAACTTTCACATATATAGCCCCAAACAAATTATTTCTCAGAACATCTGAGATTTCATTCAGATATTTTTTAGATTATCTAAGATGTTAGAATGTATCTTCCATTTTCATATGCGCAGGGCATAATTTTATTGCCATTGCTACTATTAAAAAGCTACTGTTTAAAATCGTGTATCCTTCATGTAGAGCATCCTGGCTTTAAATAGAGATAATATGAGCTAGAAAATACTGAAAGAAGTATCATGCTGAACAAATGCAATCACTTCTGCTGAGGCCATTAACCCAATAGCTTGACTAATGACATCATGGATAGAATTTGACATTTTAAGTACTTAATATGAATGCAAAGGTTAAATAGTTATATTTTTAAAGGGAGAGGTGTTCATTTTACTGTGATGAATGTCAAAGTTGGGGGGGGTTGCTATCAAAATTTTATGCTAGAAGTTAAGCCCCACTAAGACTATTTCATCTTTAGAAGTAAAACATGCATGCATACATGCACACTGCCAAATCTACAGCCAGGAAGTCGGAAGGACACCTGCACATTATCAGTCAGAAGGAGACCACCACACCACAAAAGAAGAACTTACTCTGGTATAGTCTGTGAATAAAAGCTGTACTTGAAAGCTGGAAAATAATAGGAAGAGGAAAGCCTCCATTTGCTGAGAATCAACTTTACACGTGCAATGCAACAACATGTACTGCAGATACCAAAATACGTTTTTAAGCACTGAAAGAGCAATATCCAGAAATAAAGTAATAAAGCATAGACAAAATTTTAGAAAAACAAATATTGTCAATGTTCTTGAAATATAAGAGAACACATTAATAAGAATGAGGGCTATTAGATGAGCTCCTAAGGGTTATTTAGGAGAGAAATTAAATAAAAATCATAGTATAGGCAGAGAAAAAATTATAGAAATTCAGTAATTAAAAAAAAAAAAAAAAAAGGTAGTAAGGAGTTCATATGATATACCAGAACAGCAAAAGACAGCTGACTCAAGGTATTTTTAACACTTCTCTAGAGCATGGCCTAAAAGCTCCCATCAAACGTACTCAAAGCTGGCAGAATCCAGGTAAAAGAAAAGCAAGTAATTGTAGGCAGGAAGAATACTATCAGAAACTATGGAAGGATAAAGAGAAGATGCATGACGCTTACTGAGCAGGTAAAACAGAACCACCATCACTATAGTCTAAAGCCGGACACGCTGTTAAAAGGATCAGAGTAGAGAAGTTCAAAGACAGGGTGATGTGCCAATGAAGCTTCTCACAGAGCACCAGCAATGTCACTTTCTGTACACATGAAGCTATGGAAAACTGGAGGGCAGCCAGAGTCTTGGACAAGATCAACACACATTCCAGTACCTAAGAAACTATAGTGGAAGAAGCGTACAATTACAAATCTCATTGGTACTGCATAGAAGCAATAACATTATTCTGGAAAAGATTCAAAGATGAAAGAAGCTCAGTATCAACATGAATTAGTAAGATAGACACTTGGAAGAGATACAAAGAGTCACGTTCAAATATTTTAGTAATCATCCCTCTTTTTTGTTGACTTCACTAAACCATTTGATTCAGTGGAAAATTATCAGTTATGGCTGATGATGCTTGAAATGGGTTTTCCATCACACTTAGCCAAGGTACTCTATTAAACTTCACAATAATATGTTTGCTGTAAAAATGGCTCTCAGACAGTACAGATGTACAGGGAAAGTTTAAAAGTATCATCCTTAACCAGCTCAGATGACATGAAGGAAGCCATTAAAATATTTGAGAGAAGGTCTGCAGACTACGCCATGTTGACTACCAGACTGAGGACCCAAAAAAACACTGTCAACACAGTATGTGTACTAGGAGTGCAGATCCTCAGTTACTTTAAGATTAAAACCAGAATACTCATTAAAATACTAGATTCGAATACTAGATTCGATGGTTCTAGTGGAAGAGAAAGAACATTGGTAGGTTGAAGAATTTTTGTATCTTGGTTCAATCACTGATCAAAGTAATTCCCATGAAATTCTATAGTCGAAGGAAATTAAGTAATACAGAACCAAACAAGACAAACTTATCAGTGGTCTGGGGAAAAGAAAAAAAAAGTGTCACCCTGAAAAACCAAAATTCATGCTTTTGAAGGCAACAGCTTGGAAAACAGCCATGAATACCTACAGGAGTTACAGGTTGAGGGAAAAAAAGGCAGATTCAGAGACTGCATTTTGAAAGCTGCTTGATTTACAGCAAAGCAGCAGAAATTCCAGGCAGCCTTTTGACAGGAGGTAATAATGTTGGTTAGACCAAATATAAGCACCCCAGATTTCACAGGTGATACAACATTTCAGCAGGAGCAAAAATATTTTAACTGAAAGAAGATTTGTATGACAGTCTGTACAAATAGCAAAGCAAACTACAAAATACGGTCACGTGAACTGGAAAAAATAGCTCATGGGAGATAACCATTTGAGAATGTACTGAAAGGAAAAACAGTAAGAGTACAGATAAAAATATACAGACTACTGGATTTAACTGCAAGCCAAGCAAGTGAAACGACTGGAAAAAAAGAGAATGAGCTGTGGAAAGAACTAGTTTATCCTGACAGAAAGCTAAGGAGGATTCATATGGATAAGAAAATTCTTCAAATAGAAGCACAACAAAAGCCTCACAAAACTGTGAGGTCCTGAACTAAGAAGCAACTTTTCTTCTTTAAATCTTCTTAATCAGCTATAAAAAGCATAACTTCAGGCACCCAGCTGATCTGATCACATGGTACTGTGCAGAGATAACAGTGCTAGCACAGACACTCACAGCAGGATAGCTATGGAGGCTCACGAGCCAATGTAGTTTGCTTCTTGGCAGACCCAAGAAGCTTGTGTGGAAAAGCAAATTCCCTGCAATTTTCTGTTGATACACTCTTTCATAGGCATGGGTTTTGACCTTATATTTTACCTAACTTTTCCCTATTGGTTTTTCATTATAATGGTGGGCTTTACATCTACAAATACCAGTTTTAAAATACAGGGAATAGTATACGCAATGAAACACTGTAATGATATTGGAAGTGTTCTGAAATCAGTTATGTTCTAAAGCCTACCACTGATCTTCAAATACCTTTGCTGTTGCAGGCAGGTCTGACTATTATACACCTTGTAGATCTCAACATTTTATGATCCTTTAAATTCTTAATTATCCCACACATTGTCCATGAATGATTAGTTGACCATTTTGTAAATTACTTCTTTGTAAAGATGAATTATTGTATGGTGTTTCACATGCTATACCTTGCTTTTAACTATAAAGCTCAGTTAAACATTTTACTTAAAGTTTCTTTCCTTTCAGTGACAGAACTAGACAGACATTCTGTCTCACACTCAAATGTGAGCATATTGATGCAACAAATCAATCACTTTCCACACAGATATAAATAAAAAAGATGAAGTTAAAGAGGTAGCTCGTGTTTTTAAACATGTCAGAGTGCAGGTTACCTTCTTAAAAGAAACCAACCAAAAAATTGTAATGCACAGGTTTAGTTCCAAAGCCACGTAACAGAGTAGCTTTATCTCTAACTGTGGCTACATCCCATAAAAGTATTAACGCCTATGTTTATTCTATATGCATCCTTATATATATAAAATTTATGAAACATACGCTTAAGTTTATGAATGCATTATAGGAAATCCTTTTACACACC
Organism: Netta rufina; assembly: GCF_964035555.1. Classification (NCBI taxonomy): domain Eukaryota; kingdom Metazoa; phylum Chordata; class Aves; order Anseriformes; family Anatidae; genus Netta; species Netta rufina. Next base: position 3,877,576 of record NC_140130.1, on the reverse strand, counting down.
TTAACCACAGAAGCATTAAGTAACAATGAATGAAATGTTAAGGCTCCCCAGATAGGTGGTCACAGCACTGAGCTTGACAGAGCTCAAGAAGCATTTGGATAACACTCTCAGAAACATCGTTTGATTTTTTGGATCCTCCTCTGGGGACCTAGGAGTTGGACTCAATGATCCTTTTGGGTCCCTTCCAGCTTGAGATATTCTACATCAATAGTACTTTAAAGTGATAAGAGGGCCAAAAGCAGTTTGTATTTCTTCAATTAAAACTGGTACTTCCAAGACTGTTTCTCCTTCATTACATTCAAATGTAACTGAATTGTCATGTATTTGGAACAAGCAGTCTCAACTATACCATGAATGTACTGAAAAAAATCGTATTTTTTATGGACAATTTTCTGTTAGAGTATTAATTTGGCTGAATTTTAGCCATTATTTGCACTTAGAATGACTATTCAGTTTAATTTATAACTGGGCTAATAAGTTCTCACCTCATTTCCATCAGTGTTTGGAACAGTTCCAGTAAAGTAAAACCAGTTACCTCTTGCTTAGGTAACAATGTGACAAAAGATTTTATGCCAGTAATTTGCCCATAAACTATACCAAAGCTAGTCAACTCTTTTAGCATTACAGTTTCTTATGAATTATACATGCATAAAAAAGCATTTCAGCACATTTTAAGCACCGTTTGAAAGGAATCATGTGAGAATTGTCTATATAGGAACAGTCTCAGGCTAAGCTATAAGGAAAAGAATAACATGTGCTATCGTGACCATAGGTCTCAAGGGCAAAAGAAAATACAGGTTAACTACTTCTTAATGACCTATTAATATTGTCCCTTTATTTTGTTAGTTCTGCATTCAGGAACATATTTAAGCAATTATCTAGATTCAAGTATGTTAATAGCCTCATTAAATTCTGTGGGCCTGCTCTCATACTACTGGTTTTAAACATACACTTCATTTGGGGCCAGAGAGAAGTCAGCACAGGGCAGTTATGAAAGTACAATACTAAGAATAATTTTATTATCTCAATGGCAAGATGTTCAACAAGGCGAGCAAATTATGGGTGCAAAGGAAGCTGTAGTGGATCCTGATTACTGTCTAGGAGGTACAGCTGTATTAAATCACAGAATCACAGAATCACAGAATTTCTAGGTTGGAAGAGACCTCAAGGTCATCGAGTCCAACCTCCAACCTAACGCTAACAGCCCTCCACTAAACCATATCCCTAAGCTCTACATCTAAACGTCTTTTGAAGACTTCCAGGGATGGTGACTCCACCACTTCCCTGGGCAGCCTGTTCCAATGTCTAACAACCCTTTCAGTGAAGAAATTCTTCCTAACATCTAACCTAAAACTCCCCTGGCTCAACTTAAGCCCATTCCCCCTCGTCCTGTCACCAGGCACGTGGGAGAACAGGCCAACCCCCACCTCGCTACAGCCTCCCTTGAGGTACCTATAGAGAGCGATAAGGTCACCCCTGAGCCTCCTCTTCTCCAGGCTGAACAAGCCCAGCTCCCTCAGCCGCTCCTCGTAGGACTTGTTCTCCAGGCCCCTCACTAGCTTCGTCGCCCTTCTCTGCACCCGCTCAAGCACCTCGATGTCCTTCTTGTAGCGAGGGGCCCAAAACTGAACACAGTACTCGAGGTGCGGCCTCACCAGAGCTGAGTACAGGGGGACGATCACCTCCCTCGCCCTGCTGGTCACGCTGTTCCTGATACAAGCCAGGATGCCGTTGGCCTTAAAGTAGCAACAGAAGAAATATCTAAAACAGGAAATACACAGGGAATAAGATTTTATGCTACAAGCAATTTATATGCAATATGATAAGCTTACTTTTTCCTTCAACCAAGAATGGATGCAATCTGATAATTATTCCAAACGAAAACCACATTCCTTAACTATCCTGCAACATGGTACTTGGTTAATCCGGTAAGAAAAGCAGACAAGAACAGTTTCTCAATCCCATAAAATTAAAACAAACAAATGTGACAAGACAGGTGTGAGACAAAAGAGCAAGCATCAGAATAAACATCTATAAATGAAAATCAACAGAAACAGTAGAGAAGATTTCTTTTAGTTTTTTAGAATGAAGGAAATGTGATAAGCTGTATAAACTGTTTATTTTTTTTAAACACCTGCTCTTCCAAAACAAATTTTCTTTTGTCCCTCCTACTGTAACATCTGTTTCTGACAATCCAGAACTGCAAGCATTTAAAGAAAAAATATTCTAAGGAGAACAATGATTCTCATCCTTTTACTCATATATTCTCACATAACAATCCCTCAAGGATATTGCAATCATGGTATGTCTTCTGGGTGGCAGTTGGCAGAATGAAAATAAAAATGTGAAATAAGTGTTTTATAGCAAAAAGAACACATATAGAAGAAAATCAAGAGGCTCTTTGGGATATGCAGTTTGTTGACAAATTCACAGCACAGGTGGACACAAGCAATGCAAGCTCAAAACTAGAGACATTTTAGCCCTACAACAGGACTACAAGATTTCATTCAACTCTGTAAGAGCTAAAGCTGTTGAGGAAATAGCACAGAAAACCAGCAAATGTGTCTTCCCATAAAAGAAGCAGAAGTTGCATTTCTTACTGACTTCTCAGACACGAGCAAAAATCCAATTCTTACCCACAAAAATGTTTATGCTTCTAACTTCTGCCTGGAGCAGTCTGATTTTTCTAATGGCTTGAGCTTTCCATTTACTCTCAGCAATTGTTTAAAACCTCTCAACAAAGTCATTAATTCTACAGTTACACTTAGATCGAATCAAGTTCTTCAATGTTTTTCTTTACTACTTCTCAATGCTAAGCTAGCCTTAGTCAAATAAAATATATTCTCAATCTGGTAGAAGATTTTGGCACATCAGCAAAAATTACTGCCTAGAACAGCCTAATTACTTTTCAGGTGCTTAAATACCAAGTTTAATTCCCTAGAACACTTGATCAACTACCACTTAAGGATTTAATGCCTTAATGTTTGCATTGGTACAGGTTCTCCACGTAACAAAACCCAAACATTTTGTGACTAGAACAAACCAATGTATTCTTTGTTGGTTCCCTCTGGCTCCCCCATCTCATTTTTTTTCAGCTGATTATATTTTGCAAAATCAGAATGAAATCTCATGCAAATCCATCTCTATACATACAGACATTTTTTAGCAGTGCAAACAACACCAAAAACTTTGTTTCCAAAGGCTGGACCTCTCCTACTCTGCTGATTTTTTTAATTACTAAGAAAAGTTATAGGCATCCAATTTCTTGCACAGCAGATTACAATTTTGAACACTGAAGTACAGCAAACATTATTCCCATTTCCTGTGCTGCAGATGCCATGGCTCTTTAAACCTGAGTGTGGTGTATGCATAGGATGAATCCACACATTCTTGCTAGTTTCCACAGGAACCAGAAGTAGCAGAAAGTCTGTTACTCAGTGAGGAAAACCACCTATGCCCATCTATTTATCCATGCACACACATATGTGCATGCATTAGAATATTTAATGTATGGTTGAGGACTGCAGTCATTATGGTGAAATGCAGATATCCTATCCTTTCTCTTCATATGCCTACATACCCAGACATTATCGTAAACCTCTGACTGATTCAACCTTTGCTATACATACGTATGACTCGATGCCCAATATTGCCTGCTAAGAGGCATGGAAGTTCTGAAAACAGTCTATCATAGATTGATCCCAAAGTTAAATTTTATTCCTAAATTCAAAGCAGAATCCGAGGCTTGGCTTCTCAGGATGTCAGGCCAATGAACAACTGAACTTTTTTTTACAAGCCTTTCAGTGTCCCCTATCTACACTGATCAATGCTCATAAACTACAGTGGATGGAAAACACCTATATTTTCTCCTTCACAGCATTAATACTAAAATAAAAACAGGTATGCAAAAACCATCTTTTCTATTCTGGAGCTTAAGCAGCCTTATCCTTTTAGGTTTATTTGGAATATTTAACTGCAAAATCTACTATTGTTAATAAAAAAGTTTTTAAATAAGTATCAACTGCACTTGCTAATATTTATGTATAACAAACTGTTCAGCACTGAAAGTAAAGCTTTATAGTTATCTTGAGAGCCAAATACTCCTAGATGTGCCACAGAATTAATGTGCAACTGTGTGTGAGCTGTTTAATGTATACCTCCTCTGATTCAGAACCTTAAAATCCAGCTAACATCCACTCTCACATGTGTTGAGAAAAGGACTTCATTAACCTTTACACAAAGCATTCCAAGACCCTATATAAAGAACAAGCTATATTCTTGAATATTTACACAGACCCCAATGTTAAAGCAGGAAATGCACTGTATAAACATACAAGACAGTCTGATCTGAATGTTTACTCTCTAAAATGAACATGCATCAGGGAAGCGCGCTCACTGTAAACCAACAAAGCCTTCCCAACTCTAAAGCTAGCTTTTATCAAGATAAAAACCAAACAAGATGACTATTTAAATGAGAAAACTTAAGATTTGATGGCTAGCCCAGTGCATAGGAATAACTTCCTGCTCTCGTGAATTGCGCTTATTTTACTACCAAAGAGGAGGAGAGGACATACAAAGCAATGAAAGGTACACCTAAGCAAAACTGCATGACCAAATTCTAACTTCCATGTTGCTGTGTAAAATGCTGTAACTTTTAGAACTGCTGACAAAATACTCCCAATTCCATGAATTTGACAGAAATTCAGTATGTATTTTAGTAGGTCAGTTGAGTGGGTGAGGCTGCAAAGTGCCAACAAATCAAGGTTGAAAATAAAATCAGAACACATCTGTTTAAAAAACATCACAGTGAGTTCCCTCCTTCTACTTGGGCAGGTACATATTTCAAGCTGTTGGGCCCCTCAAGGACCTGTTTTTATAATAAAGCTTACAAAACATGGGCTACAGAAGTGACCCAACCTCCTCCGACACTACAAGCTGCAAACTGAAAATAAAACTTTAACACAAGAAAAGCAATGTTATGTCAGACAAAGGTCATGAGAGATAATATTCTACCTCTAAGAGTCGCAGTAAGTAATTTTAAGGTAAAAGTTCTCAAGCCCCGTTAGATTTTAAATTAGAAAACTCTTCTACCTACCTACTTTTGGCCTAGGTACTTCCTGACTTAGACGATGTTTCTATAAATTTAGCAACCCTTTCGCATCCCGGAACTGAAAATAGAAATTTAAGAAAAACACTTCAAAAGGCCTCCCATAAAGACTAGCATTACATTTCTATTTCAAATATTCTCAATTATAACTAAGATCCAAACAACTGATGAATTCAGAACAGACTGCTCTGAAAATAAGCTCTACATGCTTATTAAGAGCCTTGCACATACATATCTTGGCTATTTGCTCTTACTCATGTATCATATGAATGGTTTCAAAACACTTCATCACTCATCCAGAAAACAACCCACAGCACTTGCAAGACATTTCAAAAAAAAAAATAATAAATGACAGCATAATTTTAATAATAGTTTTTTGGCTCACCATTAAAACCTATCTTCCCTGAAGCGTACTGTGCATTCACAAAAAATCTAAATGTTGTTACACTCACTCCCATCTAAAGCGTCTTTATGCATCTCTTGCTGAAGCTAACTGTCCTTCTGCTTTCATCTTTTCCCCAAACCAAAATACAAATTTCAAAACCAAAATTAAACAGGAAGAGAAATCTGTAGACAGAAAAATGCACTTTTTACTCAAATTTTATCAGCAGCTTCACAGGGTTGGACATGGAAGACATCTGATAAAAATGTAACTGCTACATTAACTGCTAGACATGCTTTTCAAGTGAGGACTATTTGTTTTCCATTTTTAAGTCCAGTGTCTCATTAAGCACTTCAGCAATAAAATACACAGCCAATGTCTACAATTATTTTTGTCTATGACCAAGAGAGAAGTATCAATGTTGAAGAAAGGAATGTTTCACAGACAGTTCACTCCAAGGTATTTGTCCTAGATCCTGTGCTACCAACTCCTCTCCTTTTGCTGTTCCTTCTTCCATGATGGATTAAAAAGCATCAAGAGACAGGAATGTGTAAGGAAACAAAACATCATGACAACAGTGAAGCTATGTTTATTGCAGCTCACTATCTGGCTTCTGGCAATTAAAGACAATTTACTTGCTTTTGTTCAACTCCTTGAAACACTGAGTATGTATGTAAAATGTCTGGTATTTATTCACTTATCAGTAAGCTTATTAATTTTTAGTTTGTTTACATAAAAAATATCTCACTTCTCAAGGTATAGTGTACCAAGAAACACCGTAGAATTAACAGTGGAGACAGAAACAGGGAAATAGCTGAAAATTACAGAATTTCATGAGAATGGGTACTACCCAAGTGCTTGCAAGGAAAAAATGAAGGATTTGTACTGGTGAGTGATAGTAGTGATGATTCCAGAGCAACAGATCTGTGAGAATGGTTTGGAAGGGACTTGGAAGAAAAATGGTACCAGGTTACAAGGTTTCTGAAGAAGAAAAGGAGAAAATTATAAGCAAGTGCATTCAGAGATAAGTCACTAGCATTCTAGGAAAAAGAAAATTTCGAGGAATGCTAGTGAAGCTTTGAGCAATAAAAATAAAGAGGATGGGAGCAAAGAAATGCTTTAGAAGATGCATCTTGCCAGTCAACATGTTATGTTCATCCCAGGGATACAGACTTCTTCTCTTGCACTAGAGAAACCTCCCTACAAAACATGAAGAACAATAGGGAACGACAGCTTCTATATATTATTTTTTTTCTTAAATCAAACAGGTCAGGCCTCTAGTTTCTTACCTATCTTAACAGCCGGACCTTGGAGCCTGGCTCACACAGACACACTGCTTGTATTCTCCACATGCCAGCTGGGAACAAGCATCAGTTTGAAATCTCAGCTAGCTAGCGACACTACAGCTCCACTGTAGTTTAACAATCCTGGAAAACTCTCCTTCCTGTCTCACCTACTTTTCTTTGCTGTCTCTACTCATCATTACAGATACTACATTTCTCAAGTCTTCTACCTTCTTGGCAGAAACCACAGGGACAGGTATTCATCTGCAGATTTCTCTCCTTCAGAAAGCACTGGGAAAGTCCCTGAATGTGACAGATTAAAACAAACTCAAACAACATTGAAAACACTTGCTTCCGCTAATGATAATTTGTTTGTCTTCAGTAGTATGAACCAAAATTCAAATTGCCACATGGCTTAAATTAAAAACAAAAATACACCATTAATATTTTCAAGCTTTTAAACTTCAGCTTTAATCAAATGGATGTTAGGAAAATATAACAAAATGGAAGAGACCAGGAAAGACTAAAAATAAAATAAAATGGCAAATGACTGAATGGCAGGTAGAGTAAATGCTGCTTTAATACAGCGTTAAGACACAGTTTTGTAGGCACTAATAAAATTCAACTGATTTTGCAATTTTGTATTAATTATGTTGCATAGAAGGCATTTAATTAGTAATTTGGTAGAAGTCTGAAGGTTGATGCTATTCACCAGCTGAATACTTAGGCACATTAGGAAGAAAATAATTACCTGGAGTTTTGACCTTCCCTAGCTATTGCTAATGCCATTTACTAAGGCTACAGGCTGGACCATGCTTCTATTGCTTCTCATTGCCTCATTCAGTTGTGAGTTCAAGGAAGAGTTAGCTTTGTAATACTATTTTAAAGAGGTTTTACCTTTATTCCTACCCTAACCCCCTTCCTACTCATTACTGCCTCCTAAGTTAGGCTGACCAAGCTGAATGGCTTGAGTTGGAAGGGATCCTGAAGATCACCTACTTCTAACCCCTTTGCCATAGGCAGGGATGCCACCCCCTAGAAGGCATTTTTCAATGAACTAACCATCAACTGGAAGAAAGTAGTTTAGGAGCGCATCTTCCAGCTCCTAATCTACATCTAAAAAACAAAGGTAAGCGTAATACTGAAAAATCAGGAAAGATTCTATTCTCCTTTGGCATTGTACATCCTTGCTTACTACCATGAAATGAAATTCACCCCTCAGTACTTCTTTGGGGATTTAACTCCATGAGGAAAGTAATACACTATGTTGTTGCTATATATTCTTCATTTGATCACAAGCATCTTGTGTGTAGGAAAATAGTCTGGTAAGAATGGTAATGCTCCCTTTGCTAAATGCAGGGATATTTCAAGATGGGGACTAAACACAGTTGTACTATTGGTAATTAACTGATGAAAGACAAATGGAACTTTCTAGCGGTCCTGTTATGTATAAAAGAAAGGACAATCTGTGAGGCAGTATACTTAGTATTTCAGATGCTGTTTCACCCTAACTATTGAACTAACTGTGAAAAAATATGTTATTTTGAAGAATAAAATATATATGGAAGTTTATCATACTTGTACTAGTAATCAGGAATCTAGAAATCATAGCTTAGATTGGATTTAAGCTTTTTCAGAGCTTTATATAGAAGTTGGATGAACACAATGTCTATTAAAACAGACAATTAATGAAATACAATTTTCTTGAAAATGAAATTGTGTAAGCAAGTAATTGTTTTCTGTACCACTAAAGGAAAAAATCCACTTTCTTACCAATTCAAAAAATGGTGATATTGTCCTGTTGTCTCCTAAATTTAGATACATCAGTAAAATCTTTCAGACATTTCTTACAGATTTTTACAGAGAGGGTAAGGGTATCATAAAAAAAATAAATAAAATAAAATCATTAAACACTTCATTTGTGGCACGAAGTCTTGACTTGACCCTGTGATAGCAACTGAGGTTCTGAAAAGGAGTTCATATAAATTATTAACCTACTCAATCTGTTAAGATTTTTTTTTCCTCTAGTTATGCTTAGGACACATCTTTTTCTTAGCTCTATAGGGTCAACTGTCAGCTGTCCATCTTCTACTTTTATTGAGAAAAATATGAAAACATCTCCATGCTGCTTCATTTATTTTTAGTATTTCTTCCTCCGGTAGCCTCTTTCCAATCTTACTTGTTTTCAACACAGTAAAATGCTATCCCTCCTGATCACTTCTCTCTTTTTCAGTGCCAAAATTATTATTGCTAGTTTGGGAAATTTTACTAGTTATTTTACGTAACAAAGCAATATAATCTGTAATAAATGCACATCTTTGGAAGTGTTTGCTTTATCTTGTCTTGATTACATAACTAAATCCTGATGGAAGGAGTTATTTTGGAATATGAATTTCTTTTTGAACCACAAACATCTTTTTTACTAGATAAAAAATTAAAATATATAATTTAATTCTTTATATAAAAATTAAGGTTTATTGTGGCCATAATATAGTCTAAGATAATTCCAGCTAGCCTTTAAGCTCTTAACTAAGTGCCAGTTTTAGGAATATCATTTCCAACCACTGATACATACAACATCAAAAAGACAGAACACTACAAAACTTGAAGATGTCAAAGTAAAGACACAGTAAGACAAAGTTAAGATGATTGCTCAGTATCTGTACTATTTTTCCACCTATTAATACATGAACATAGGGCATACTGGACCACTCATTTCAGAAACCACTAAGGTGTGGAAGAGAACAGAAAATAGAGTATCTCTAAGACTAATATAAAACTTCCAGCACAGCCATAGCTTTTACAACAGAAACAGTTATCTGAGAGTATTGGCACCTTTTATGCTTCTGAATGTAGTTTTAGTTGAATACAACTATGACTTACTACTAAAATCTGCACAGCAGTGTTTGATAACTAATCCAAGAGCCCATTTTAACAGAGATTTACATATCCTTCTGAATCTTGCAGATGTCTATCTACAAGCCTAGGCCTCATGTGTGTGAGGGGAAAAGCAGGTGGTACATGTTGAGCGCACACACACATAAGCATATAGAACATTAAGAACATTAAGTCATATTGAGCACATAAGAACATTAAGTTGTAATTAGTATTACTATGTTATATTAATCTCCTGGTTCCACCCAACCTCTATTACACATCCTTGCATTTCAGGTAGGGGTCCAACAGCCTATAACAAAGGTGTACTCTGTGCCAGAAGAAATCCTTGAGAGACTGTTTTACTGACCAAAGCTGTATTCTGAGCCCAATCTCTCTCCAGCAGTGCTACCTGTAGCTTTCAAGGAGTTAAGGCAGAACAATTTGATAGGGTATTTTCTGCAAACAGAACTGTACAGAAGTGACTAATATTAGGAGCATTTTATAGGAGAGACTCTTTCTTTCTAAAGGCAAAAAGTATCGTTCTAGCCCAAAAGGGAGATGGAAAAAACAAACAAAAAAAACACACCCACACCACACATGAAAGAGAACTACAGTCTTTTATCTGGTTCCAAATACAAGTGTCCTGCATAGACATACAACATCCCAAATTTCCTGCTGTATGGTGTTTCTGTACAGTGAAGCATTAGCAACAGATTCCTACAAAGACTTGCAATGTGCTTACCTTCAGAGATGCCAGGGTTCTTGCTGTCCCTTGCCTAGTGGCAGCAGTTACTAAAGTTAGAACCATACTGTGAGATATGTTCATCTGATTCGTGTCAGTATGGAACAATGCTAGGGCCGCATGGTATGACGAATGCGACCTTCTGTCTTACATACCCTTGTATAACCACAAGTCAAAGAAAAACAGAGTGGTTAACGTATATAATTCTTGTATCTTGCAAAGGAATGTTTTAGCAATTCGTGTTGATAGAGAGCTTGAAGGGAAATGTATTTGTAGGCTTTTCCTTGAAGTCTCTGATATCTGAGGGGGTTTCAGAATAACTGCTAACTATCATGAGTATTGCATGGGACACTATGCAAGTCTCTGATATCTGGCCAGGAGATTAAGGAGACAGGGAGAGCTGAAGAACAACTAAAAGACAAAGCTTGCAGGGGACATTGCACAAGTCTCTGACATACAGCCAAGTTGGACAAAGGAGAAGGACAAGAGGGAGGAAGACTATGAGCCTTCAGCACGAGAGACCCCCAGAAACACCACTGGAGACTGATACGCATGCTCCAGTAGGAGGGTTTGGATTCCGGAAAAAAATTATAATAAACCTGTTTTTTTAGAAGTAGTAATGAATATGTATTAGCTTAGGAGCATAGAAATCAGCTGCTTGATGTAAGTGGTGTGCGTCTTGGTGGAGCAGAGACTCCCGGCGCACCCAGCGCTGTTTGCTTACCTCTATTCCTTTAATAAATTGCAAACTTTGATTATAGTCCTATTTTGAAGACCGAGCCATTTATACATTTTTGCTAGTCCTGCTGGTCAGTGTAAAGCGACATGATGTGTCTGCTGCAGCAGAATCATCAAACATCCTTACTGTAAACAATTATGCAGACAAAGCCGTTTTTATTACTCGTTTCTCTCTGATCAGGAATAATCCTACTACAGCTGCAAAGGAAAGGCTCCCATGTATCTCATTAGGAGTTTCAAATACATCCTCACAAAAGTTCAAAACCATTTTTGGGCCACTTCACATTTTTGCACCCTCAATGGTTATATCTTTCCCCCCCAGTTCTCTTACCTTGTTTTCCATAGGCTCACGTTTGCTCTTCCAGTCCCAGTCCAAAATACCCAGACTTGCAACAGGGGTCACTCCTTCCTTTTTATCACAATGAGGGAATTCCACAGGCAGTTCAAGTACCACCTGCAACACTGTGCTCATGGCTCTCCATCTTACTCTATACTGGCTTCTGTTGTGCTGGGAGAATGTCCTCAGGGGAAGGACTTGTAAGATGCAGAGTACTCTTCTCCCTGTGCCAAGCACACTGTTAGGCCTCTTCTATCACAATTTCTCCAGAAGTCCTCCAGGACAACATCCCTGCTGCTGGATAGGCTATGCATGTGACACAGGTGGTTCCTGTTGGCTTTCAAGCACAGGTGGGAGAGAAAGATGCCACATTAGACTGGAAGAAGGAGACTGCCTGTCTTTCAGAGGTACCTCAGGATTGGCTGCTACCCATAGCAATATCTCAGGTGCTGCAGATATTCTGCAGTACACAGAAAACGAATTCTTATCCCAAATATTTGCTATGCATCAGCTGCAAGCTATTATTTCCTAAATATAGGGAAAGTTCCTAAAGGTCAGCATTTAAAAAAAGTAAAAATAAAGGCAATGCCCCTTTGTTCTGTTTCAATATTCATAGAATGGTTTGGGTTGGAAGGGACTTTAAAGCCTGTCTAAATCCAACCTTCCTGCCATGGGCAGGGACACCTCCCAATACCCCAAACTGCCCAAAGCCTCATCTAGCCTGGCCTTGAACACCCCCAGGGATGGGGGAGCCACAGCTTCTCTGGGCAGCCTGTGCCAGTGCCTCACTACCCTCTGAGTAAAAAAACAGGTATTGGATATGGCTCACAGGAGCCTCTGAACAAACCTTTACTTATCTCTTTAGTTTGTCTACTGATAACTCTTGAAAGAATCCACTGTCACATACCGTAACTTTCATATTGTTCAGTTATGAATGACTATGGAAAACAGTATCAGTTATTCACTGAGAAATTTCAATCCACTAACTTTTGCTGGGGAAAAAAGAAAAATGTCAGCCAAGATATAAAATGCCACTAAGTGATGCATTCCTACTAGAGCTTTGTTTTTTACGCTGTGGTATCAAATTGCACAGTCCCCACTTATGCCAAGACCGCAGATTTGTAGGTAAAGCAGTTTCCAAAGCATCACAGTATGATCTACTCTAACTACAGCAAATGAGTAATAACCATCTCAATTTCACAGCAGTTTCTATGATGTGTATCTATTACAACAACTTGCCTTTTTATTGTTGTTTCTAATAACTCAATAAAAAACCTACAGTATGTATGATTAAGAAGCTGTGTTACAGTGATCAAGGTCTACAATTCTCAGTCCCAAACCATACTGTACTGTTATAGCTTCTACAACACAGATTATAACTACGCTCAGCTAATTGAAATTTTACTGTGTATGATCCAGCTCATAACCAAACCTTCAATAGCTGTGAATAGTTTCATGTATGACATTTTAATGCCAAAACCAGATAGTTAAGACATTCAGCCTTACCTTCACAAGTCATCTACAGAATTTCACTTAATATTCCTGCATCAAAACCATAGCTTCTGGTTGAGCTGATTTCTAACACTCTGCTCCTTTTGGATGCCCAGAAAGAATATTTTGAAAAAACTGTCTTAGTCATGAAAGACTAAAGATTCTTGCTAATTCCTGTCCTGCCCACATATTTCTAACCTTTGAAATCTAACTTGCTCTAATTACTGGTTCTTTTCTCGAACTGCTATGCCAATTGCCTTTTTTGCCATAATAAATTTTTATTACATGTATCAGGCATTTACACTCTTAGAGTTACAAGTGTTATCTGGACAAATTCATATACGCTAGCTGCTCACGGTTCCCGTTTTGTATTCTCAGATGCCCGTACTCAGCATTTCAAGTGTGAAATATTTCAGACACATCTTGATACAAAAACATCACCAATTCTAAACAGAATGGGAGTGTTAAATAAACTAGCTTCCAGCTAGCCTTACCTAACAGACAGAATTTGTGCTGGGTCAGTGCTAAGGCTATTGTGAGATCTCTATTGTTTCAGAATGAAGCAACATGCAAACTTGCGATACTTTCATATATCATTTTCTTTTGAAAGGAATGATACTACGTTGTGCTGACATTGTCACTGCAGCTGAGCTAACACTACTCCGAAATGACCGGGACAAGCAGGTCACAGCTCATCCAGCTGTTATTCCAGATTTAGATGTCTCTGCCACACTCACAATTTCTTCAAGTCTCTTTCTAACCCAAAGCCACTAGGAATTTACTTTGAAAAAGCAAATCAAAACTGAGCATATGTCTGCAGCGTATATGGCAGTGCAGGAAGGTCAAGCTAGTGCTGACTGGTACATCTGCACAGAACAGTATTAACATGTTAGTGATGTGCTGTGCCTCTGCTCACAATTCCTGCCTCTCATGAGGGCCTACCAACTGTAGTGTACGTTACTGTAGTGCTTGACAGTCAGCTCCAAGTTTTCTGCAGCATGTACCCCAGTGATCTCGAATGCCAGCAGAATCAGGTTCAAATCCCTGTTTGGCTCAAACAATAAAATTCAAATTTTCAGGTTCACTAGCATCACCTTTAATACAATTGTTCTTTATGAGGGAGAAGTTGCTACATGAAATCTGCTTGCTTCACCGGAAATGATAGTTTATTAGGGGAGTCACAGTACACCATGAAAGAAAATAGACTTGAAAATCAAGATAGATTTTTTTAAGAAAAATATGCATGGTTTTGAAAAACACTGACCAAAACCTGAAAGGAACAAGAATTCCCACAATAACAAAAAATTCTTACTGTTTTTAAATATTTGAGGATGATTTTTTTTTTGATAATTCTTTCTCACAACCTTTCAACAATAATTGCCCATTTCACTTTGATATACCTGCGATCTAGAAATCATCTACTAGAATGGAAGGAAACAACTTCCTTTAGATAACCTTTCTGCATCTAAATAGTATCAGTAGCTTGGACAGCATAATAAAAGATACGAGGTATTTAGATATTTCATGTTATCCTTAACTTCTGAATGTTCAGATCTAATGAAGTTTGCATAAATTGCTCTCACTACAAGAAATGGGATATGCTGACTTTTTGCATTGTGGATGAAGGCAAGGTCATTGTACTGCTGCAATAAATCCATATATACGGAAATCCTGAAAGAAGTCAAACACTTATTTTGTAATCACTTTAATTCTAAGTCTGATTTAAGAAAGCAAGAAAACTTCACTTAAAGCCATTAGTCAGATTACAAAATACATCCTTTCAAGAAGTCATTATTAAAGAGACAGGGTTAGAAAAATTCAGCAGTTACTGTTTTACATGGTCAGAAAATGATTTTCAGTGGGTTCAGAATCAAAGATTACTGAGCTTACTGACAACACATGACAAACAAGTGGACAGAGGTATGTCCTATTTATCAAAGTAATTACCAATATAATCTTTTACATGTAGCATTAATAATGATTTACTAACATCATCCTAATCAAAATATAGTTCTGTTGCTAATATACTCTTCAAGCAGTGAGACATTACATGTCTTATCTTTGCACTCTCTAGTAATGGTCAGTTTCCTCACAGCATGAGTTTTGGTGTCAATCTGACCAAATACATGAAGTTTTAGTTACTTATGTAACTGGTATGGTTTTAAACTAAACTTTCTATGTGTTACTTAGGAGTAGCTGTGGCTAATTTGGGGTAATTTACTTGTGATACTTACCCCGGCCAAAATGTTACTATTTACAATAGAAAGATTTTTAAGGATGTTCATCCCCACTTCTGAGACTTAAATGCACGATTCCACTTCAACTCACACAAACAGTGAGAACTGACCCAAAGAGTTACCTAGAGGAGAAATCGGATTGGTGCCTCGCTGTCTCAGTGGCCATGGGGTTCTCTTTGCAATTTCAAAATTCTCACACATTGGCTATTCTACATCAAACTTGCTTTCTAGTAGGTTGTTAGCACTGAGACCATACTGCATCGTAACTGTCACAGTTCAAGTATCACCTCCTACAAATAGCAGTCAGATCTTTTCCCCCTTGCCCATATTGCCTGTAACAATGACAGATGATAGGATTAGACTATCCTCAAGCAAAGCATAGTATGAATACACATTTAGACCCTTGACCTCAGGTTATTCCCACAGCCCTCAAAATCCTCTGTAATAAAAAGAGCTCTTAAATACATTTGCTTGTCTCTCATAAAGCACATACCCTTCTCTATACCCTCTATTTTGAAATCTCCATCTGCCAGTCACACACCCTCACATGCTAAATCCTCAGAGACTGCTTGGAAAATGGAATACTGAGTGACATATGGGAGGTGTGTGTTTTTAGTACAACATCTGTGTGGGAGAACATCCCCATATCCCTCACCAGTATCCAATCCAGCTTTGGCAGGGCCTGTATCTTACCATGACTACTTAAAATACATATTTATAAAGTTTTTGCTGTGGACACCAATACAAGGTTGAGCTATGCTTCGACTAGTTTTACCTGTAGAGCTGTTCTGCATAAGTTTGTGTTATGCAGAAAGGGAAAAATAATACTCCAAGTGTGTGGCATCCCCACCACTCCTATACAGGTAACATTTTGAACATGCATTCTCCCCTTCCCTTCCAGGATGCTTTTTCTTACTGCATCAAAACAACACACAAAACAAAACAAAAACTACCACGTAAGCATTAAAAATAGTTAACTGACTTAACATTCATATAACTTTAATGAAACCTTAAAATGCTTTTGTCCATTTGCTGAAATTGCTCTGCATTCTTTCTAACCTGCAGTAGTGCAAATCTTTCTTATAGCATCTTTTCCAGTGACAAGCTGTTCAGTCTGTTAAGTGAACACTAAGATAATTTTGCAAATTAATTTTGACATACATGCCTTTTCTCACCTATTTGCCTCAGGAAAGTCTTCAGCTGTGTTGAGATGAGGCTTGTTGCAAGACTCTTGCTTTCTGCTCATGGCTACTTAACAGGAATGTTTATTTCTGTTTCACCACTGGAGTTCTGAGTGCCTTGAATCCATTTCCCCCCCCCCCCCCCCGCCTCCCTCCCATAGAAACAGCATCAGGTTATTTTCTGTTTTATAATGCAGACCACCCAGTACACTCAAATCTTCCAAGGAAAGGGTGTTCCTAAATTGCCAGTTTTCTGGAAGGCCGCTGATCATTGTGCATGTTTCTCCAAAAATCTATTAATAGAGTTTTAAAAAATATTTTGGTAACTACTTAAAACAGGGAGAATAACAGTAACTCAGAGCTAAAGAAAATGCAATTGCTGACAACATTTCTAAAAAGCTCCAAACAAAAATGAAACTTCTTTGCAACGGAAAGTTATTAAATCCTACAAGTCAATGTCAGGAAATAATCAGAACTGTTGCACACCAGTGTTTGTTTGGTAGGTATGAATATGTTTTCTGCAAGTATTTCAGGAAATATTTCACTATTAAATAGAAACCCTGATGAATAAATGGTAATTCCAACCATTTTCACAGGCAAGCATCTTACAAAACATGATTTCATACTGATTTCGGGTCATATCAAGTACCTGGGTTTATTGGTTTAAACAAATTATATTTGCTTCATATGATGAAGAGGTATGAGAGCCCTCTGTGTTTGCTTAGACACACAGAAAAGTACTTTAAACAAGAGTACCTATCTATCTATCTTAAGAATGGTTCATCCTCCCCTCTGATATACATCATATAATTAGTAGTAAAAGTGGGAATCAAAGTATTCAGTTAGTGTGAAGTAGATGTGGAACATGTTACACACACAGTGACTCCCCATAGGAGAAGCCATATTATGAGAACAACTAAAACTTCATGGAACTATACTGGAATTACTATGTTTGGGTTCAAAAACAAATTCAGGAAAGGCTGCTAAAATTTTCCTGGACAGTCTCAACTGAAAGAAATATGGCTGCATTAAAATACTTCTTAAAAATAGTGCATCTCCATTTATGAAGATATGAATTCTGAGAACAGTAACTACCACCAGAAAACAAGCTAAAAAACAGCAGATGTGACAACTCTTACCACGAGATCTAGCTGAGACACCCTCAAACCTAGAAGTTTGTTAAGTTAATTCTTTTTGAAAATTCAACCAGTACAAGGAAAAAATCATACTCACATTACCATAAAACTGTACCTGTAATCCTGTAGACTGTAATCTCCAAGACCCGTACGAATATTCAACTGCCCAACTGAAAGTTCAATAGAAAGCCTATGATAAACAAAAAGGTACTGGTGCATATATAAACACTCAAAAAAGCAAAAAAGGGGAGGGGACAAAAAAAAAGAAAAAGAAAGAAACAAGGCTGCTCTAGTAGAAAATAGAAAAAGAGTAAGGCTGTCTAAGACAGCTTCCACAATACACAACATAAGGCAGTCTGACACACAGACAGCAAGCCTATTTATCACATTGCCTTCCTGCCTTCACAATTCTGCTTTAAACATCAGTCCTTTCAACTGGTATTTTTTTTCAAATCAGAGGTGCATCGGTAGCACAATTTGGAGTTGTAACAAGCAGAGTTTAAAAGCATGTTTTTAGCTTTATTTCTCTCTGAATTTTGATTTTTGAGGAGTAAATTACAGACTTCTCTAAATGAAATCTCTAATCTTAAATATATATTTTTTTAAGAAAAATAATTTCTTAATGATTTTCAGGTGCTCTTATCAGACAGCTAATTCCAACTGCTATGCTTATAAACAGTCAGAAAAAGAATGGAATACATTTGAAGGTTTAGAGGGTTTCTCTTTTTTTCCCACTAGCTTCAGCTTCTGTAGTTGTCAATGTAAAGATGTATAAAACTTTGTAGTGTAAAACTATGAAATAAACAGATTTGTGTAACATTCAGAAGGGCATAAAAAGAAAGAAGAACAAACTGTTAGATAAATATTCAAAAAACTGATCTGTGTTTGACAGTGTCATAGTGATCTACATGCTTAAATGCTTACATACTTCTGGTGTACTGTAAGTTTGAAAACTAATTCCACATCCTCAGCAAAACCATAAAAAGTGTCTTGAGCCAGAAATAAATGATGGCTTGGTATCACAGGACAGTTTGGGTTGGGAAGGACCTCAGAAAAGCTCCAGACCAATCTCCTGCTCAAAGGAGGGTCAGGAAGGTTCACCTAGGGGACCAGACCAGGTTGCTCAGAGTGTTACCCAGTCACATCTTGGAAACCTCTCCAAATAGAGACTACACAACCTCCTTGGGCAACCTGATCCACAGCTGGTCTGTCCTCCTGGGGACAGAGACATCTCCCAGCCAACCAGGTTGCCCAGGGCCCCCATCCAGCCTGACCTTGAACTCTTCCAGGGAGGCGCCGTCCACAACTTCTTTGGGCAACCTGTGACAGTACCTCACCACTCTCATGGCAAAGAATTTGAAAGGAACATTTTGATAAATTTGATCAATTTCACACACAGTGCAAAGTTCTTGAATAGATTAATCAATATTAATTTGCCTAAGAAATTCAGAAATGATCTTGAATAATAGATTCTTTACAACTATTCGTGAAATTAAGTAGTATTCTCTTCCTAACTGAATGGCGTAGATAAAAAGAGCAGTGGGAATTTTGATAGACGTATTTTGTAGTTCACAGTTGGATCCCATTCAGGCTACTTGTGAGAATTCATATGAGAGAAATTGTTTCCCCAGACATGAATAGTAAATACAGAATTATTTCAAAGAACTCAACATTAATTAGTTTTAAAACCGAAATAATTATTCAGAGAAATAAATTATTTGCCCAAGACTTTGTTCCTTAAGATTTTTTTACACAGTTAACTCCAATATCTCTATGTTTGGAAGAACAAGAAAAATCAATGCTTTTCTGCTAAGGCTGATTCTGGCATGGCAGGCTACGTCAGATGTTCCCATCTTCTACAGCTTCCGGGGGTTCAGTAATCCTGATTCAGGAATCTTTCCTTTTAAAGCTTCAGAGCAAAATATCTTAACAGCAGTTTTTGTAGGTTTTTGAAAGAGCAGAAACTGCTTTGTAGATCACAGACATAAAAGAACAAAACCATACTTTAATCAGGATTCGTGTCACTCTGTAGTTACTGAGTGGTAATAAACATAGGAACTGTCAACACAACTTCTAAGGTAATTTTTCAGTACATAGAAAAACTTAGTGACTTTTTGAATCACAAGAGCTTGTTGGGGTATTGGTGCATAGTACCTCGTAGTGAGATGAACGAGTATACAGATGGATTAAGATTCAGCATTAATTTTGCAATATCAAGCAAAGAGGCAGAGCACTGCTGGATGGCAATGAATGAAGAGTCACGTGAAGGTTTTCAGACAGTTTCTTTTCTAGGTTCCCTCTTTACAAACAGAGCATGCATACACACATAGAACAAAAGGTCAACAGATCAGTTTGCATTAAGGATTGGAACTGAGGTCAGAACTCAGGTTTCAGATTGAGAGAAAAGCCAAGAAGTCTAGTTGAAATAAGGCTGGAAAGGAGCTGCCAAAACAAAGGATAGACTACGAAGAGAACTTGGCTTTTACACCATTTTTATCTGTGTGTTGATTGAGGGGGACTTGCTTTAAACTCAACTTTTGTTTGGGTTATGGTTATGACTGAAAGAAAATGAGTTTGTTTCTTCCCTGTGTTTTTAATTTTTGTAATGGAATTCCACAGGATAAATGTAATCCCACACTTTCTCTTGGCCATTCTGCATTTTAAATGTTATTAATATACACTATGTTTAGAAGAATCAGATGTGGTTGAACTAGAGTAAATTCTAAAAGTAGCAACTTAGTAGTAAACTGCCAATGTTGCTAGATACGTTTCAGAATTTAGATTTAAAATAAATTTAAATAAATTCCCGATTTCATAAAATTAATGTTCCATACTCTCTTCTTTCATTATTTTCCTCGTTCACTTATTTATAGAATGTTTTTTACTTAAATCATACATAAGGGTAGCAAGGTGGGACAATAGAGTAACAGTATTCATATTTTGTATTAGAATACTCCTGAGGTATATCTGAGCTGTTCAGGACTCACCAAATAAAGGATATTTTTTTTCCC
The DNA here is from genome assembly GCF_964035555.1 of Netta rufina. Taxonomy (NCBI): domain Eukaryota; kingdom Metazoa; phylum Chordata; class Aves; order Anseriformes; family Anatidae; genus Netta; species Netta rufina. Next base: position 3,857,054 of record NC_140130.1, on the reverse strand, counting down.
CTGTGTAGGAATTATACACAGGCTCATACATTTGTAGCAATCAGTGCAATGGGTTGAAAGGAATCTTATGAAATTCAGGAAAGTCAAATGCAGGTCCTTCAGCTGGGAAGGAAGCACATCCAATGAGTGTGCAGGCTGGGGGCTGTCTATCAAGGGAGCAGCTCTGAAGAATAACCATGGAAGTCTGTATGTGGAGATCTCTGATGCCAGGGCCCCTTCTTAATCCTGCTGGAATGAGGACTGAAAGGATCCTTAGTAGTTAAGAGAGTGAACATTAGCAGTGAAGATCATGAGAAGTGGTAGGAAACAGCAAAGAGTTTTAGTCATTTGATGAGAATGTAAGATCTACACTGCTTGACTTCTTTCTGTGGCAAAAGCTGCCACTAATAAAGAAGTTAGGATAGCTGAACAAAAAAACCCCGTATCCCCTTCAGAAGCTAGAACTCCTATCAGAATTTTAACAGACAAAGCCACAAGATTGCTTTATTGGACCAGGCAAGCAACAGACTGTTAACTTAAAATGTTCATTAAAAAGTGAAATGATTTCAGAAGGACAACCTCTGAGGTTGCTAGTCTTTCTGACAATTGTCAGAAAGGATTTTCTAACACCCTCCTGCAGCTGAGACAGCACGTGGTCTGTAAGTATCAAAGGAAGGAAGTCTGAAGGAGCGTCCTTTTAATAAAGAGGAGCCAGGGATTTGCAAGGAGAAGGAAGATACTAGAAGAGATGAGAATGGCTTGAAACCACGGGTAGTCTCAGATATGTTTGTCTTCTGCTCTGATTTGGGAGCTGCACGTAGAGAATGTGTTGTACTGCTATTTTCAACAAACAAATGCAAAAAGAAACTCAAGGATTTGGTGAGTAGAATTTCCTGCTGTATGCGTCCTCTGAATAGATTATTCAGACTAGCTCCCATGCCTTCTTTCTCAGAAAGTTTCACCTTCAACATCTACTCTGATTCCTCCTCCTCCCCCCAAGGAGCTTTATCCTAGCTTTTGTCCACAATGTGTTTGTGCATCTCACACTAATGAATGCAAATCTGGAGTCTTGTATTGCTATTTGCAGTTACATATTTAGCTCTGAAAAGCTGCCGCTCAAAATTTTAGTCTTTTTCACTACTGGTATCACATCCAAAGTTATACAAGGTGGTATGTCAGAAGTATTTTTTCCTCCTCATATTCCAGATGTTACTGTCAGCTCTTTGTTGATTTGAAAGCAGCTCCAGGGGCCATGACTGACTGAATCTACCAGTTAACCAGGAAAAGAAACAGAAAGCACAGTTTCCAAGATGTGAGGAGATAGGTCACAAGGAAGATGGAATTTTCAACCGCAAGCCCAGTTTCTCCTCCTTTTCCTTGACTCTTGTTGCCTGTTGTTCTGATTTCTCAGAAACTGACCTAGTTTTCAGTAACAATCATCAGTGATGTCATGCTGACTTAAGAGATCACATAAGTATCACTGTTAGCTTCCCAAAATGACAGCTCTATAACACCTAACTTCCACAGACAAGCTTAAGATTCTGAAATACAGCTAGGTCACAAGCCACAGCTGCAAAGGAAAACAAGACCTTCCTTAGATACATGAAGATTTACAAATACCTTGCTCTAAGTATAAAATAGAGAGCAAAGGCAGATTCAAACAAAAGCAGACTGATGAAAACCACTAGAAGTAGAATTGGACAAATTTCCTTCCTCCCCAAGACATCATAGATGCACATGCCTAGATGTAACTTAAACATTAAAAAAAAAAAAAAAAAAAAAAAGTAGTAACAAAAAGTGTAAACAATAAGTGGTATGGATAATTGGTAATCCAACTTTGGAATCCACTGCCCTGTAAGCACAACATAGAAAGGGTACACAACCCTAAATCCCAAATAGCAAGCTAGATGGCTATCTTTGGGTTCAATGTACTGATTTGACTTTTATTTTGTTATTAATCCACTTATCTAAGTTATATAAGTGACTCCATAAAAACAGACAGTGTCACTGCTGAAGTACTACTGAAATTAGGGTCCTACTTGCAAAGATTCTCTTCAGATTAAAAATCAATTTGAAGTTAGCTTGAATAAAATACCTTAAATTACATAAAACAGTTTCTGAAACTTAGATTCCCTTCCCCCTTCTCCGTCCCAACAAACCCACTCTCACCCATACCTGAATGGTTGCATACAAAAACTGACAGCAAAATGGGAGCCTGATTACTGTGATACATAACATTTATCCTCCATTAAGCTTCTAGAGTAATTCTGAAGGATAGATTTCGGTTATTATTATTATTAACTTCTTCTGAATTATGTTCTAATACCATGTGCCACATTTCCTGGCTACATGACAAATGCTGTTTCTGAGTTATTTGTTTACACCACTGGAAGCTTGCCATCAATATGCTCCATTCCTCCAGGATGATTTAAAGTTGAAACATGAGCACTGTGCAGGGAATATATTGGATAGACTGCAAAAACCTGCACTAAAATGAAATTAATGTAAAATAAACATTGGTCTTTATCTCTATTATCTTCCTAAAAATGTCACCCTTTTGTCTTTTCCATTCTGTTTTATTAAAATTGGGTTATCATTTCTATTCATATTACCCTAAAGGAACTTGCAGAGCTAAAAGCTGAATGAATGAATTCTCTCTGGTATATTGGAACAGCTAGGCATATTTCCCAAGGTCTATTAGGAGAAGGCATTCACCTATCATCTTCTCTTTTTCCTCAATTTTGTTTATATTGGCTTTCTTAAACTCACGATTCCGCCCCCACGAAATGTCAGTGATTTACTTTGGAACAGCCCTTTCTTTTCCCTAAAGTTCTAGCTCTTCTGTGTTTTACTGTCTTGAGGGTCTCATTGGCAAGAGAGATCTATGGATTTTTTTCTTCCTTTATTTTATTACAACTGCTAAATGATCAGATTGTGCTCTTGAGGGGAACAAACAAGAGTTATTCCCCTTGTCTTCCTTTTTCCTCACACGACCTTTCTTTAGAGTATCAATTCCCCTCTAATAATCACAAATTTCAGTGCTGCTGAAAGAGACAGGTTCAGACTTTTTTTTTTTTTTTTTAAACCGTTTATTCACAACAGCTTTACTTAACTTCCCCCTGCCATCACCTATTACCATTCCCAATATCCCAGGCCAAATAGAAGAGATTCATTCAGTCTGAGGCTGGACAGAACTACTGAGCCAGCCTACTCTGACCTCCTGCATAACACAGACCACAAAACCTTGCATAACAACTTCTGCAACCCACCTGTGAGATTCTGTGTAAGGCACAGCGTATCTTCAGTGAAGGGATCCAGTGTTGAATCACACATTGTAAATACTGGAGGATTTGCCTTTTTCCTGACTGGTTATTTTAACTATTCTTGGTATTGAAAGACAAGAGCAGACAATGAATGTACATCTGTGGGGTCTGTAACTAACTCTTTCCATGGTCAAATGTGAAGTTTCTGAAGTTTGCAAACATTGTTTAATTTTATATCTACAAATAACTCACACAGAAAAGTGTGGCAGGGTGAGTCACCTACGAACGGCAAGTGTTTATTGGCAGCCCCATCTAGTTCTCATTAAGAATGATAATGCAGGCATACCAGTGAAAAGTATAAAAATTCTGTCCTACAACTCTCTAATTTATCTTGTACTGTGTCTACTAACATTACTTTATCAATGTCAATGCAGATCTTATGTCTCATGACGGTCATTTACCAAACAAATAATGTTCTTAAAGGGTGGGAGGCCAGAAGGACACAAACTGTTGGAATTAAAAAACTGAAATAAAATTATTCCTGATAATCAAAGTTTCAGAAGTCTTTAATTAGCAGTGAAAGAGAAGCTTACTTCAGTGGAAAAGTACTGTGGGAGATTAAAAAAAAACCAATGTATATGGAATCGTGCCAAATACAGATAATTGCATGTTATTACGACCAGGAAAAAAATTAATATAACAGAATCTGCCTGCCCGTTCAATTACAGAAAGGTCACATTACTATACTGCCAGTGGGATATGTCCATGATTCTAGGTTTTCTAACTTCTAGAAGGTATGGGGAAATGTAAAGAAATAACGCACACAGTAAATAGGATTAATTTGTTGCCTCAGATGATCATAGAATTGTAGAACTACAGAATGGTTTGGGTTGGAAGGGACCTTAAAGATTGTCCAGTTCCAACTCCCCTGCCACATGCAAGGACACCTCCCACCAGACCGGGATGCTCAACACCCCATCCAGCATGGCCTTGAACACTTCCAGGGATGGGGCAGCCACAGCTTCTCTACGCAAACTGTGCCAGTGACTCACCACCCTCATAGAATATCTAATCTAAATCTACCCCTTTTTAGTTTAAAACCATTACTCCTGTGTTCTGTCGCTACACTCCCTGATGAAGAGTCCCTCTCCAGCTTTCCTGTAGCCCCCTTTAGGTTCTGGCAAATTATTAAGTACCTTTACTGTATGGGGCTACTGTAAAATACGTGCTGTTAGTATGTAACTATTTGGCCTGCTCTGGCACTAGCCAGAGTAATACAAATTATTCTTGCTAAACCAAAAATTGTGTCAGCCAGCTCAGTAGCTTTTACAACCCAGAACATATTTTCCAAGGATTTGATTTACACAAACAGCATATTATTTGACATAAAAGGCCTTGAGAGGGGCAAACATTGTTTAAAGCCTTTGGCACATAGGTGAATAATGTTTTTTAATATTTGGTCTCTCTGATATGTAGCATTATACTGTGGTCAAACCTAGCCATTTTAATGCATTCAATATTTCAAAGGTTTTTCACCTTTTCTTAGCCCACTATATATAAGCATAAACTTAACAAGTAAAAAAACTGTTTAACTAGTCAGCAGAGCATGATAAAAATTAAGACAGATTCTCTGCATAGACTAAAGTATTACTCTATAAGCAGAACTACTCCTTTGGGACAGGAGAAGATATATCAACATACTGCATCTTTGTGGCATCAAACGTCAGTACTTACTCACCTAGATGGTCTACTGGCTTGATAATGAAGAGGACTCAGCAGTATTGCTGGCTCTGCTAGTGACCTGTTCTGTGGTGCTGCCCAAGTCTAAGTTTGTGCCTTTTTTTCCTTCCCTGCAGAAGGACAAAAAAAAAAAAAAACACTTTCCATTAGGACACTCTGAAATCTACAAGTAAAAAAAACAAACAAACAAACACAAACTTATGTTTACTAAGAACAAATAGAAGCTGTGTGGGTACTGCATAAACTTGGAGTACCAAAAGACTGTTTTACAGTCATAGACCTTGAAGTTTGAACAAGTATCTAAGAACAACTTAGTTAGGCAACTGTGAGCATTCACAAACTGTAGAAGATTTCTCATTATAGAATAAATAAAATTTGTATGAATAAAAATTTCCTAATTACTTGGTCTCTAAAGCAATTCTTCTAAGTAAGAGGTAAACTCAGCACTGGCAACAGATGCCACCCATTAAATACCAAATAGAGAAGCTTCCTTCTAAATATTATATGTTATATAATATTCCTTTAAAATAGAAGTATTTATTTTAACCAGTTATCAGGGTAGAAGAACTGATGTATTAATATGCAGCAAGCCACGTCTGACAACTCACACATCATTTGAACAATTTTATACTTAAAGTTCACATTCATTCTCCCTGTTGATTCTGTGAGCCTTCAGCCTTACTAAGAGCTTGTAATGGTATAACCCTGTGATCCTCTGCACTAGCAGGTTTTGGCTGATAATGTGAAGCCACTAATTGCAAAAAGTGGGTTCGTTACTGCTTCATTCCCTGCATACAGGGTTCATTCTTCTTGTCATAATTTTGGAAGTGCCAAGCAACTGTCAAACACTAAAAAATGACACATAAGCATGTCAGATTTACTTGACGCCTTTTCCAAAAACTCAAAAAAATATTATATTGTTTAGGTACCAGATTCTTCTGAACACATGAAAACTTGGGAAAATACAGTTAACTGTAAGGAACTAATTACAATTAAAGGAATTACAATAGAGATGCTACAAATCGCTAAGTGTTTGAAGCGCAGGGCTTCACTGACCTTGAAGTAACACGCTCTCTCTCTCAGACTTCCCAAGCACCCAGTCTATCATGTTGTTATTACACTACTTTGAACAGTGCAGCTCGCTGCGAACACTTTTACTAGTTAATTCAGCTGGTCTGAAGTGAAGATAGAGGAAGAGACCTCTTCATTCTTAAGCTCATTAGCTCAATGTGAATTTTACAGTATCACAGGAGATACCAGGAAATTATTTGCAACCACAAAGCATGAAAAACTGTCATGTCTTTGAATGAACTAAAGGAGGGAAAAGTTCTCTTTGTCTTATCCTCCCATGAGCAGCTTCTAACAAAGAACATAGAGGAAACCTCTGTTATCTGCTAGCCCCACTTTTTCACTTAGCTTCAAATCAAGAAACCCAAAGGTCCTGCTAGATAAAATGATGAAAAATGACACTGCTTTTGGAGCCAGCCATTTGAAAAAGTGGTCAAGTAACAAATTGCTCACTTCAGTGTAAGATTATAGACAAATAGAAAATCATAAACATACAGAGAACTTCTGAAGAGATTGGTACTTCTGACTTGTGTCTCATTATAGTTCCTTTTCTCCTTCTGATTTGTTAGGCTCTTAAGAGAAGTGCACTTGTAAGCTCACTTCCTGCTCCCTATTTTGTTCAACAATCACAACGTTCTTCAACACATTTCCCTGTGCTTAGTGAAAAGAAGTTAGCCAGTTGAACCAACTCTGAGAGCTAAGTTCACCTGAGCAGCTCTGCTATTTAATGATGTAAGGTATGAGGCAACCTGTATTTAGGAAGCCAGGAAATTACCGACTCTTCTTACATGATAACTACTTATCGGTTAGACAAACTTACCGTTACTGGAAAATTGGCATCATTTAATAGAAATGAAACAGCAGGGGTCCTACATTTTATAGCAATTAAAGCAAAGAATCTACTCATTCTACTCTTAAAAATGTAGTCAAGTTTACAAACACTGGCGTCCTCATAATTATAAAGTGAGAGTTCTAAAGGAGAGCTTGATTACATTTCCAATTACATTTAATAGAAGTTTAATATAATAAAGAAAACAGGAAAAAGAAAACAGCATACTGCTGTATTTGCTCAATTCATTGTCTAAAAGAGAGATGCTACTACTAATAAAACAACACTTTTTTTTTCCCTGCTACTTAGTGATTTTAACTGATTGGATACTTAATTCTAAGCTGCTATAATTGAAGAGCAAACATCTTGCGTTAAATTCTTTTTTAAGCTACATTTATTTTCCTGATCTGGAAGATTTTGCATTATGTTTTCTTTGTATAAAAACAACAACAACAACAACAAACACTAAACTAAAACCACGACAAAGTCAAGTTAATCCTGCAAATCTCATGGTTGAGAGAGGCATCTTCATCCTTGAAACAAATCCCTAGAGGAAAGTAAACACAAATAGGGTTGAATCTGGAATAAGTTCACTTTGGTTACAAATACTTTAAAGCACACAGAAATTACTAATATACTGATCAAAATTGTTCTGATAGTGGCCTAGAAACTCTCCTGGCACCCCTAACAAAATCTTCAGAAAACGTTGGTCACTGTTTTTTAACACTTTACAACCCAAAGTGAGGAGGAGGAGCATTAACAGTAATGAAAGGAATTTAAGACTCTTGAGGCATTTGCACCCACCACTAAGAAACACCTCGCACAAATTTGGAAGGAACTTATTGCAGAAAATTAGCTTTGAATTTTGTGAAGCATATTTGGAAATTCATGACTTTCCTGGTTAACGACTGAAATTATCCAGAATAATACAACTTGCCTTTCTTCAAATTAACCAAAATCCAAGCATGGAAAATGTTCTCGCTTCCATCTTTGGCATTTTGGATATAAGAAAGAACAGTAAATCAGCACTTGTGTGTGATTTGAGACAATTAAATACAAACTAAGAACAAAATTCTGTAAGATGCACAAACTCCAGGTGCTGCCATTTTTATGGCACATTATTCCCGTAGTCAGGTTTTAAATATTTCTCTTCCATTTTTTGCAAGGGCGAAATTTTTTTGAAAGACCATCATCGTCCCCCAGAGTAAGAAGCAATAGCAGCATCTTAGCACGTTCACAACAGAGCCTTTTCGCAGTAACAAGTATCTGTAGAGATACTGTGTGGCCCTATATGATGATAATCATTTTACAAAGAATGAATACCAGAGTGACAGGACAGATGCAAATATTCATCAGATGATACGCATCACACAAGGGGTGCACAGACAACAGCTAGCAAAAAACAGTATTTGCACCGATAGCGGCCCCCAGCTCAAATTTGCAGCTCATAAAATTAGGTAGCAAAAGGTTTTGTTGTTAAGCTTTTCCTGATCTCATTCGTTAATATGGGAAAAGTTACCTTCAAAGCCTTTCCATTGATGCCTGTAACTTCTGTGACATGCCTGATCCACAGGATGTTATACCTTAATCAAGGTACTCTTAGTATGTCAGTTAACTTCCACTAAATACACCTTCAAATGTTTTATCTTATTCCTTTTTACTTAATACACATTTTTAAGTTACCTTTAATAAACCTGCTTCCCAGTAACACTGAATGCGTAAGCTTCATTTTTTCGAAACTCGAACAATAAGAAACCAAAGCTTATTTTCCTTCTCTGAGACTCTTTTTCCTTTCATGAAACTTCTTTGCCTGTTTGTCTTTACTTTATTCAGTTTCTCCCTGATCAACAGATGGTTTCTCAGAATTATCTCTGGCTCTTAGTCTGCAATTGTACTCAGAACTTTACTAACATACTGACATAACTACAGGACTTGCCACTGTGAGTTCTGCTATTGCGTAGCATTGGTATACAACTAAGTACCTTAGGCAAACACCTATCATTAAGCAAACATGAAGGCAGAACTGAACTTTCTGTGGTTAACTAATGGGTAAATCCCTAGCCAATATAAATTAATCTGTAAGAAACTGACTTTAAGTACCTTCTGAATCATGTCAATAAACCACAAGCATGTTAACTCAGGAGTAATATATAATCTTGTTATCTACATTTCATTGATTCATGTCCACAGATTGCACTGAAGGTAACAGTTATAAAAATTCAGCATTAGAATGGAGTACAGAGTGAAGAACCTAAACTTCTAAAAGAAACAACCACAGGCAAAAACAAACAATCCACGCCCCCAAAACTTCTGCAGTCAGTTGTCTGTATAACATAAGCAAACACACAATGCTTCAGACAGAAATAAAAGGTGAGAGAATGTTACTGAATTACGATGGGAAAGCACCGGAGTAGTTACCAGCACAGTTATGGCTTTTTTTTGTTTCCTCCACAACACCAAATGGCCATACCTATTTAGGATATAATGCAGACCTCATACTGGCACCACTTCTGAAAACGGGACAAAATCTTTTGAGTTACCTGTTCCTCACAGACAACCACCTGGATTCTGCTGATGGTTTTTTGTTAATGCACTGTCTCCCCTAAAACTTGAAAGCACCACGAATTGCAGAAGGCACAGCAATCTGCCTTGGAATATAGAGCTCCTTTACACACCAAGCTCATCATGACAAGCATTTGGTATTTCCAGTTTGCTTGCAAACTTAGTTTTAAACAATGCAAATGAAAATTTATAAAACTGTCAGCACTGGATGCTTTTCAAAAATCAAAAGAACCTTCAAGATTTACTTCTCAAATTTAAACAACATGCAAGTAAACAGCAAAAAAAAACCAACCCTATTCTGTATCACATGTATCACATATATTTCCTAGCATGTCATCTAGATTTCTGCAGTTCAATTAAAAATTCAGAAGTAATAAAGATTTACTATTTTTATATCCCTTTATAGAACAACAAGGAATCCAGTTATGATTGTCAGTGGTTCTTAAAATGCCTGCAAATTCTCAAAATCATCGAATTAGTGACATGTAACTACAAAACAATTAGCTTTACAAGTTAGAACAAGCATATATGATAAAGTTTTAACATAAAATATGTACCTGGACAGAAAGGTATGTGTACATGTGAATGAAGTAAGAGAGAAAGGGAGAGGCAGTATACAGCCAAGAATAAACAATCCGTGCATGTTGATTAACTCTTCTCCAATTAACCTTTTATTAACACATTCTTCCTCAACAAGCAAACTGCATCTGTTAAGAATTTCTGAATGTTAAAAATATGAGTGTTCTGAATGTTAAAAAAGAAGAGAAGAAAAAATATTTTCTAGAGAACTATCAGACATTTCTTCAATGGATGTTCTCTAATCTAATGTCTTTGTTTAAAAATATTAATATAAAATCATTATTAACATAAGTACTGGTGATCTACATTCCATTAGTCTGTAAAACTTGATAAACTATTGATAGTTCAACTGTCATCAGCATTTTCTTGACTGCTTTATGATACAATTAGATCGAGTAGGCTGAGCTTTAATTCTGGTTTTGTAATAATGCCCCTGGAGAACGTGATCTGGCTCTCAAATCACTGCAGCAATGCAGCTAAAAAAAAAAAAAATTAAAACATATTTTACTGTGAAAGAGCATAAACAAATCATTTTCACTTCACACTACTAGCACTCATTATATTTTATGTAGGTACTCTGTCTTTAAATACTTCACTGGTAGAAAACAGGGATGAGCAGTAAGTTGTCTGAAATTACTATCTATGTTTGAACTTACATAATTGACAGTCTAAGGACTGTGTGCATGCTAATGACAAACCTATCTTTGTACAGTCTTTATGATGGGAGCTGTAAGCATCTTTCATTTCTACACTTCTGAAAATTAGCACTGTTAAATATTCCCCAGAGAAAGAGTCGCACACTTGCCACTGCACAAACATGCTACTCTTTTCATTTTGGAGGAAGGGAAAGGGTTAGAATAATTTAGTAGAAAATAAACCTAGGTGAATAACAGCAGGTTGATTTATGTGTTAAATTACTAACTCTTGTCTTGTAAAAGCTAGTATGAGCTTTAACTCAAAAAAAAAAAAAAAAAAAAACATTTAGGAACCAGATTATCAGAATGTACACAACAGTAATGATATAACGCCTGTAGGGTTTAACTAAAATTGCATTGAAAACCATAGTCATGGTCTTAACAGTGAACAGAAAACCTGATAGCTGATGAAGTAACAGCTATTATATGTTATCAGTATAACAGTCATACTTAAGAATTCCATGCTGCCAATCATAAACTGAGAGAGTCACAGACTACTAAATCCAAGTTGTATGTCAAAAATAAAACGAACGGGCAGAAGGAAGGAGCTATTACCCTTATTTTAGTGATTGAGAACCGAGGCATAGAACATCAGTGCAGTCTAGAGTTAACACATTTCATACAACGTATCTCTAAAATTTTTGCTCTTGAGGACATTTCAACAAATAACTCTATATGATCAGCACAGATGAACACTTCATTTGCATTTTCAGACGGCTTAAGTTTCATGTGCATCCCTGTGCCAGTATTTCCTATTTTCTGCATCTAAACCTTTCATAAAAAATTCCAAATAACAATCGAAACTATAAACCAAGAAAAAAAGTACATTCTTCTTTCTTCGATTGTAGGTAAGACACTGCAGAGCAAAACTCCCTTCAAAAATACCACTGGAACTTTTAAGTGGTGAGGACAGAAGGATTATTTAAGTAAAATTAATGTGAGACATATATTTATGAATACAGTGCCCCCAAAATGCCTCTTCTCAATTTTAAAATTTAATTAAGAGTTTGAATCTTATCAAAGAAGTTTTACTGTGCAGAAAAAGTTGCGCTAATAGATCAGAAGCACATGTTCTTTTTCCTTTCAACATTACTTTTCAGTGCAATATCATAGAACATTTCATAAATTTGTATTAGAAATTCAGAAGTTCTTTGGAGGCACTCAAGGCCAATTATTAGTAATAATCTGAAACACTCAAATACTGTGTATACATGAAAGCTTTTGACAGCAACAGAGATCAGGTTACAAAAATAAGTATCTTTATAATTTCAGCCCATGCTTTCAATCCCCCTTCTCACTTTTATCTCTATGTGATCGCAGGTTCACCAATCAATGTTTGTGCTCAGGAGTTTTTGTTTTGTTTTTGTAATACATTATTACCGAAATCAAAACTGAGGTAATTATAAAGTGCACTACCAAGCTGCAATGAAAAGAAGCAATCATGATATTGTTATTTTCTTCACTGAACTTTATGTTTTAATCATTAGCATTTACATGCAAGATCTTCACACAATACCCAAAATAGCATTTTCAAGCTTAGTCTTGCACTGCATCTTTACTTCTCTTGGTTCCAACAGCTGGCTTCCTCGCTAATGGGTTAATAATACTTTGTAAGTAATAAGACCATCTCTAACAGAAATGATGCTCTAGCTCTTCCCTCTTGGATCTCCACTCATAAAAACAAAAAAATCAAACTAAATGCATCCCTTATTAAAACCAACAACAGAATAAAACCTGAGCAGTTATTTGTTAGCAAATCCACATTCTTGTATTTGGTCAGAACAAGTGTGTATACCTCCTCTACTCACTGTAGGATAAAATGGCAATCAGATTACTTGTATTTCTTTTTTTTTTTTTTTCCTTCTACTAGGTCTTCATTAGTAAGATGACAATGCTGACAGTGGTATGATTTTGCTGAAATATCTTCGCACAGTTATAATGAAAGTATCCTTTGTGCTTGAAGGACTTCCTAAAGAACAAAGTACCCGTGGAGAAAATGATAGCCGTGCAGACTCAGTGGATGTAAAATACAGAGTCTATCCTCAAACAGAGGGTATTAAGATGGACTTGACACAACCTTTCAAAGTAGGTTTGGACAAGTATGGAGAAGCTCTTCAAAAGACTTGGGGACCAGTCTTATGAGCTTAAAAATCTCCTGCCCCTTTACTGAAGGTCATAGTGATTCTCTTTAGAGAGAAGAGCAAGGGAATAACGTACACAGAAGCACAAGGGCTGGTGCAAGAAAACTGAAAGAGTACAAGGTGTAAATATTGTGGGAAGTAGTGAAGTAGTAGAGTATATTTTGAAAGTATAAGGTTTGATAACATAGAATATCCTACTTATCACAGGATGTGATGTAATGACAGAAAAGGCCATCAGGTGAATATTTGAGTTGAAAGAAAGACAGGTCTGAGAGAAAAAAAAAAAAAAAAAAAAGATGACTGAGATTGAAAAGACTTGCTAATTCCTGTTGTTTGACCAGACCAGTAAGTCTTATATTCCTACCACTTTACGTCATTAATGCATTTTCCAAATGAAGTAACAGGACTCCCTCCTGTATGATTAGAAAGTAAGAAATACAGGAAATGACTCAGAACTATTAGTATTAACTTTAAATTGTGCAACTCCAATCTTGGGACCTGTGTTCTCCTCAAAGAATGTTTTACTTTTTCCTTAAAATAGAGGGGGAAAAAAAAAAACAAAACCCTTGCAAGTTTTTGTTTTATTTTGAGGGAGAGAGAGAGAGAGAGAGGGAGAGAGAGACTTAAGGGTGAAAGAGCTCAGAGTACTTAGTTGTGTAAATATTCCACTATCCTGGCAGATTCTACATCATCTTTTACTTGGTGAAACTCACTTCAAGCATGTCTTAAGCTTTATTGACTCACATAGCTCATTGCTTCTGTACTTAGCTCTGGACTTGTTTGCTATGTAGGAATGCAATAAGCTTTTTAGAAAAGCAGCTCATTTTGTACACCGGTTTTTAAGTCAGTATAAATAAAAAAAATATCTTTTTGATAAAGAACCTGAAGACTACTTCCCAGACAGGTCCCAGCATCGTATCAACGCCATCTGGCCTGGTTTCAGATTTCCTCCTTCACCACATTCAACTGTTTAGGTCAATTCCCTTTTCCTCAGGCAATTTTCCAGATGCCTAATTCATCTTGCATCTGTCTTTCTTATCAAAAGCTAAGAAAAGGTACAAAGTTTCATGAAAATATTGACTGAAATTCCTTTGTTAGTATATACATCAGTTGGCTTCAAGAGGTTACTTTTAACAACATGTTTATGCAAACAAATTAAAGAACAGTGACTTTCTATAACAAGGATCACACAACTTGCTTGTAAATCTATTAGAAAGTACTAAAAATAAAACTGTTTTATAAGACAGCAGTATCACAATGCTACAGCTTTCACTGTGAAAGAAAGAGAGATTTCAGCAAGCTTCTGGACTGTTTTCCCACTGTATAATTGCAGCCCACAGCTTCCATCTCATTCTATTATAAATTTAAAAGTCTAGATATACATACACTATCCTACCTCACCTAGCAAATGTAGACAGTATTGTCTACAGGTACTAAAACTGCAAATGTCCTGGAAATCTAAAAAATGTATTTGAACAAGCTGTTACTGATATTTGCAAAAAAATAAAAATGTAGAAGAAAATATTGAGAGTCAAACCTACCACAACGTCAACCAGAGTTTCTCCCTCCTCCTGCCTGCTGTTCTCCTAGCAACCCTTCATTTTCAGGGTGCTGAAATGGAACATACATGGGTTGCAAGTAATTTGTTTTCCATTTTCTTCATGGAATTATCTAACAACAATGGCTAATGATAATAAAACTAATTAAAACTTAAGTTGTATACTCTAAGGACATCACCACATTAAAACAATGGAATAGAAATGAATGCCTGATTGCAAATTGTTTGTTTACAGTGCAGCTAATCATGCTGTAGAGCTAGGATAAGAAGGGTCTACACAATCCTCTTATGCAACAAAGTAAGTCCCAGAGCAAAGGTAGCTGAGTCCTACGAGTTCTTGATGACATCGAAGAAGTCTGAAACCAGCAATATTTTGGCCTGACTGAAACAAAATTGAATCAGTTTTAAAGCCACACTACCCAAGTTGCAGTAGGGAAAGACAGGGACTGGGAGAATTAAGACCAGTTTTGAGACCATCCAGGGACACTAAATGCATTCAAGTCTGTGGGACCTGATGAGATGCATCCACTGGTCTCGAGGGAACAGGCAGATGAAGTTGCTCAGCCACTGTCCATCATATTTGAGAAGTCACAACAGTCTGGTGAAGTTCCCAGTGACTGAAAGAGAGGAAACAACCCCAATTTTTAAAAAGGGAAGACTCAAGGAACTACAAGCCAGTTACTCTCACATCTGTGCTCAGCCAGAACATGGAGAAGATCCTCCTGGAAACTATACTAAGGCACATGAAAAATATGGAGGTGACTGCTGGTAGACAACATGGCTTCACTAAGGGCAAAAATCATGCCTGGCAAATTTTTGCCTTCTACAATGTAGTTACAGAGTTGGTGGACGGGGCAGAACAACTGATGTCACTGCCCTGAGGACCTGGGGGTGTTGGTGGATAACAAACGCAAGATGAGCTGGTAAGGGGCACCTGCAGCCCAGAAAGCCAACTCTGTCCTAGGCAGCATCAACACACTGTTTCAGCATGGCCAGTGTGGTGAGGGAAGGGATCCTTCCTCTCTACTCTGCTCTCTTAAAACCCCATCTGGAGTCCTGCATTCAGCTCTGGGGCCCCCAGCACAAGAAAGACATAGATGTATTAGAACAAGACCAGAGACGGGCACAAAGATGATCAAGTCTGGAGCACCTCTCCTGTGGAGACAGGCTGAGGGAGTTGGGGTTGTTCAGCCTGGAGAAGAGAAGGCTCCAGGAAAACCTTAGAGTGGCCTTTCACTACCTAAAGGGGCCCACAGGAAAGCCAGGTAGGGACTCTTTGTCAGGGAGTGTAGCAACAGGTCGAAGAATAACTAAAAGTGGGGAGATTTAGATTAAATGTAAGGAAGAAGTTCTTTACTCAGAGCATGGTGAGGCACTGGCACAGGCTGCACAGAGAAGCTGTGGCTGCCCCATCCCTGGGGGTGTTCAAGGCCAGGCTGGATGGGGCTTTGGGCAACCGGGGCTGGTGGGAAGGGGCCCTGCCCATGGCAGGGGGATGGTGGAATTAGATGATCTTTAAGGCCCCCTCCAACCCAAACCATTTTAAGATTCTAGGAACACCATCTCATACTGTGCAACACTATAAAACTGCAGACAGATCTGAATGAACTTTCAAGCTACCTCGACCCTCCTCCAAAAAAGAGGTATGATCATAGGCCTGATGCAAATCTTTCTAGACATTAAAGACATCGTCTTTTTAATCGCTGTCTAGGGCAGCGATCAATTTCTGGATGACCCTGACCTTAAGAAGAAGGATGGTTCTTTGATCTAGTATTACAATTCTCGGATTCAAATTTCCTGAGACTTTCTTTTTATGCATTCCAGGGGCCTGGATGTTGATGCTCCACATAAAAACGCTGTTTTCATGTGGAAGAAATCCACATCAGATGATTCCAAGTATTTCATAAGAAAATAAGAATGAGATTGCACAGGATCAAGGGTCTAGTTAACCTTATTTGCTTTCTTCATAGGATCAGATGCTATAGGTGATAAAATAACCTTAGCTGTGGCATTTGTTATCTTTGCAAACAAAGAATTACAGAATGGCTCAGGTTGAAAGGGACCTTAAAGATCAACTTTTTCTATATAAAACACCTTCTAGTACACAACCTTCATTCATGCCCTTGGGCAGGTCCACTATCTTCAATGAATAAGCATAAAACATATGGAAAAATAGTATGCAAATGTGCCATTTAGTAATATATCACCTTGCATACACTCTGAAGAAGAAATTTAAAAAGTTTGTATCAAAGTCTAGTGCCATTGAGAAATGTAAATTAACTACTCTTGCCAACAATACACATAAATGGTCTTCTACAATTAAAAGTCAATATAAATTTTGATATAGGAATCAACAGGAGCAGAAATAGGCCCCCAAAACATGTTCAATGGAGATGGGCTGCTAAACCAAAGGTTTTTTTAACCATCATGCTTCTAAATTTGGTGGGTAAACGTTAGTATTTATCTTCACATGTTTATAAACATACTTCCTCATGTGTACATTGCAATTATTTCTAGACAAATAAACATTTAACTTGTAGTCTAAGAAAGATTCTACGACCATGTTCTTCACTGAGAACTTGAATAAAACATGACTCAAAAGTACAAGGAGTCAATTTTTTCAGTTTTTATTGTGAAACCTTGCTCAGGAGCTGTCTTGCTGACAAGAACAGACATCAAAAACTTTTTTTATTATTTAAGAACAAAAAAATACACAAGTTAAGTCTGTAGATTGGTTATGGCCACCCAGATCATTCTGGTTTTCATTAGGAACACCAAAAAAATAAATCTCCAGATACACATGGCTTCCCCCCAATTTTCTATTCTTTCTTTGTCCAGTTATAACGAGAGACTATTTACTCTTAAACAGGAGTCATGCTTTTCCAAATATGGAGCCTTAACCACAAAACAGACATATCTGACGCATTCTCCTGAAATGTTTTCAAACATTGAATTACCCTAACAGAACAACCTTTTGAGCAGCACATCTCAACTTTGATCTCTCATGTGCATTTAGTAGCTAGCTAAAGTAATATTACATTTAGAAAGTATTAAAGTATTATTACATAAAGAAACATGAACATTACTGACCCTTCAGCTGCCCGTCTACTTTGCCCATTATTTCAGGAAGTATCAATGGCATTTAATATTTCCAAACACAAGGTACATTTCCTGGCAATCCTTTGATTTTGAAAAGTATCTTCTCTCTTATCAGAGCATAACTTTTGTACTCTAAAAGAAATTCTTTTATATCTGGCAAATAATGTCTGCCAGTAGTGGCACAACAACAGTCTCATATAGGATGTCATCTTACAATGGATGTCCAGTTAGACTCTCAGAAACATTGTTTGATTTCTATTATTCAGCATTCAGATTTCAAAGCTTTCAAGTTTTCTGGGTTTTTCAAATGAAAACTTCTTTTCATGGAGGAAAAGCATTATTCCAGCACTATTACAGGAAAAAGACATTCAAGTGGCATTTGGTCTTATATTGGAATAATAAAGATCTGACTAGTTGTGAAGAGTCTACTTATGTAAAAGTAGTTGTAAAAAATTATTTTCAAGTCATACAGTTCCTTATCTGCTATGCTTATACCTTTCTCATGCTCATTACTTTCAAAGGAAATGATAATATTGAATCCAAGGAAAATCTTGTAGTACAAACTACTTCACCTACTTCTACAGTCCCTTTCATGCTTTCCTGTAGGTTTATAGATGTTCTATGAACACTTACTCAAGCAGTTAAAGTGAAATATCCCAGTAAAGTAATAATTTAAAATCTCCTATAATTTCTTGACGCCCTTGAGTAAACATTATTTAGTTGGAATAACAATTGAAAAACTTGTGCTCTTTCAGTAAGTTTTGTGAATTCATTCAATTTCACAAAGCAAAAAAATATACTGGAGATGCTGTAAGAATTCTGGGTAAAATATTTATTTGTTAAGCGTGTGCCTGGTTTTATCACAGTTCAATATTTCAGCTACAATTCTGTTAACCACACTTAACAGTTGTTGGTTCTGATGTTGCTGATTCAAGAATCAAAGTGCTCTACATGAGGTTGGCTTCAGCCCCCAAAACCAGAATTTTCTTCCTAAGAAAGGCCAGTCTCTTTGCACAAATCGCTTGGTAATCTTAACAACAGTATTATAACTTTCGTAAAGAGAAGAGTAGGTTGATACCACCAGATATAAACCTAAAATTAAGGTACATTTTTAAGTCTCCTTCCACTAGCATTCATCTTGAATAAGCAAAGATCACATCAATAAAATGTCTCAGCAGAAACAGAAAGCTACCTTTTCAAGGACTGATTAGCACAGCTGCACTATGTTAATGAATGTGAAGTTCTGCATACATGCCAAATAAAGGTTGGTATCTTAGGCACTTGAAGTACACATAATTCATTGGAGTATCAGCTTGAAGGTGCAACAAGCAGATAAGTTTTGCTTATAAGCACAACATACTGTTCTTTGACTCTTGTACTTGATAGATATGCTTTGCATGCAAACTTCTGAAATGACTGTGAGCTTAGTGTCCATTGTGCCAGTAGTTACAATCCGCACATGGCCTCACAGCTTCCAGCTGCAACAAGAAATCTTACAGCAGAAGCCAACTCAGGTGGCAGATGAAAGTTATTCAGCTCCTCCTCAGATTCATTCATTATTCCTAGTGAAACTGTTCTGTTTTGGGAATAATACACTCCTGTGACATTTCCTATTGAATGTGAAATGTATCTTGAATAAAGAACCTATTCTATTCTTCAGATGCCTCAAGTCAGAAAGTTGGGAAAAAAATGAAAGCAAAAATCCACCCTTTCTTGCAGCTTGGACATTTTAAGACTACCACTTTGCTGGACTAGCCTAAATTTCAGAATGGAAGTAAAGAATGGCATCATCCCTAATGAAGAGACTATTACCCTTGTAAATCATAATTGTCTTACAGAAAAATATTTCTGACTATGTTATGGTCAGAAAGCTCAGAGTTCTTTCTTCATTCCTGAAGATACCAAATTCATGCAAGCAATATCCAGCAACAGGACTAAGTGCAGCAAGGAACCTTGTAAAATTCACCAAAGACAAATGCAAAGTCTAGCAGCTAGGAAGGTAGAACCCATTGTAACAGACAACACCACAGGCTGGGAATTGTCTGGCAGCAGAGCAACTCTGCTGAAAAGGATGTGGGAATGTGGCAGACAGCAAGCCAGCATGCTATGGCATCAAGGAAAGCCACAGTTCTTCTGGGCTGTATGAACCACAGCAGAGCCAGGCAATTCAGGAAACTGATTATCCCCCTTTACTTTTCTCCTGCTAGACATCATCTAGATACTGTGGTACAGTTTTGGGCCGCCCAATACAGGGAAGACTTGATAAACTAAAGGGAGTTCAGCAGAGAACCATCAAGTCTTAAAGCACCTGCCCTGTGAGGAGAGGCTAATGGAACTGGGTTGCTTCTGCCTGGAGAAGAGGTGGCTTCAGGGACACCTAACAACAGACACCCCCCTGCCCTGGAACTACAGTGAGATCATCAAGAAGATGGAGCCAGGTGCTACAGTGCTGCAAGTGGAAGGATGAGAGACATCAGTAAGATGGAAGAAGAAAGGTTCAGCCTGGCTAAATGGAAAGCATTTTTTCCCCATAAGATCAGCCCAGCAGTGGATCAGGTTGCCCAGAAAGGTCGTGCTGTCTCTATTCTGGAACGGCTTCCACAAAATGTAACCGGAGAGAGCCCTGAGCAAGCTGGTCTGACCCACAGCTGACCCTGCTTGGATGGTCTGAGCTTTCCTGACATCCCTGCCAACCTGAACGATTTAATGATCCCCTACGTACACTTAGACTTAAATGTGTAAATTCCAAAACACACACAAGGCATAGTCATAAATTGGAGTTAGCAAAGGGCACAAATAAACATAACTGGGAAGCAAGTAAAAAAGGGAACAACCGTACGTCAAAACTACTTACTATACTATTCAGCTGCTAATTCAGTCCTGTCTTTAATGCTGACCCCAAGACATCCATATGGCATTTTTTGTTGTTTTTATTTTTAAACAAAAACCTAAATCCAACAATGGGCTTAGAACTGCAATAGGCATGTCACAATCTCTCTCACAATTTTTGAAACAAATTATTAGTAAAACTTTAAGTCTTACAGTCTCAATTTCTAAGATAGCAAGATCCACTATGCTAGGGACACGTAATAGCTCGATGCTGAGCACCTACATAAACTCTCAAATATAAGCCATGCCAGTTATTCCACAGAAATCACAGTGGTTATAGTTCTGCACATGCCAGTACTTGACAGGACTAGTGGAAAACTGTGTCTGGCCTTTGCCACAGAAAGGCATATGGCCATAGCTCTTTTTTTGCTTTTAAAGGACTAGTCATAATCTAGGGAGCCCAAACAATAGGCATATAAAAACAACACTATCTCCTAGATAAGGAGTACTCAAGTTTCAACTTCAATCGATTTGCAGGTAAGTTGCTCAGATAGGCAGTTTGTTCTAAGGTTTTATTTTTCCAGTCAGCCAGTCTGGTGATAGTATTTAGTGCTAAAGCAGTATTTTCACCAAGGCAGAATGGTGCTTCCCTGTGTCTTCTGTTCAGTTCAGCCTTTTTGGTGTATTTGATGCCCTCACAGCACCTGCACTGACCACTGCCTCTCCCTCCCGAGTCTGAGCACCACACACAAAGAGCATAAAGAACACTGCGGTTATGGTTTAGCTCGTAGTTCTCTGTTGTACTTCTGATACCGTAGCCAGCTCCAATGACCACACTTTCCCCAAAATATTTTAAAAAGAACACGTTTTGAACTGCATGCTTGACTTATAGCTTGAAGACTGATACATAAAAAAAAATTGTGAACAAAACCAAGACTACTGTTATTCTTTCACTTAAACATTTGAAGACTGTGCATGCTATCACATTGATGTCAATGAGAAGGTACTGCATTTCCGTAGATGACGACAGCTCATTGCTTTTGGTAAAATAAAGTCTCTGCTGATTTTTGGTACCTTAGCAACTTTAAAAGAAAGCAACCTTATTTGATATCATGCTCAATACATGAAATGTAGATCAGACTGTAATAAATGTATACTGTAAGATAAAGGGTACTTTAAGACATTAAAATACGTTAAGGCAAATGTATTTGTCAGAGCAGTTTAACAGATTATTTTACTCAAATCTGATCATTCCTGTGATACTTCTATCAAAATCAGTTTTAGTGGTACCAAAAAATACAATATTGTCCTGGTTTCAGTTAGGATGGAGTTAATTTTCCTCCTCATAGCTGGTATGGTGCTGCGTTTGGGAGTTAGGATGAGAATAACGTTGATAACATGCTGATATTTTAATTGTTGCAGAGCAGTGCTTACGCTAAGCCTAGGACTCTTCAGCTTCTTGCTCTGTCCTGCCAGCGGGCAGGCTGGGGGTGCAGCAGGATCTGGGAGCGGACAGACCCAGGACAGCTGACCCAAACTGGCCAAAGGGGTATTCCAGCCCATCTGACATCATGCTAAACAATATATAGGGGTGGATAGCCAGGGTGGGGGGGGCTGGCTGCTCGGGGATAGGCTGGGCATCGCTCAGCAGTTGCTGAGCATTGCATTGTGCATCACTTGTTTCTTACACATTATTAGTAGTAGCACTATTATTGTTATTTTCCTGTCCTAATCTCAACTCACAGGCTTCACTTTCCCGTTTCTCTCCCCCATCCCAGACAGGGAGGGAGGAGGGTGAGCGAATGGCTGTGTGGTGTTTAGCTGCCGACTGGTTAAACCACAACAAACATATACTGAAGAACTGTCTGCTTCTATAATTTGCCTCTAAGTGCATTGTTTTGACAAATAGATTGTAACAGACTCCTAAAAACCAAACATTCAGGTCACTAATCTCCTGAAAGAGAATATGCAGCACATTATGTAACAATAAGGCCTCTATTTGAGGGACAGTAACAATGAGCTTACATAACAAGTATGCTTTGAGAAACCTACCTGCTGATTTACCTTATTCAGTATCCTAAGTATAACTGTAAACAATCTTTTAGCATATTTATATCAGCACATTTACAAGCATTTGTTAATTGATTGCAATGCTCTATAAAAATTTCAGTGAAACTGTACTAGGCTAGAGGTAGCTTATGAATTTAGCTGCTAGTAAAAAGATCCAAAATTTTTGCCAATGAAATGAGGCATTTCTTTGAGTTACTATTAAAGACACAGTGTAAACGTATATTCTAAAACTTGGTATTTGCCTGTGACTTTTCAACTACTGCAACTCTGCAGAGTCATATGAGTTACTGAGGCTCTGATTATGTCAGGAAAAGAATGACAAAATTATATATAATCTGTGTAGGAGGGGTTTTCTGGAAATCTGGAGTGTTTTTTTTTCTTTTGGCAAAATCTTATTTGGTTCCTTCCCAGCTGATGGAAAGAAAGTGTGATCACTGGTGGCAAAACTTCTGGTCTGTGTAAAACAGCCTTCACACCTGTTGTTTCCTAGTCACAAACACTGGGTTTCAAATGTGTAGTCTTTACTTGCTTTGAACTTGATCAAGTCTTTATCCAACTGCTACATGTGATGACTCAGGCCAGATAGTTGCAACAGTACTTCATGTTTAGGAAAACAAATTTACAATGCTTTCTGGATGGAAGCATGTATGTAGAAGAGGCAGTGATTAATTGGAAACACTGAATCACACTGAATCTAAAATTCTATGCAACCAAGATACACCATACATATCAATCCTCCCCAAAAATCTCATTCAATACATGGGTAAAAATAAAACTTCAAACCCTCTTCCATCCTCCAACCACTTCACTGATTGTCAAACACAAAATATACTGCTCAAACACCACAGAGCCCTAAACAGCTAAAACCTGTGTTCGGAAAGCATTCACAAAAATGGAGACTGCAAGAAAAGAACCTTAAATTCAACCCCCCGCCCTTCACAGTTCTGTTTCAACACATTCTCATCTTCTGAAATACATATAAATATTCCCATAAAACATAGCAGCCACCTGGCCAAGACCTGGCTTTGAGTCCCTGCAATCATGCATTTGGATCAAGGAAAGGATTGTTCAAGAGAGAATTATGGCATGCACTTCTAGCAGGAGAGTGTCACACAGTATCGCTTTCTTACCAGCAATCACAATCTCTGTCTCCATTATTCAGTCAAGTGTTGTGTTTTGCAGGAATACACAACTACTGCATCATCTCTGCAAATGATTTGAAAGCAGCTCCTTCTAAGACTGTAACGATGTTTTACAAGCAAACCCCAAAACACATTAAGCAGAAAAGAAACTTCCTCATTTAATTTCCATCCCCGTCCTCCATTTCACAGAACTAACATTCATTTCACAGTCCTTCCAATTCTCTGCAAGCTCAAAGTGAGAAAAAAATCACAAATCTTCCAGAATCTAAGATTTTTTTTTTTGTGGCACCTAAGAGCTGTTGCTTTGTGTGTATTTTTCTCAGCAGAAAGCAATTGCTTTTTTTTTTTCTGTGATTTTCTAACTATAAATTGGTGATTCACAAGATCTATGGTAGAACTCTTTCTATTAAAAAACAAACAAAACAAAACAAAAACTTGTACTGGTAATTACACAGGCTTTATCTTACTACAGTTCCCATATTTTGCTGGTCATCCATTGTATGCTGAGCACATAAACTGCCCACAGAACACTACTGTGGTGCATTTAACTTGAAAGGAGTTCTTCAATATGCAGTATCCTTCATTTATTAGCGCTGCCTGCTTCGTTTTGCTTTCCTCCTCACTTTAAAGAGTAAAAAATAGAGATATTTGATGTTCACATGAAGATGGAATCACACTTAAATTTGGTGTTTGGTTCATGACTGTTTCTTAGAGATAACTAAGGTCTTTATCTTGCAATAGTCCTAAGCTTTTTCTAAGATACTTTGTTCAAATGTAAAATGGGCAAAGAAGCAGGCAATTTATCTCAGTTGGATTCCAGCAGGGCAACTGAGACTAGTTTATAGTTCTACAGAACTAATCATAACTATGTTTGTAGTAACAATCACCCATGAGGCCTTCATGAAGCAATGCCAACAAAAAGTTTTACCTGTATCTAGATACTGATGCCCGTAATTCCACCTTCTCTTACAGCTTCTGATGCAAATTATGCTGCATATGCACAGGTTGCAGATTATGAAGATTCATCTCTGGTAACTAAAGTAGATGGTGAGTCGATAGCAAGTAGATGCAGTGTGAGTTAGAGCCCCTCTGAAGTCAACAATCTCAGCCAGCTACAGGGAAATTGTCCGCCCCATTACCTGAACTAACTGAAGATAGGATGACTTACCCACCAGGAATGCCCATTTCCCTTACTAACTGTAAGGAAACCCTTATCAAATACCTGAGACTTGGACCATAACTTTCACAGGGTTTAGTCTTAAACCATTTTACCACACCAAGACCAAATTGAAGCAGTAGAATAAGATGACTTTGTGATGTGTCCCCCACCCCCCCACCCCCCATGACAATAACAAGTCTAGAAACAGATAAAATATGGCATATTAGGAGGAAGAGGAGACAGCTAGAAGGAAGTTTTCCAGAATGGTCTGGACCATGCTATTTTAAGAAAAATACCATAACACACAACTTCACATCTATTAAACCTGTGGGACATAAGAAAATAAATGGCTGGGAAGATAACAGGGCAATACCTATAAAAAAGCCAAAAAGAACAAGGTGAAAAGTGGGGTGTCAAAGCCAAAAAATGTATCATGCAGAGCAGGTAGGCAAAATTGCCTTTAGGGCAGTTTGTTTAGACCAGAGAGTATAAAAAGAAACCCAGAAGAGATCAAAGAGAAAAAATATTAAGTCTTGGTGAGAAAGAACACACTCAAAGATCTAAAAGAGAAAAGGTAGTATAGAGTCAGGCAGCTATTTGGTGAGATCTTAAATTTTACATGGATCAAAGGACACACTTCAGAAGAGAGTGCTTCTGAGCAAGAAAGCAGATTACAGAGCAGATCAGCATAAATGATAGAGGATGGAGGATATAAGTTACACAGGATAGAAAGTGAAAAGGAATAGCTCAAAGTGAGGGCTCACACTAGCACAGGGAATTCTCCTGGATACTGCAGAAGGATAGAGCAAGGAGCTAGAAAGCTCTTGCTAGGGCCAATCTTGCTATATTGCGTCAATTTAATTTTAAGAAAACAGGAGACAATTTTGAACAATTTGGGGCCAGAATTTTTAATAGGTTTGTTCTCATTATGAAGCAAGACAGTTCCTGAACTCTTTACACTTACCAAAATACAAACAAATATAACAAGGTCCTAAATAAAAATAAACAGGTTCTTCAAAGAAGGCATCATGTTCCTGAAATCATGCCTTATTTTTTTCAGCTGTATATGTTGCTCCTATCCAAGATACTATCTCCACATACAAACTTTGAATTTAAAAGATAACTACTAAATTTTAAACTTTAAAAACTTAAGGCAACAGAACGTTTTTAAACTTAATGTTTCAGTTGTAATTCTCAATTACCTCTTGCCATGATTTATTTTAAAGTTGCAGTTGTAACATACAAATTCTCATTTGTGCCTAAATCTTACATTCTATCTACTCACTTATGTTCAAAATCACTAGTATACCAAACCAACTCTTCAATTCGTTCCAGTTCTTAATTTTTAGAGCAATTATTCAGTTAGTGATTATTTTGGAGTTATTTATAATTATGAAATATTTATAAGAATCATATGCCATCAACTACGCCTGTTCACAGCATCCCTTTTTTGACAATGCTTAAACATCAAAGCCTCTTTCTTCAGGACTCACTTTTCATGGAGACACCTAACAATATTATTCTTCTTATACAACTTGGCATAGCAATTTAAGATTACAGATCTGAACAGAATGATTACATATTATGAATATTTCTCTTCTCTCCAAGACTTTTTCAACTTTTTGCACTAGCAGAAAAGCTAATGGATTTAAGAAATAAACCAATAAGAAATGATATCAGACTAGAAGATATTCACATATATTTTTTCATGAGTAAATGATTTTTAAGTACAATCTAGTAAGAATGTATTATGAGTAGAATTTGTGCTATAAATAACTGCTAATTGCCAGTATGAACTTCTTACACAGATTGTTCTAGATAAATTGATTTTTTGCTAAGATATACAAGTATAAAAACACATGTTGAAAGAATAATAAACAGGAAAACTACAAATAAGAAAAAAACAGTGAATTTGGGAATGTTTGTAAAATATCCCTCAGAGTGAGTTATACTTCTACTCTTCAACAGCTGAGAACAAAAGAGACAATCACAACTCACTACGGGAGGGTACCCATACCACTGGTTTCTATCCAGTGTACCTACTTTCAGTAACAATGTGAGTTGGTACTAAAATTATAGCTTCTGGCCCTATACGGGATCAAAGCTCCAGTTTCAAGATCCTGTAGGTACACACAATAGGAGAGAGCCCTGCCCCGGACAGCTTGAAAAATAAATAGGAAATGAAGTTAAGAACTAAGTGTATCAAATAAAGGTCTCCAAGGTGAGGAGTCAGTCAAGACCAGATCAGTGCCAAAACCAAGCATAAAAAAGGCTCTATTTTATATTTTATTAGCCTTACTATAACATCTATTCATATGGTTTCACTTCCCCGAAGTCAATGGAAAGCCCACCACCACATGCAACATATTTCATGCTCAAGTGTCATTATCATTTTGTCTTATCTGTGTGCTTTCAAGACTTCTTGTTGAGTCATCATTAAATGAAAAGCTCAAAATATCCCTGTTTTTACAAACTAATCAAGTATTCCCTCTATTATAAAGGTGATAAGTTTTTTGATTTGTTTTGTTTTCATATAATATCTTTCCTGATCTTTTGTGATTTCTTGTTGATTTCATACCACAGCTATCTGGCCTATATTTTAATGGAAAAGACAGCTCTATTCCTAACTCATGGCCAAGGCTCAACAAAAGCATTTTCTTGTCTATCACAGCCTCTGTACAGCTCTATTTCCACATGGCAAGCATGGTTATATAACAAAATGCATTTTTCTCATAACACACCTAATCTACATGCAAACCCCAGTAAGATAAGTTCCTTCTAGCTTTGTAATGGAAAAAAGAAACCAAATTGTTACACGAGCATAAACCTTGTCCCATCCCTTCAACAAGCCTATCATTGCCTCTGTCGTTTTCTTTTGCTCTCCTCAAGCTTCAAGAACAGCAGGGAATTTTCTTGCATATTTTGTGGAAAATGTGTGTGATCTGAACTGTGATCTGGCAAGAATCCTTTGGTCTTCATCAACTACTTAGAACTACCTGTTGTCGCTGAGAGACTCCTTGATACCCTTGTCTCTGAGTTCAGCATTCTGAGAAGGCTTTCTTAATTTCTATCACCAACACCTATTATCAGGAGAGACAGTTGCTTTTGAGTTATCTGTTCTTTATGCTCAGAAGTTGTATTATATATAACATCAGCTGCTATCCCAGGAGCTTACACAAGTCTGAGTGGTTTCAAGTCAAAATATAATCCTACCTGTTATTCATTAGTTCAAATGAACTGAGAACTTCCCAGTTCTTTTTCAGGGAACTAATCAAATCTTACCGTACTCCTGTCTAGACAACATGAAAGTATAATTGCATATGACACTGCATACAGCTGTCATTTTAAAAATAACTACAAAGGCACTGACAGAAAGAGCAATTTTGTTTCTCATAAAAAACATCAGTCCATCATAAAAGTCACACGTCACCTGTATTAGAGTTGTAAAAGGAGTTCTCAGTGAATTATATCGTATTCAGTCTAGAAGACAATGCACAAGAAGGCATGCTATCATTCACACAGACTTAAAGGAAAAACAGTTGCTACTTCAAATGGAGGAATTGTTTGCGTGTGTGAAGAATTTTGCATGTCTAGGTAATAACAACGAAGCTAAAGTTATCTTTGTCTTTGCAGTATTAGACCAAGAAGAAGTAATATTAAAGTGCAATCCAGAATATGGAATACCAGAGCAAAAACATGGAACTAACAACCAGGGCTTGCAGCAAGTTAAAAACAGAAGCATCTGTCAAAAGCCATGTAAAGTAATGTTCAAATAGAAACAGAGAAAATAAATCAACAGAAAGCTAAAAAGAAGATTAAGCAAGGAAGTCACTGAAAGATGTCTTCAAGAGACCATTTGAAAGCATGAGTCAGATTAAAGTTGTTGAAGCAACACCATCCAACCTCACAACCTCTCTTCTGCTTTGGACTCCAATTTATACAGCTCTCCATAACTGACCTTATTGGAACTTAGTGATAATTGAAAATGTCTACTGACATAATGAAAGCTTTTGTCTTAAAAAGTTCTCTCTGTTCCTTGTAGCATATTTAGTCCTCAGCACTCCTCAGACAAAGGGGAAAAGGTCACATGAAGATGGTAGCAGCACAAGGAAAAACCATTAAGAGCAGTTATCCAAATAGATATTTTTTCCTGTACGCTCTTTAAGAGGAGGTTGAGAACTCAATAGATGCAACAATAAACAGGTTACGCCGAAAACAAACAACACAGTAGCAAGTTCCATTGTTAGCTTGCAGAAGACTAGTGTAAATCAAGTATTGTGTAAGCAGCTAAAACAGAAACAAAGGCCACAGGGGCATCAGCTGTAATGTCAAGCATAGTGAAGTCTTCTAAGTGAGGCTAGTATTTTGGCTAAAAATTATGAGGGGATGATAACAAATGCAATCCTTTTAAAAAGACAGTTCTGAAGACAGAAAGAGAGACAGCTACTAAGGTTATCTAATGGAACCGTTTAGAGTTAATTTGACAGTGATTTAGCACAACTTCCATTGAAATTCCTATAATACCTCTTTAGTCAATGTTGTCAGAGAAAATCATTCCATATTGCAAAGACAGAAAATAGAAGTCCACTTTCTCTTATATCCCTGTATTTTCATTTTTGTAGCAGCACCATACTGGCATGCTTATGTTCAGTTTAGCACTCCCAAGATTCTCTAGCACTACTTCTTAGTCAGCTTTCTCACATTTTGTTTTTTAACACCGAGAACCTCTTTGTATCCATCTTGATTACATTTCAGTCTGTTAACATCTGCCTCTTTGTTAACTGCTCTATTTCCAAGAGCCTTTTATGTCCAACTTTCCAAATGCCCTCCTAGATTAATTTCATCAGCAAATATGATTGGTACAATCCTCACTCACTTTATTTCCTCATTACAACCTTTTTGCCATTTTTTCCCAACTACTGAACACTGCTTCAGTACCTCATGCAAGTCATATAACTTATTAAGTTCGTACCTGTTATATTTACTAAATTTATCACATAAAAATGTTCAGGGAACTATGGATGCACAAATGCAGACTTTGAGTTACACCACGCCCAGTGTATACCCACATACAGAGAGACATAAATGCTACATAGCACTTGCTCAATTACATTTTTTCAGTTGATCAATAATTTATGAGGTCTACTCTTTTTTCCCCACCCTAAAAAAATGGGAAGTCTTATTTACCATTTTATGATCTGCATACAGTTCTGACTGCAGTTCCGCATCTTTGCAACTAAGCATCAAACTCATCTATTGGATGTGTCTTCTCTTTCATTCTTCTTTACCTCCTATGTTCTTAACCAGTCCTCAGAAGTTGAATGCCTGCAACTCTAAAACTTCTTTTGCCAGTTCTTTATGAATTTTGCTATCCAATACTACTGCCTTTACACACTGAAATCACAAAAGGCACTGAAGCAACAAAATCACAGCTGCCAAATGCAAGTTGCTGAGAATCCAGACTCATTCCTCCATCTCTGCACATTTCAGAAAGCAATCGAAGGGACAGAAACATTATTGAGCAGAAGGATCTTCTGTTAGAGATGGAAGAAAATGAAGCTTTTTCATTTTATGAAACTTCAGAACTTGTATTTTTGAAGGTTTAGCCAGTGTTTTGGGAAAGGTACTTACCCTAAGGGTAGAAGTCTCTCTTACAAACTCTCTCCAAACACTGTGTTCGTGCAGGCAATTTTTATAAGAAGTTTTAAAAGGCAATAGATACTACAAAGATATCCATAACAGCTAGTAGGCTTTTTGAGGAAAGAAAAGTCCTACCTTCATGTAGGAAAAAGAATAACTACTGTAACACAGAAAATAACAAAATTACTTGTTAATCTTACTATGCTACCACTTGATATGCTAGAAAATTACTATATAAAAGAGGAAAGGTGTTATAGTAAAAGGAAGATATTGATTTTAAGCATTTAATTGAAGCTTCAGAACTTTTTATTGTCTTGTATCTCTTTACTGAAATGTATTTGCCTCTTTTAGCAAACTTGAGCACAAAGTGTGTATTTCCCAGCTAGCTATTGGATTCAGGAAAATCTACAGAAATACAGCCTGGGCTATATAAAGCAGTTGGTCTCAAAATACCTCAATTCACTGTAAGAAGTTTTTGTCTAACAGATTTCCAAAGCAGTGAATCTGAGCAGGATGCTGCATTACTTCTAGTTTAAATGCAAGTTAAAAACCTCAATGCCTTTTGTGCCAAAGAAAACTTCTCCTCTCTAAGCTTTCTACTGGAAAGAAATAAACACACATATACATATACTCTAAACAGAGCAGAATTTTTCATCTGTAACTAATGACAGAGATAAATTATATGCATATATTAAGGCTAAGATAACTTCACAAATGACTGTAACATTAGAGATGTGAAGCCTAAAAGTTGATGTTTACATTTGGTTCCAAATTAATGTTTACCATACATTTTGAACATGGAGTGTGGGGAATGAAATTCCCAAAGCTGTTCTTGTTCACGTTAGAGTATACTGTAAGGTTGGGCAATTTTACAGAATTTCAAGAGCTTTACACATTGATAATCTTGTCATACTAACTGTTCTCATGACATCTCATCTATCTAAATTAGAAGAAAATAGTCTTTTCACTTTTTGAATGTTACCCAACAAAGTTTAGCTCTAATTCAACTCTACATATATTTTAGCAAAGCTGTTTCTCAAGATCACTTCATGGTTCACCCTCTCAGAGAAATAGTACAGGGCTGGCCAGAATCTTGGTTTGATTCTTTCAGTTGAATCTTAACACTCTAATAACTTAACACACTGATAACTGATCAACTGTCTTGCATTTGGTATAGCAATGGGATAGACTATGAGAGATCTTGGCAGTCATCTACTTAAGAAAAAAATATGAAAATATTTTTATCTAAGCTGAAGAGAAAATGCAGGCTTCTACAGAAACATCCTGACGGTGGGAGAGAAGCTAATTTACATGTCATTCTCAGGCCAATGATCTGCAGAACATAATCCTACAAGGAGTGATTAGCTTCTCACTGAAGTAGTTAGGCCAGAGGAAAAAGGGTAAATTAGTCTGCACTGAATTGGAAAAAGTAGATTAGTAGACATTATATAAGTTTGAAAGGAAACAAGCTAACAAAGATTAACCTACCAAACATGGAGAAAAAAACCTGACAAATTCTGACATAGTAGTTCATATTATGAAAGGCTAGTAGTCATCATGATAACTCTTCTACATATATTGATGGATTGATTATCTGTTGCAAAAAGGGCCCCCAAGCATTAGGAAGATCTGTTACACTGCCCTCCCCCCTACAGATCATTAAATATTCTTACTGAATGATCAATCAATCCTTGTTCACATTTTTTTCCTATTGTCTCTGGTAAGACAAGTTATGAGTGCAAGGACTACTTGCAGGAAGAAAAATCATGGAATAATGTTTACAGGTTGAAGAAATAACACACTGCACTTCAGCAGCAGGAGTTGGTCACAAAGCTACATGTATTTGCTTTATTATAACGTATATGAACAAGGGTAGAGGCAACATTTGGCCTTTAACCTTATCTTTATAATGTTGGATCAATGTGGTTTTTGCCCACCTGTTCCCCACCCCAATTAAAATACCCTTCCTCCTGAAATTTCAGGTCCAAGTAAAAGTAACTGACTTACATAGAAAGTCTTGGGGTAGGAAGAAAAACTTAAATTGTACACCTCCCCCAACCCTAAATGTTCAGTTAAAGCACAATACCAGATTAACTCATTTTACTTGGATGATGTTCTTCTACTTCTTGCTATAATCAGCCATTGTTAGGCCCTTTAATATTCATGTTGACCCTAAACTTTTTTGCCTTCTACTTCCTGATTAAGAAGTTCTCTTATCCACCACAGTAGTAAATATTAAATGCCACTAATTATCACTTTAGTACACGAGCTCAGTACTTAACTTCAATACATCAGCATTATTTATGCTTTCAGAAAACCCACAAATACATTTATCCCTGTTCACGTGTGGAGCCGTGTGAAGGCACTCAGCAAGTGAGTTTGGAGGTTTCCCATCTCCTCCTAGATGAAGACAGCCTTGAAAAATAATGCCAGTATAACTGGTCAGAAAGTGGAACTCTGCAGTGTTCTTTGAGACAAAAAGAGACTGTTTAAAATCAGGGCTAATGAAGGTCACACCAAAGACAGGATGGCTACCCTTTTGCCATGTGGACCATTAATTTACTAGATAAACAAGACAGTGCCTCAAGTGGAATTCCTAGACTTTAGAGTGCTCTTCCCCATTCATACAAGCTTAAGCATGGGCTGCTGAAGGATAAATTATGAGCAAGTCACTGATGCAATTGTAACAGACAGATCTCATGAATATGTATTAATTACCCCATTTGGTGTTTTCCACTGTAGACTAATTCCCTTTGACATATTTTTGATTACAAGAAAGATTCAAATAGATTCAGCCATTTTTGTTTCTGACTGTTCTGAAATGATAAAACTATCACTATTGGACAGACTTTTCTGCTTCCTTGCCAGCTGCATCTCATTAATAGAGTTACAGTTAAGCAAAAGCTGTGTCTTTTTCCCTGCAATTAATAACTGACTGAAGCTTTTAATAAACCTAAGTTATAATCAGAAAAAGAAACCTTCAGGTTATCAATTAGTAATATTTTGTTCACACA
Organism: Netta rufina; assembly: GCF_964035555.1. NCBI lineage: Eukaryota > Metazoa > Chordata > Aves > Anseriformes > Anatidae > Netta > Netta rufina. The sequence continues at coordinate 3,823,687 of NC_140130.1, read as the reverse complement.
TTTAAGTGCTCTATTTATGTGCACATAACCTTCTGCATAAAGTTGTGAGATTAAGTTAGATTGAGCTTCTTTGTCATTTAAAAAAGGCTGCCTCTGGACAACCAATTTCCCCTCTTATTTTTTTCTTCTTGTTATAGACAAAACTAATTGTTTCAGAGAGTAAATCACTTTACAAATGGAACTAGTGTGAGGTAGACAACCAAAGCATGACTCTATTAATAATTATACAATCATTTTAAAGATGAAAAGCCAAATTATGCAAGTTTCTGTGAAGTCTCACAAATAAAAAAGAATACATAGTCTTTGAGAGTTATCAAATGCTACACAAGGCATCTGCTGCACTTTGCAATTCTTCTTAACATCCCCTGATTATAAAGAATCCCTTAACATGAAAAAAAAATCTCTCACCACTAGAGAAGCACTGGCCATCTTCTCAGAGACGGTAAATGTCTTGGGACAGGCAGCTGTGCTACTAGAACTGTGAACCTAGAAAGCAGTTTGCTCCTAACAAGGCCACTGTGAACAAGCTAGGATCACTGCCTGGGATTTAAACAACCACCCCCTATCAAGTGTAACAAATGGGTGGTGCAGTGGATAGATGTTGGATGAATTAGCAACTAAGACCACATACATACTGCATGGTAAGTAGCTGTTTAGAGCCTGAGGCACTGGTTGCACTTTTGTACAAGCTCTCCCTACATCAGAGAAACGGCTTCAGGCAAGTCAAGCACAGCAAATTTTAACATCTTTTCTAAAGTCCTACAGGTGCATATGAACCTTGATCTACTGAGTTCCAATGTAGTTCATCCTTTCTCTTCCATGAATTGTGACAGATAAAAATGCTATTTTATACAGTACTTCTCACAGAAGCTGTGAACTCTGAAGAAGTCCAAACTGTAAGCACAAAGATAATCATGTGCTACATTTGCTAGGAACTTGAGATTCCTATTAACACAAGTGCTATTTGTATGTGAATTCTTGAATCTGAAATTCTTATTTTTTTGTTTACAAAATTAAATACAGATGTTACAATTTTGTGCTTCCCATTCTAGCCACTGCTATTTATCTATTTGCTATTAAAAACTGCCATAATTAGGAACACTAGAAAGCGGTCACTTTGTTAGACCTGGAAAGGGAAATCTATACCCCCTCACGTTGTTATTTGAAAGCTTGTAGTTTTCAATTGCATTTTCAGACAAGAATGAAAATGAAAACTAAAACCAACCAGATTATTTAAGTATTAAAAATAGATCAGAAATGAATTCTTGAAAACACATGTTGATTAGACTAATGCATTTACTGAATCAAACACTATTTGAAGTACAACGACATTCCAACACAGACTAAGTATAGCTTTTACAGTGTCTGACAGCATTCTCTTAATTTGTGCCACGATTTCCTTACAAATAGGCTATACATTTTATAACACAGAGGACTGATGTATCTGGCTTTCACTACAGCTTTTATGCATTCAGTGGTAAAGACAATTTCACACAGGTTTACAGTAGATAAACACAAGATGTATCAACTGAATCAAGCCTTCAGATTTTCTCTCTAACTGTTATAACAACCCTAAGTTCTGGTGCCCTACAACAAAATGCCTACTCCAATAGTTAATGTTATATTTGGGTTATTTTATTATTTCTTTTTTTTTTTTTTTTTTTTAGAAACCAGTGAAAGTCTGTGACATCAATTGCTGTTCCCTGGGATAAGCTTTCAGTAAGAACTGTACCAGATCACACCAAGACTCACTTCAGTCCTACACATGTGCATCAGGCTAAAGCAGAAAAGATTCTGTGCTCCCACACCGATGACAATAAACAAGCAGTAACAGTAGGCAATCTGAAATAAGGCTAATGCAGACACTCTGCTTTACTGCGATGAACACTCTGTTTGACAGATTTGTGCTTGATTTCTCTCTTCCCTTAGCTTCCATGTAATTAAGTTGGACATTCCATATCCCATGTATCTCCTTCCTCTAGAGCCAAGCTCCTTTCCTGCTTTCCTCTGCAATATTTTTCTTTTCCCCAAAAAATTTTCTCTTCGCATTCACTCTATTTCTCTCTAAATTATTTCCAAAAAAATGTATAAAATTCTGTTCTTGCATATCTTTGAATCCTAAAAAGTAACCCCAGAAAAACACAGAACAGTTAAGAGCAGACGGAACTAAAAATGTACAGTGAGCTACAAGATTCACAGAGGTTAGCCTGTCCTAAACAGAGGGAGACCAAAGGCCATAATGGATTGTGTGTCATACTAGCTATTTTTTCTGGCAACCATTTTTGAATGAATTACAGTTTAGTCCAAAATAGTAAGAGTTTAAAACTTAAAAAGAAAAAAAAAAAAAAAAAAAAGGACTGCTACAATATCAGTTCTTCCTCATGGAAGTGGGTATATTCATTCCAGTCATCTGTTACTGATCTCTATCAGCATCAAACTGGTGTGATCTATTATGGCAGTTTCTACGTTGAATAAATAACAATGCAAGGAATGGGATGCCAACAGACCTGTCCTGTTCTCGTTTGTACCTAGAAGCACAGGCTGGAGTTGGAGAGAAGTGCTGTAGGAGACTTAAGTGAGGACCTTCCTAGGAACTAGGAAAGGGAGAATGGTAACTGACAGTGTTGGACAGAAAAGGCAATTTTTTTGCCTTCAAGGGACTTCTACTCTGCTACGATGTATGGCTGCACCGAGACAAATTTCTTGAAGCATATGCGTCTGTGGTAGAAGAAAAAAATACAACTGGGCAAGAAAGAAAAAGCTCTCCACAAGGGCTCATATCGTGTGCTCCAAAGCTCATGGTCACTTCTTCTTCTCTGTATCAGATAATCCAACAGAATTACAGTATTGTTTATAGGATGTGGGCAATATTTTTACTTATCATTAACAACTAGTATTTAAACTAAAATAACACCTGCTTAATAAACATTAATCGGAACCATGTAACAATATAGAAGAATCAAAGGCAAGCAAACTCCTGTGATTTTGTTTCACGCTCTGATAATTTCAAGTGTTACTTATAATGCATAAGTAGTACTAGTCAGATTTATTTATTTATTTATTTATTTTTACAGCAAACTTTGAATAACTATCTCCATTACAGGAAGTTAATTTAAAGGAAACCATGCTAATGGGTACTCTGTAATTAAAAAAAAAAATAAAAATAAAAATCTTCCAACACTGGTAAATATTCCTGTCACTTTTTAAACTCATTGAATCACTTCAGATTTAGTGAAGTGACATCTTTTGACTAATGGCCACAGATGGTCTTCCCTCTAAGAATAACATGCATCTGTACTAGCTCTGAGGACACATATTAAAGGCAATATACCTGCTGTATGTTTTTTGTCCTAGACTTTGGCCACTCTCACTGTGTCCACTGCTCTCAGCTCAGAGACCCCTACTCCTCCACTGGGAGGATAGCTAGGCTAAGGAGATCCTCACTTCCACCTTGGGAAGCAAACTGTAGCTGACTGCTGCCAGCTACAGGCACTTCTCTTCACCAGGTGAGATTGCAGGCCTCCAGCAGCATTAAACAACTGGTCAAAGGTATCACTTTCCAGTTGGTACACACTTCTTGTTCCAACTGTGGGAAGGACTCACCTTTAACCTGAAGACCCAAAAACAGCTCAAAATGTAGATCTCATGGATCACTGTGGTTTATGGTAAGGACTTAACAGTCTGAGAGATGATTTATACCCATATCCAGACTATGAGCCAGTCTTAAAATGCTGTGAAGTCACACTGCCACAGAACTCATTTCCTTGTTTCCCTGATATCCTTCCTCATTTTCCTTCTCTCTGCTCCTAGGCAACTGAACAGCAGAAAGCAACAGCACAGGTAGTTTTCCAAATGCTGAATAAAGTACTAATTACATTAAATAAAAGGGTTAAGAAGCAAGTTTCCCCAACATTCAAATGTTTGCAGATCCTTAAAACTGCTTTATTGTAGTTTTGAATATTGATGAGGACTGCCATCTGGCTGAAGGCAGGAGTGGCTATCGGGTATATACAGTGAATAAGAACATAACAATAAACAGATCCCTCACTGATCCTGTAGGTCAAAATTGGTTGAGACCGTAGTTATTGTGGCTAAATGAACACCTACTTGCATCATAAAACCTAGCCTTTGCTGCACTGCATGGTCAAAGGCTGTTCACTACTGGCATAAGATATTAGCCCCTCACACTCATTCCTGGCAGTTCCTAAGCACTGGCCAAGGACTGATCAGGCTAAAATAAATATGCAATAAAAATGATAGTTACATATGTATCTGTAAGTTCTCTGACACCTGTAACACATATGGGTCCCCCAGACAGATTTTTAGGCACAATCAATCAGAGGAGGCACTGCAGAGCAAGTGTGGAAAGAGTACCTTACAGGAGGCAGGGCTGCTCCTGGCCAGAAGTGGCGAAAAAATAAGACTATACAAACAGTACACAGGAGGGCACAGGAAGAGACTGTCCTCTTTCAACTTAAACCTTTCTGGTACTTTCTCTTGATGAGCTTCCTCCCACCCCTTTCCTTCTTTTCTGGTTATTCACAGTGCAAATTATATCATTCAATCTGCACTGTTTTAATGAAATCCTTAAACTTGGCTCTTGAGAATAGGGGAAAAAATGCTAACTGCTAAGAAGCAGCACACAGCAATCCCATAGCCATATAATTTTTTGGCAGAACAGGGAATATGAATTTGGCTCTCCCACAATGTTAATAAATGCCACCATACAGCCAGACTATGAATTAGTTTGAGATAGGCTTATCCCATTTTTTCTTGTTGAAGCTGTTCCACTGTGTAAGCTGAATATTAATTGCAGCAAGAATTTGGCCAATGGTTTTGCAGGTGAGTACCTGCACTTCTCTTTAACAGCTGTGAAACCTTTGATGTCTAACAGCTCCATTTTGCAAAAATGCTTAAGTGAATCAGAATTTCTCATAAGGTCAGTTAAACCACAATTCCTGATCAGCTCTGATACACAACTTATTTTTCTATAGGAATGTGAAGTATCCAGTAGCACTTTTTCTTTTTTTTTTCCCCAATACTTAATGCAATTTTTAAATCTGACTAAATGAGGCGGAAACTAGATACATGACTGATTTAGTAGAGTTTACAGACTATGGTTCAGTGAGGTCTCATAGAAATCTATTTAAATAAGCTAATTATTTTGTACTAAATAAATGATAAACATATGGGATTCTGAGGAGGAATTGTATGAGATTATTATTTTTAACGGCAAATTGTGCCTATTATTTAGTAAAGTAAGAAATTTAACAGACGATTTAGGGAACCAACCTGCATGCATGGAGAAGTTAATAACGGTTAAAAACTTGTCCTTTATTGAAGAGCTTTCGGATGTTTTCAGTAGAAAATACTATGTGAATGTGGAGAACGTACAGACTGAAAAACAGTGCTGTTAGGGTCAATACCAGTGGCCTTTATTTTCCCTCTACACAGACTGTAAACTCCAGTTAGCTCTCTGGATGTTTAGACATGTTTATTACATCTAAACATCTGATTTTATTTAAAACATTATCATATTAAATTATATCATGTTAACAATAATTATAATATATTAAATATAATCATACATTTATTAGATCTCCACATCTCCAGATATTTAGAGATGTTAATTAGAGTTGAACAAACACCCTGGACAATGACACATAAGTATTTACAGCTAAGACCAAAACATGCTGGATGAGAAAGCAACAGTGATAAAATGCTTAGTCTGTGCCTTTCTGAAAGACCAAATAAAGATGGAAAAACAAAACAAAACCATAAAGCCCCCTAGAGAAGAAAGCAGACAGCATGAAAAGTATCATACCAGGCATCCATTCTCTCCTTTTAAGACATTTGGCTAAGCAAGAATCCTGACATTCTCAAATTACATGTATTAAGATCTAATATGCTTTTCAAAAGAGCACTTGTCATCTTCAGCACAAAGCATGCGTTAACTGTTTATAGAAGGGTATATGCATTTTTACCTTTTTGAAAGAGAAGTTTGATCATTTTCCCTGTAATAACATGGCTCTTCTAAACAGAAACACATCAATGCCATAACATGTGAAAACCACATTCCAGTGCTGGAAGGGTATTGGAATAGGACTGGGCGATTATGGAAGCCAACTGAGTAATTTTTCACTGGCAACGGTGCCAACACCATAGCAATCTCTGGTTTTCTTCCTGTTTGTCACCGAAGGGATATAGAGGACATACGGATAATTCCTTTTGTCTAGACATTACCTGGCTGATTTCAGTTACAGACACCGGAGAAGTCTCTATGCTACCCTGCCATCACATCTGCAAACATTAAGCAAACATGTACTCTGTTTTGTACTATTTAGTCTGCAATTAATTATAATATGGTTCAGTCCCCCTCCCCCCCCCGCCTCATGTCTCCCAGATTCCTTAGTCTGTTGATCTTGCTCACACTTGTCTCTCTTTTAAGTTCTTTCTGGCTTTTCTCTCTGATGAGAAAAAAATAATTATGACATCTATATAAGCTTTTATGGGTAATTCTGCCTATTTAATCTTACCAGGTTTGCAGAGCTCCATAAAGTATATCAGCTGTGGTAATGTTCTTCAGAGGTAAAAAAGCATTTAGAAATTGAAACATCTGAAAGTATGTCTTACATTGCCATTAAATATTTTCTGAACTTACAAGCCTGGAGTCTGCAATCACAACTAACACAATAAATGTCTACATACCAGAAAGTGACTGGCCCACCAGTCAGCAAATGACAGCTCAAACCACGTCTTGTTGCATTCTGATAGCAAAGTAATGTCCCCCATAAACCTGAGACTGCAAGACTGCAGTAGCACAGTGCAATGGTTTTCAAAAAATGTAAGAAGAATATAAAGAATAAAAAGTTGTGATAAACAGCAACTATTATTTTTAATTATGACTGCTTGCTACTGATACTGACACTTCAGAGTTACTTAGCTGCATACACAAAAAGCCCATATAGTCTATGATTCTCCAACCACAGTTTGCCGTGTATTAAGTTCAACGTGAATGTCCAAGTATGAGTACATGTACGTATGTCTACGCATACACGTGCGCCACAACTGATGTCCACTCAAAATTTAGAGAGATTTCGAACTCTGTCAATTATGTGTGACGTTTAAAAAAACTTCTGGAAGGTAGATTACATCTACATGTTACATCATCATACAACATATGAACAAGTACTGTACGGTAACTTAATCCATATGGTCGATTTCCCTTCCTGCCACCTTAACTCACACAACAGTTTCAATGTTTAACCTTTCGCAGCATCTTCCAACAATCTCAAGTGCTCTCAGATCTGAGCTGCTGAATCTCAAAACTATTCTTTCACCAAATTGCCAAATTTCAGATCTCACTAGGCAGTCTTAACACACAAGCTATCACTATCAGCCAGAAACTCTGATGCATATTAAAAATTCACGGAAACTAAGTAATATGAACATAATAACAAAACAAGTTAAGTAAAGATTATATTCTGTTTGAATATTCATAACTTAGGTCAATAAAAATTCCCTCTACTTTCACTGTTATATTTATTTGCTGCAGTATTCTCTTTTTTTTCCTGCTGTTTCCATGCTATTACAGTCAGCCAGTTTTAAATCTACTTGCTACAAAGACAATGTGGGTCCAGCAAACAATCAGTTTCTGGAATGAGTTTTAACCTCTTGCCTGAAGAAATTAATCATTAAAGAGCAATAACTTTGAGTTTCCATTTAGGACAGGAAACAAAATGAAAAAAAAAAAAACACAACAACAACATAACTAAACAAGTCTTAAAAAGAGTTACGAGGATTATGAATAGCCAAGGCAAGGAGGAAAAGCTGAAATGTAACTTTTTCCATTCTGTAAATACACTCAACTTGTTGAAAACACCATATGTTAAAAACTGGGACTGATGGACACGCAAGCAATATTTAAAAAGAGAAAACAATAAAAAAGTGAAATTCCGAGTCGATGAACTGATTTAAAAACAGAAACTGAAGCACTTCTACTCAAAATGCTTTCTTAAAATTTTACCACGCTCCTATTGTCTTAGCATGAGTGGCTGAGAAGAAGAGGAAGAGAAGTGCACAATGTAGTCAATAACTTCTGTCCAGAGGCTGCCATTTCTGTCATGTTTCACCAGTGGAGGCTAATAAACCACATTCCATCCATTTTTAGCTTCGTAAACTATTATGGGCCTTGCAGAAGCTCTGATGCCTCCCCTCCTAATTTACACGGATCAAATATGTGGTAGACATTAAGATGTCAACTTTAACAAACTCTAGGTGCTTTCACTAAACAAGAGACTTCTTCCTCAGACAGATTAAATCCCATGTGGCATCCAACATTAGTTTCCATATTATACATAGAGCAGCTACATAAGCAAGTACTACCAGCTTCAACCAAGAAAGAAAAGACATGCATTGGGAATAGTCCAAAATGGAACCTTTTCTGACATTTTTTTCTACCTCAAGTCTCTCTGTCCATTAATTTTTTTTAGATTTTCAGTGCAGAAATCCGAAAGAAATTTTAGCTGCATCTGCACCGAAAGATTCTGAGCTTAGACAAGCCCTCTTATTGGCATCACTCTGAGCTGTTTAAGTGTGTATTTGAAGAGGGCTCATGTGCAGTTATCATGCATATGGAATATCTCAGTCAGTCCCTCCCATGTACGGAACTTATGTAGTTTATGTTTCAAAGTGTCCAATCATTTTTGAACAGGAAAAAAAACTTGAGATTACGAAGCTTGATGGCATCAAGTGATCACACTTCATCCATTCTTGAGAAAATAATCATTTGCTGTATTTGTTCCTGTTATACTAAATTAATTTAAACTCTCCATGTGTGAGAATATTCTTTGTACTAGAAATTAGGACCACAAAACATTGACTTTGAATTGCACTCCATACTTAAAGATGCATGTTTAAGATTTTGATGAGGTTGAGACAAACCTCCTTTTACATCATTTCCCAAAAAAGCTAGCTTACAGTCACATAGAAAAGGTATTTTAGTCAACAACTTCGTTTAGGAAAGAACAGCTCATATGTTATGTGACAGATTGGTGGACAACTCCATGTCCTGTTCTGCTGTTCCTCTTCCTCTTTCCCAATTACAAAGAAATAAACAGTGGGAGTCAGATGACATTTCATATAGTGTTTTGAAATCAGTATGTATTACACTTGAAGCATTCACACTGCTTTGGCACATCCTTTATGACTGGTTTCCATAAGGAATCTGTGGATTTCATCAGCCAGGTAAGAACTGGAGATGAGAATAGCTAGTTTGTGAGTAGGTAACCTAGTATATTAATGAAGACTTCAACACAGAGCTTAAAAGCCAAACTTTAACTCTGGGAGGCTACCCCTTTAGCTGCTTACATGAATTTTGGAGGAAGAACGGCAAAACCTGAGGTCAAGACATCAGTTAAGCTAAGTCAGTATGGAAGTAGAAAGACTGCAGGTCTGAGTATGCAGAAAAGCAGAAGAAAACTGTAATCAGGAGGTAAAATGGACAAAGATTATATACATAGTGTTTAAAGATTCTGAGTATGCTCCAAACACAAACCACAGGACAGACTGGTGTGCAAACACAGTAGGTGGCTATCATTTCTTGAAAATTCATGTTTACATCTGACACAGCATAAACCCTGCATGAGATGAAAGCCTGCTAACAGAACACCATCAGAGTGATTTTCATAAAGAGTTTTCAGAGAGAAGAGCTACAAACAAAAACATACTATTTTTCAAAATCCATATGAAACAAAGTTCTACAAGATCTTTAGCATGCTGGGTCTTGACCATTCTATCCCAAAGAAAGTAAATAGTTTAGTGTTTATATCTTTTTCCCAGAATTATGCCACATAAAATCATTTCCAGAAAATCATTTGCATGTGAGTGAAGCGATGAAATCCCTCAACAGAAACAATGAACATATAAACATATGGAAAACACAATTAGTAAACAATCTGCAAGATGAAGTTTGTTCTTATTAAGTATTTGCCAACTAATTCAGGAGAGAAGAAAACTGTAAAACTCAGTCTGTTGTAAAATGATTTGCAAACAAAATAAAGTGTGAAACCAGTGTAGCAAATGTTTTGCAACAAACTGTTTTGCCTGCAGAATACATTTTGTGAAATCATCTTCTCTCTTTACTCTATTAGAAAGTTATTTCAGAACAGTCTTTAAAGTAGTAATTTAGTTCTTTCTGCTTCTCGGAACATTCTTTGTGAACACCTTGATTTCTATGCTTCTTATTGAGCACCTGTGTCCTTCATCAGTGGCATACCTACCCTTCTGATTCAGTGAAACACTTCCCATAGAGGAAAGAAAGAAAACACATGACTTCACTGAAATCCACTAAATATGTTTTTTTTTATCAACTAAGCATTTGTGCAAAGGTTATCTTAAATAACAACTGACATAATCCTGTATCCATGTTATCATGAATTGTGATCTAAAGGCTTCTCATTACATAAACAATCTTCAAGTCCACCAACTCTCAATTGTAAAGACATTTTATGAAAACAAATAAACAGCCAAAACTTTACTACACAATTTAATGTGTGTAATGTCTTTACTTTTTCAGATATTTTATACTTGGGAGGAGAGGTTAGGTCTCTCTTTTTTATTATTATTATTTTATTATTATTATTATTATTTTTATTTAACAGCACTTAATACGGCTTTCTCAAAAGTATCCTCTTGAAATTTTGCACAGTTATCCTCAGATGGTCGTGTATCTATTTTACTGTCAACACTCAATTTGCTACATTTTGTGGGAATCAATACGTTCTTTCCTTCCAGAGTCATAGGCTTCTTATTTCTTAGAGAAATAAACTCATTTTAATGTGGATAAAGCACAGATGCTTGTTAAGACTTTCTGTGAGAAGGCAGTCTCTCTACACAGGAATTGAATCATCTACTGTACTGCAGTGCAGTTTCCTGAACTGATATCTTATGAAGTCTGTTCTCACAAATAATGAGACAGGATTATGCAGCTTTGTTAACATCATACAATTGCATTTCATACACTGAATTTTCATCCTTAAATTCGATACACAAGTGTTTGATAACAAATCAAAATTAGGAGCCTCACAATTATGCAGGCTTTTTTTATTAAGCTAGTACAAATTGTAACAAAACATAAATGTAAAACAGTTCATTCAATTGGCTGCACTAATAGCAAAAACACATATTCCCTACTACTAGAACAGGATCTAGCATACTGGCATCTCCTTGATGTTTTTAGCCCTATTCCTCTAACATACCACAGTTTCAGTGGCTTTCTGAATCCTTTACGTATGTTAGATGCTGCTCTAAAAAAAAGATTCTTGGACCATGTTGTGTGGAAATTATGAAAAAAAGTTTCTTTGATATTCAATAATCTTACTTATTACTCAAATGAGATCTTTTAAACAGAACAGGTTAGGGATGTATATAGAAAACAGTGCCTTATGCTCTTAAGATGTATACCTAAACACAGCTACCATCTGTTAAGAACTTAGAGGTATACTGCATTACAAAAATAAATGAATAAATGTGGAACATTGAATGTAACACAATGATTTACTGCCTTTTTTTTTTTTTTTTTTTTTTTAACTGGAGTAAGAAGAGCAATTAGCCTTTCAGTTAATTAGCCTTTGTGGTGAATACATAGGGCAAAGCCCTGTCATGACGAATTTCCCAGGTCATTCCATGATTCACAGGTATAGCATCCAAGCTTCATTAGAAAGTCAAGTCACCCTAACAGGTTCATCTGTTAACCTCAAATATTTATATGACCCAGTATATAGTGGTTCTAAAAGATACTCAAGAAAACATGTTGAGTATTTTAGATCACTTGCAAAGTTATGTTTGGAAAAACAGTAACTATTACAACATGAAAATGATAAGGGTAATAAGCAGGAAGGAACCCTATGAACTAGGGCTTTTCTTAAATTCAGTGTAGGTTTAGCAGTTCTTTGCCATTATTAAACAGTCAAGACAATGTCTGTCAAAACTCTCCTGTAATGGACACTCTACCCTCAAGTGACTCCATTTGAAGAGTTCTGTAACCACTCACGATGAAGTTTTAATCTGTGTCTATCTTGAATCTTTATTCCTGAAGAGTAAAAGTCATGCTTCTTATCATCTGCACTACAGAAATGTGAGAACAGGTAGTTCCTTTTCAGCTAGTCTTTTTAAACACTTGAAGACACAAGTCCTCCTCCTACCCCTTCCTCCACCTTTTTAAGGTCTTGCTTCTTTAGGCTAAAGCAACTCTGGTAACTATGCTTGCTTGCACTTTCTAGAATTCTTCAAAGAGAACCTTTACTGTGTTCAGTTTTGGGCCCCTCGCTACAAGAAGGACATCGAGGTGCTTGAGCGGGTGCAGAGAAGGGCGACGAAGCTGGTGAGGGGCCTGGAGAACAAGTCCTACGAGGAGCGGCTGAGGGAGCTGGGCTTGTTCAGCCTGGAGAAGAGGAGGCTCAGGGGTGACCTTATCGCTCTCTATAGGTACCTCAAGGGAGGCTGTAGCGAGGTGGGGGTTGGCCTGTTCTCCCACGTGCCTGGTGACAGGACGAGGGGGAATGGGCTTAAGTTGAGCCAGGGGAGTTTTAGGTTAGATGTTAGGAAGAACTTCTTCACTGAAAGGGTTGTGAGGCACTGGAACAGGCTGCCCAGGGAAGTGGTGGAGTCACCATCCCTGGAAGTCTTCAAAAGACGTTTAGATGTAGAGCTTAGGGATATGGTTTAGTGGAGGGCTGTTAGCGTTAGGTCAGAGGTTGGACTCGATGACCTTGAGGTCTCTTCCAACCTAGAAAATTCTGTGATTCTGTGAACCATTCCTATGCTGTCTGGACTTTCTCCAAGTGGTTTGCAACCATTCAGATTTTTCATTCAAACTGGGAATATGTCTCAATCTAAGCAGAAGAAATTGGAAGTTTTAAGAATTACTGTATGTATTTTACATGTTGTTAAATGCTACCACTGTTTATACAATGCAGTTAAAGCAGTACTGCATTTACCTTTTTTAAAAAAAAAAAAAAAAAACAGAAAACAGCACAGTATTTTTTGACTCCTCTTCAGTATGATAACCTCAACTATCAGATTCTCTCCAAAAAAAACTACTTAATCTTACCCATGCCTTTCTTTGTTTACATATTTAACAAATTCTAACTGCAATGTACACTGCTCCTGACTGCACTGATTTTTAGACCACTTTTTCCGTTTGTCATGACTTTTTTTGAATTACAAACCTATGCTTCAAACTGTCCTCCTGTTCCTAACAGCTGCATGCTATTGTCAAATATAATAATCATATTTTCTACTCCAGTATTTGAACAACTAATTAAAACACAAAGCCATATAAATATCTGGACACACAAACAGTATTTGCTGGAAAAACATGACTTGCTTACATAGGACTATATAAAAAGGAAAAATTAACATCCATTTAACTGACCTACCTTTATCTAAAGAGCAGTTTCTTTCACTCAGTTGTGCAAAACAATTTCACACAACAACACAAACACAACCAAGCAAACAAGAAAAAAGCATGATACTACCTTCTGAGGAACCTGTATTACCTTTTAAAGCTTGATCACCATTTGATTTTGTATGGGACTGAAAAACAGTAAGCCTCCATGCTCCAAACACTTACATGTGTGTAAATTTGAGATGTAAACAAGCTCATCATTTTTAACAGGATTACCAATATACCTGAAGTAAAGCACATGACATTATTTGAAGGCCTAAGTAAGTAACTTGGATGGATGATTCATGCTCACAATTGTTAAACCTGCCTAAATTTGGGCTGCTGCCTATTCTCAGCTTCCCACTTTAATTGTACTCTAGGGGGTTGTTTGGTTGAATTTTCTGTGGCACATGTTAATTTAAAGATAAATCAGTCCCCTGAACTGTCTGGTTGCGTAATTGCAAAAGTATCAGCACAGGAGAGGCAGCAGAAAGGCTAGGACAGACCTGCTTGGCAGCATCCCAACTGTATACTGAGTTCCAGCAATCACCGAACTGCTAGCACACTGATACAAAGTCACCCTATTTGACTTCAGTTCAGCCGTTTTTTTCCTAAAATGTCTGTAATAAGGTACTGTTAAATATTCTTCAAAATAAGTGCCATGTCATAGAAAAAAAATTCTCATTACCTTCCAAGTTATTAATGAATTGTCTAATCTGATCACATTTTCAAGTGATTTACATTGCACTACCTAATCTAAAAATGGCACTGGAGAGTACAGAAGTTAAAATATGAGTACCACATTCTCAAGACAGGTGATGAAGATGAGTAGTATTGTATATTAGAAAAATACAATTAATACAAACACAAAAAAGTTTGCTCAAGTAAAACACAGTCTGGACTATGATACAACATATTGTTTGAGTCATGGCTGAGAATTCAAGTATTCTACTTTTACCTGGTAACAGCATCTTTGGAATGGTTTAAAACCTATTACTATTAATAAATACTCCCCTAAATATCAAAGAAGTGGGTTCACAATATTAATAAAGAAAAAGGCACAAGTGTGAAACATTTAAAACCTAGGTGACATAACTATTACTCTTATTGTAACTCAGTCCTCCACCTTTCCGCCCAGAGTTTCAGTGCCATCTCTGAGATCAGTCTAGGATTATTGCACTTTAAGCGGGACTAAAGATAAAATGAGGTTTTAACTGAGCTAACTCTAGGATAGTCATCACACCAATGACCTAAAATGAGTAAGAATAATTATCTCAAGTACCTCAAATGTCGCTAATCTCTGTTCAGTGCAATTATGAGTTATACGTATAGTAGATTTATCAAATTCCTCAGCTATACATTCTGTACACTTTGTAATAATTTTAAATGAAATAAACTGAAAGACATTTGTACTCTAATAGAAAGTACAAATATCCTTTCTCTTACCCATAACTTGTTTTACTAATAAAACAGACTTTGGAGTTCTCACCTCATTCCTCCTGTCTACACCACTGTCTAGCTTCTCAACAAAGAGGATAGAAAGGCTGAGAGGAAGTCTTCTCAGTGCTTTATTAAATGTCCTCCTGATTTGTGTAACACTTCTTATGCTCTAACAGAACTCAATCCTGCCAATCCTCTCATGAGGATTGGATTACCCACCACAATGCAGCCTTGAAGCATAGTGTTGCAGTTGTGCATTCTCAGAAAATAATTAGCTTTTGTTACTGCTTTTTAATCAGACTCATTACTTCCCATTTCAAACACAAAAGCTGTAAAGATAACGTGCTCAGCCTCTGGACAGTTCTGGGACCAGCTTCACTGCTGTCTTCATCATGAGGAGATGAAGTTTGTATGATAAGAATGAGTAAACAGCAATCACCTCAGCACTGATCTTTGATAAATTCCACAGTGTCCAGACTAAAGGGAATACCTTCAACAACTCTGTAAGAGGGGCAGAGAGAAACAATACAAAAACACACATAGCAAACTTAAATTGATGTATGGACCTAGCAAAATTCATCAGGAAAGAGGTGGTCTGGGACCAGCTATTAAACTGAATTCAGGCTACAGCTTGATGTTAGGGTAGACACTGCATAACCCACAATTCCTCCCAAAACACTGTGCCCCACAGAAGGTGGGCAAAAAAAGTATATGGGTGGGGAGGGAAATAGGTAAAAAGGAGAAGCAGATAAAGAGAAATTCCTGACTCCTACTACAGTGCTGAACAGGAACTCTGCTTGTTTTCAGATACAGAACATCACTGTTTTTCTTGTTAATAGCCTGTTTTTTGTACAGTGCCTGATTTATCAGCTTCTGAATCTGTGCAAAACGGGTCTTAATTTTAATATACATTACAGCAAAGGGGCACTCTCTTCCACGTGCCTGCCATTACTTTCATATAATGTGGAACAACATGTTTTGCTTAGTTAGAAGCATTTAGGCCTGTATTCCTCTCAGATGTTAGTGATGTCCAAGCTTCTTTACTATGTCCTTTCCATTCCCTCTTTCATACCTCTGCACCTCTTCTTCCTTCTTCCTTATTTCTCCTATCCTCACCCCTTCAAGTGTAGTTTCCTCTTGAATTACTAGTCTACTACACTAGCAGCTGCCCGTTCCTTTCTTCTTTCCTCTCCTTTCTTTTTTCATATCACCACCTTCTCATCCCAAACTTTTTTTTTTCTTTTACAATTTCTGAAAACAGTCTGTTTTCACTGACTAACACATGCAGCATACATACATACCATACATTTATATGTAGAGATTTACTGATTTTACTAAATTCTGTAACTGTATTTTAAAATCAAGACTGTAACGGTTAAAAAATGACACCTCACTGGCCTCTAGCAAGTGGAGGAAAACAAATGTTACCTGTTTCCTAGGTGTGTTCAAGCCACTATATAAAATGTGTGCATCCATCGACAACCAATGCTGGCTCAAAACTTTGTCCAACGACCAAGTGGAAAGGTAAGAACATCACTTTTGATTTAGATCTAGTACAGCCATTGAATGACTATTAATCTGATGACAGTGAGTTGTTTAGAATGGGACACTGAACCAAGTCATTAAAAAAAAAAAATAGCTTACCAAAGCGTAACTCAGTGCTGTCTTCTCTTCCACCATATATAGATTGTCAGAACAAAGGAACAAAAGGCAGCGAGGAAAAAAAATGAAGTATATTCCATAGCAAAATGCTTCATTAAATCATGAAAAGGCATAAACATCCAAACAAGTATGATTCTTAAACCCCAAATAGATGCAAAACCCTTTCAAAGGCATGTAAGACATTTTTCCTTCAAAATGGATTTAAGAAAGGGAAATTTGATCTTTATAGTAGAAATTCTTACTGCAGTCAAGAGACACTGTTTTAACCATGCACATGCAGACTAGTTAACCTAGTTTCTAAAGCCTCAAGTTCTCATACTACACAAAACACAAGTTCCCTTGAAGTTGAATATACAGAACTTCATCTCATGCCTTTTCAGAACACTGACCACACTATCAATATGGGAAAGTAGAAGACCTATAGACAGAATTCTCAGCAAGAACATCCCTTAATCATATTGTGTGCATGGGAAATAAAGTCAAAAAGCTGAACACATGATACTCCATCCAAGTTCTTAACTACTTTTTCTAACCTTATAAATGACTGAAGCTCCCTATGCAGGCTTCGTAAACCTGTCACAGTACCAGCATGCTCTGTTTTATCAGTGGCCTCCAGAAACAAAATGTTAAACTAATACCATATTAAAAATAAAATGATCAAACATTAAAAATAATTATTGTGCGATAATAAGTTGAAAAGATACATCCTACACCTACTTTGCCTAAGTCTTCACTGAGGAATGCTCTAGACACGCAGCCCAAGTCACAGAAGGCAAAGGAAGGGACTGGGAGAATGAAAAACTGCCCAGTGTAGAGGAAGATCAGGTTTGAAACCATCCCCAGGGAACCTGAAGATGTACAAGCCCACTGGACCTGACAAGATACCCCCACTGGACCTGAGGGACAGGCAGATGAAATTGCTCAGCCACTGTCCATCACATTTGAGAAGACACAGCAGTCAGAGAGTGTAGTGATAGGACAGTGAGCAGCGGTTTTAAACTAAAAGAGGGGAGATTTAGATTAGATATTAGGAATAAGTTATTTACTCAGAAGGTGGTAAGGAACAGTCTGTCCAGAGAAGCTGCGATGTCCCATCCCTGGGAGTGTTCAAGGCCAGGCTGGATGGAGCTTTGAGCAACCTGGGCTGGTGGGAGGTGTCCCTGCCAAGGGCAGGGGGTTGGAACTAGATGTACTCTAAGCTCCTTTCCAGCCCAAACTGTTCTGTGCTTCTGTGATCTGCTGTGTTCATTTTTTTCCAAACTAATTACTTAAAGCAGCTAACATAACATAGTCAACTATGCTGAAAGAATATCTGCTTCCTGTTGGAAATAGCACTATATCAGTAAAATCCTACTTTATTTTAAAATAACGTATATGTATATATATATGTTGTTTGTATGGCTTGACCAAGTATGGTTTGAATGCAAACTTAGTTTGCTTTTTTTTTTTTTTTTGCTTTTAAAACTCGTTCACCATGTAAATGTCTTTTAAGAGACAACTAAAGCTGACTAAGATGTCCAAGAACTTCCTACTTGAATGCATGTTAGTGTACCTATAGGGTTTTAAAAGGGCTGACTGATGGGAAGCTTAAATAAAGACATCTGCTTATGCAGGTTCCTAGAAGAAATTGATGGAGAGCAGAAAAGTTTTACTTCCCAGTGTTTTACAAAATGGATCAAGTGAAACAAAATGCACCATGAGGGAAAACTTGATAGTAGTCTGAATTTTCTGAAATCTGGCTAGATGATTACAGTTGTCAACAATTTCCTTCAGACTGGGCACAGCAATCGATGTTTTATCAATCACCACAGAAGTAAGTATTTCAGTGTCTCAATTTCTTCAAATACTTTTATGCAAAGGGGAACCCTTACAAAGCACTGTCTATATCAAGGGCATGTGTGAGAGCATGTATGCTCAAGTGCAGTGCAGGGGCTCAGGGACAGCACCAGGAACAGTTAGGTAGGCCAAGTGACCAAGACAGCTGTGAGGGAAGTCTGGGTGCATAAAGCAGATTGGTCAGTGCAATTGTGTTTGGGTGGTCCTGTTTTGACATCCTATCTGAGGGTTGACTCTCAACAGAAAAGTTGACATTTTCAACGAGCATCACAGCAAGGAAAGAATGGTGAATGTAGCTCAAATAAAAGAGGGATAAATAAAGTGTTTCATAAATTGGTATTAATCCAGGAAAGTAACAAAATATATACAACCATAAAAATGTTGAGAACTACAGATATGTTGCACTGAGGGCAGCTGAGCATCCTCAAATATTAACAAGAATCAGTGAATAGTGAAAAGGTAAGAATAACTTATATGAAAAAGGGAAGAGATTTTCCAGAAAATGAAACTTTTCTAATGAACAAAGCAATTAAAAAAAATCTGCATAATTATCTCCTTTCACCATACAAGCCCACTCTCAAACAAAAATATAAAGTCACAGAATAGCAGAATATCCTGAGTTGGTAGGGATCCACAAGAATCAGAGTCCAACTCCTTACTCTACCCAGTATCAGCCCAAAATCAAATCCTACATCTGAGAGCAGTGTCCAAATTCTTCTTCAACTCTGACAAGACTCAGTACCAAAGCCCACCAATTTGAGTAGCTACACTTATTATTGAGCTATGCAAAGTCAGAAGTATACCTTCTTGTTTAAGGTACCTTACTAGGTTTTCAAATGCACCTGATTACAACTTTAGGTGGATAACTACTCTTAAAAAATGTAATTAATAGCACACTGCTCTCTACCCTACTTCCTTCATGTCACTAGTTCAGCTTCTGCTAATGGGAACCTGTCCTTGATTTATTAAAAAGCAGAGATGCTTTATTTTGACAGCTATACATATATGTATCTAAAATAATATTCGTTTAATTTATAATATAAATTAAGCACATAACATGGATTTTTAACAAATGGTAAATTATTGTATTTCTAATAAAATTTAATTTATAATATACTTTTATATAATATATAATTAAAGGTTATTTTTACATTTATTACTCTTTCATTTAGTGAATGTCATAGAAAGCTGAAAATACACTTCTGAATATTGCTTAAGCTCATGCTGTATTTAAACATTTTTTTTTTGATCCCATACATCTCTTGTTAACAACTCTATGTTTTTTCTCCTAATGTGCCATGTTGTATGGGAGAAGCAACAGGAACAGCCCTGTGGCAACGGTCAATATAAAACACAAAGACTGTTGAGGTACCAAGTAACAGGCCTGTCTCCCATTCCTTCTCATGATCAACAACAAATCTCATGACATATTAAGGATTACCATACCTCTAACTATTTTCAGAAAGAATTCCATAGAGTCCTTACACACCCATGCTGTAGGTCTCAATTTGCATGCATTTCTTTGAGATCCATGAATTCTGTTGTGTTTTTTCTTTTTTTTTTTTTTTCCCCCACTAAAAGCTTGTATCCAGCATTTGCATTTCAGTATATGTCTATAGCATTTACCAGTGATAATATACAAGTAGACTTCTGAAAACAGTGACTTCTAAATTAACTGCCAATCTCTAACTAACAATCACTCGGTTTAAGAACTCAGAAATAATTTGAAAAAATACTTTGCTATTGCCACTTATAGAAGTAAGAAAGCATAAAGTAGTAAGACAGCCTTATCATGAAGTCATCTTGCTGGGAAGTATTGAGCCCATGTGTTTGAAATCTATATTCCATCAAAACAGTGAAATTCTGGAACAACAACCTGGCAATTTGGCATTCACCTGCATACTCATGAATCATTAATCTGAGCTTCTGAAACATCCTCCATTAGAAACGTCTGTCCCTTGGAGCCATTTATGGATTCAGAGAAAATGAGTTATAATTATGAGTAACAGAGTGAACACAGACTGGAAGAACTTGGTAAGTTAAAACACAGGAATGAGTCCTAAAGAAAAAAAGACTAGACTAATATTGGAGCTAGAAACTCAAGAAATGAAATGCTCAATAGGACAAAACTTGTAAGCTTGTCAACAAAAAAAGAAACCAATGCTAGCATCAATTAACAGAGTCATTCCAACGATTGTTAACACTGATTCTGTGAAAATATTGCTTCATAATAAGAGACCCTTCTGGACACAAAACTAATCTAAGAGCAAAATTAAAGCACCGTGTGAACCTTGGCCAGGCCATGCTTGAACCTTGTTAGTTACTGACCTCAATGACTAACATCAGTGCAGCCTTGGAATTTAAGAACAATCCTAACAGATACACTCAGGCTAATGTAGCACATTGCTCATTCTTAAGGACTCTTTAATTCTATTCAATTACCTCTTATTTGTTGTTCTTAAGAAATATTTTCCATTCCAGCTATATTTCTTACGGTTTAGCACTCTCTTTCTAGTAGAAAAAATCCCTTTTATTACATAAAAATATCAGAGCAGGGTAGAAAGAGCAAGTAACTTGACAAAGTAGAAATCACAAAGCATTTTAGCATTGTCTGTCTCAATCTCTCATTATCACTATTTCTGTAGAATTTCTGTGACATACTACATTTAACTAGAGGCCTTGTCAGATCATAAACGTGTTATTAACTTAGAAGAATTTTCTCCCTTTTGCTGATTTGACCAGTATCTTATACTACTGAATTCAGATTATACTGAGTCAAGACTGAGGTAAGTTAAAATTTCAATTTTGAATTAAAAAAAAGACTTCCAGTTACTGATTCACAGTACAATATGTATTGTGTTCCAACCACCCCTCTTCTAGAATTCAAATTATTTTTTTCTCTGGGTTTTGTTTCCACATCAAATGCCATCCCATCTCCATTCTAATAATGTTCCAGTTTGTGGATTTTCTTGCTCTTTCTGTATACTAATACAGGCCCCCCCCCCCCATGCATTTATTTCTTCACTGTACATTGTGTGATCCTGAAACGATCACACAATTTGTGAAGTCATCCATTTCTAATCCCTTTTCCTGTTCCTTCACTTCTCCAAGCCTGTATCCACTCGCTAATATTCTTGTTCTTTGTTATTACAGAACAATGTCACTCTACATTGCCCTTCTTTATGAACTGAGAAAGTATTTAAGATTCATTTTCCTCATGAAAAATTTTGATAACCTTAATATGTAAAAATGATATACTTAGGCAACGATACCTGAATGTTTTCATAAACACCTATTCATAGGGGTTTTACACTGCAATCACAGGTTCACAACTACCCTGTATTCATTTCATTCATTCGGATGGAGTTGTTTCCTATGTGGTCACTTCATGAATTTAACTGTTAATTAGAATACCTTGCCAGGGGTGATCAATAAAAAATTTTGATATTTACAGAGTAAACATTACAATGAACAACCAGAGACTAAAAGGACAGAGGGAGGGAAGTACCTGTAAGATTTTAGTAGCTTAATTGACATTGGTTTCATAACTCACGCAAAACACAAATGTTTCCAGTACCTGGTGTTTTACTTTTTTCTCCCCTGGTAGCTGTCTCAGCCTCATGGGATCTGATGACAGAAGCCACAGGACAAATGGCACACCTCTGACTGTGACAGAAAACTGCAGGATCTTATACCACAAATAAATGTCATACCTACAAATGTTCTGAACTGAGAATTTTCTGCAAAGGGTAGGGCTGAAGGCACAGGGGATCTAACAAGCAGACCTGATTATATCTGTTTTCCTCCTTACAGAAAGGAAAGCTGCAGAAACAGAAACACCAACGAATTTGGAGGAAAGAAAATTATATGATAGGATTATTTCTTTCTTCTGGGAAATAATATGCTAATTCATAGCCTAAACATTATTCTATTTTACCCAAACAATCAAATTAGTACATGTGGACGTTTCCTCTCCTAAGCAGTTCATGGGGGTAGCTAGATCACTGTTACTCACAATAAGGAAAATCAGTACTCTAAGTTATCCACCACACTCCCGAATCATGTATTTATGCTCAACTGGCCATCTGCAAGGCTTAAAGACAAGCAATTTCATCATGTATGAGGTTCCCAAATTTCCGTATCTATTCTGATTGCTATTACCTGTAAGTACCATGTTCTAAACTGTACCACCTTTCACCCAGTGGCTTATATGGTATTCCATATGAAAGAAAAAAGGACCTGCATAACTAAACATCAACTAGAAAAACTGGATTAAAAACATGAAAAAAATGAGTGACTTTGGGAAAGCAGGAAGAAAAGCTCACTTCCAGACCTCCTCCCCGTTCACAGCATTAATGTGAATCTGAACTTTGAGAAAGAGCTGCTACATCCTGAGATGAAAATTGTGAATCCAGAAGAGTAACTAAATTGTTCACTCTCTCAATACACAAGGTTGCTTTGCCTTTGTTGCTTTTGCTGGCTTGTTTTTGGTCAAAAATTTAATTCTTCACAGCAAAAACCCCTTCGACTGAACATCACATTCAGTTACTGAACATTACAAAAATCACATTTTTTTCTTCTGTTTTCTTCTCAATGCCCTGAAATTCATTCCATATGTAGTGCAATATAAGTAATTTTTTATTACTGTAGTAATCATGTATTAAAAATATCCTAAAAATGACTAGTGAACATTTCAATCACCATTCTAACATGTCATTTTAATCACCATTCTAACAATCATTTAAGATTGAAACAACTCAATTAGCAGCTCTACCATCACATGCTTCTGTCAATTTCTGTGGCTGAAGCTCACGAAGTTGTAATATTTGAATCATTATTACAATAACTACTGTCCTCTACCTCAAATATTATACCTACACCTGCTGTGTATTATCCCTTTCTAACTTTATGTGAGGTGCTAAGGCACATGCAGTATTAATGACCTGAAATGACTAATTGGTTTTGTTTCTTTGGCAATTGTTGTGTCATTTATGGTACCTGCCAACACAACCATCTTTAATGTCACATAAGTAGTGCCTTTAAGCTTTCTGAATTTGAACACTAAATGAAACAATAAATGTTTTTGAAAATGCAATGCCCCATCAGAAAAAAGGAACAATTAAAAAAGATACAATACAAAGGTTTAAAGAAGACTGTTCTCGGTAAACGAATAGAACAGACGTTAACAGCAAACAGTAGTACAGTTATTTCTAAGCCATCATTGTATGACTCAGTTAAATTTGAAGAGGTAGCTATTAAAATCTGAGAGCATGACGTTCTATTAAAACCAATCTGACTGTAGTAATAATTGTTAGGGACTAGGAAGCTGTTTGTTTGCTACTGTGAAATCCCAGTTTGAAAGCATCATTTGCTAACCAGTAAAAGAAAGCTTTTCCCCTTCTACTTCATGATTTTGAAAGCTGTAATTATTTAGATCTTCTCAAGTTTTTCCTATATCACTTAAATTTTCCCAACTCAGATAATCTTTAATTTCAGAAACTGAAATGTAATTTAAGTATCATTAATAGTGTTTTCAAATTAACATAATTCCTTTTCGATCCTAAGTAATCAGACAGTCATTTCCTCCTAAGTAATCTGTAATGGTTTCTGAAGTGTACTTCTGTTAGCCTGAAATCTGAATTAAGGTTGTGTTTTTTTTTTTCCTTGCAATAATTAGACAGGACTTTTAAAGCTCTGTTCCCCATTGCTAAAATCTCTCAAAAACCACTGTATTAAAATGAAAACAGTTCCATGCTGATTTACAAGTTAACTTCTTAAAACCTGAATTTTGCTTACTAAATCCTTAACCAGGCAATGCAGTACCAAACAAGTATCAAATACCAAGCATTGAAAATTTTCAGCTAAATTCATAACCGATGTACTATGTCTCACCCATATTTAGTCACAAAACTGATCATATCACTGCACAAGGACTGTATCAATATCCACTTTGGAAACTGGTTTAACTTCTTGCTTTTTTAACTCCTTTCACAGTACTTTAGTTGTAGAGCACCTCTAATCTCCTCAATTTTACTCCTGGAAACATTCTATTCAGTATTCACCACAACACTATGAACTTAGTGAAGTTTCAGCAAAAGCTTTTCTTTCCAGGCTTTTGTATTACTGCTTCCCAATAACATCTTTTTAACAGTATAGCTCCCTACACTTGTCAGCCTCTTCTGTATTGTAGCTAAAGAGTCACAATAACAATATTACCTTCTCTACTAGTATATAAAATCATGTTGTATTCTTCCAAGATCTAGTAGAGAAATATAGAAAACAAACGTTGTTTAGTTTGAGGGTGTTTTCTGGACTGCATAAACCTCAAGTGTTTAAAAGTTGAGTCATGCATCTCTTTGGGGGCTCAATTTCTAATGACACCATTGCATTATATGGCCATTCCACAAGTAGCTAAGGTGGTACTTCGGCGAATTCCTTGAAACGCACCATTCATGGTGTCTTTAGTGAGACTATGACAATCTAATTTATATAACAGAATCACGGAACGTCTGGGGTTGGAAGGGACCTCTGGAGATCCACTAGCCCAAACCCCCTGCCAAAGCTTCTAATGCTTTCATAAGGGAAGACCTGACAGTAGATAATGGAAAATCTTCACTCGGTTTCTAGTCTTCATGGTTTTATGCCCTCTCATTGAATTCATTATTTCAAACACACTCAGTGACTGACTATAAATTTTATAAATTGGCTCCTGGACTGTAACCTTTGCACTGCATTTACGTATACTCTGATCACAGCAGGTCCTCTCTTCTTTTGTTCACATTTTTAACAGTTATACAACAGGGCCCACCAAAGCACTTCATGTCATCATTTTAAGTATCTCTTCAGATGTGCTAATAGTATTTCAAAACATATTACAACTCCATTTTCCTTAAGACACAATGCCAGTTACTCATAAATCCTGCCAGTATCACCACATGGATGAGAACTCCAAATGACAGTGCAGAAAGCAAAATAATACATTTCTAACTCAAACACAGGAGATCAGGTAAAAAAGAAAGAAAAGCAAATATGCTATGATCCATCAGAATTTGCTGTAGTGATTACTAGGAAATTAAACAAATACTAGAGTAATTAAAAGCCATGCTTTCTCCTTCACAAAGCACACTATCTTACATATTAAAAATAAATGGCAATGTTCTAAATTTAAAAGTCTGATTTACTTAAAGTGCCAGAGACAATAAACTAATTCTTACACAAGGAAATTTCCACCAAAACCATCAGGAAGCTTCATCTGTTTTTAAAATTGTATCTGGGTTAAAGGGGAAATAGAAACACTGAGGCATGGAAGACAATTCTGAAAAGGAATTAGGTACCTAAATTAGGTATCTAAAGTCCTTCACTGCATTTACAATTTTCTGATGAACATAAGTCAGAAATGGAGGGAGAGAGAACACCGGCTTGCAAGGGAGAGCATGAGTGCATATGTACCAGACAGACCCACCCTGTAGTATGGAAAAGATAGGGGGAATATTTCTTAAGCACTGTCTACAAGTTTTATCTTACAGGTGGGCCACTCGGGTAGACTGCGTGGTAAAGATCACAGTGACAAAGAGATCTTGTGTTAGTGCTACTTTACATTCTGGTAGCTGGTCAGTTGAAGCAGCTGGAAACAAAAGAGAAGTCATGATATATGAAAACTGATTAAAATAAACAATAAAAACAAAGTAAGACCCTACATGACTCACAAGGAATCCTATTATGGGTCCACATGAAAACATGAGAGATTAGGCAAGAAGCATTTGGCCGTCAAGGAGAAAAGGTATTCAATTATTCACTTGTAAAATTCACAAGCTGTCGTAAGGTTTTAGAAACCTCTTTTTCTTACTTTTCATTGTCCTCTCCTTTAATTTAAGGATTAAATATGGTTGCCACAGCACTTCTTTCTCTTTCAGTTCAGATGACAGAAACAAGTACAGTTTATACAGTGATTACAAAAGGCTCAAATGAGAACAAAGTTTCCAAAAGTTTGGATAGATTTCTCTCTAATATTAAAAATATCTGTTTATAATCCTATTAAATATAAAATTCCAAGAAGTAAGCTACAGAGCTAGCTACCAGCCATCCTGCTCACTGAGCAAAGGCTGTAATTCACTGTATGAGTCCAGCAATGGCATAAACTGCTAGAGCACAGCTTGAGTGGTTTATGTGCAGCAGAATTAATGGTGAATTACAGTTACTGATTATTAAAGTTCTAAAAAGAACTCAGGACGTATAAGAACTAACAGCTGCCTAGCACTCCTCTACAGACAAAGGACTTCTCTCCGTAACACAGTGCTGGAAGCTTGGGAGGTGGAGGTGAGTAACTCCAGAACAGTTCACTGCTGGGCCGGTCCTGTTGCCACAAACTTGAATAGGATCAGCATCGAGCCGAGATCAAGTGCTTTTGAAATTCAGCACAAAGGGTTACTTTTGGTACATTTTCAGAAAGGCAGCTCCTACTGTAACATACAGTTTGGAGACAAACCACTCCACTTTATACTTCACAATGGCCCTACACTGATACAGAGGACCATCTAGAAAATTGTTTCCAATACAGTAGCAGTCTACTTACACCTTTGTAATTCCTCTTCAGAGATTTTCTTTTATGAAGTATGTTATATAAATATATACAGCCAGTACACACTTCTCAGGCTGAATAATTGAGGGCTGAAGCATAAGGTAAATTCCCAGGCATAATGCCATTGCAACTTACTGTGGTGTAGGTGCTTTATTTCTTGAGAGCTGTGCTTGACTGACACAAAGTAGAAAGCAATCATGGACCCATATATTGTAATATAGTCTGAATGCTTCTCTGGGTCACATGGGAAGTCAAATCAACCTTAGGATGCTCTGACCTACATTTTGATTCAAGGGGCTTCAGGCACTAATCAGAAAGCGGGAAATGGGGAAGGACAGCAGCAAGCTCTAGTGGTCCTTCCTTCAGCATTCCAGTAGCACGCAGTCTTTACACTTTCCCTGCAGTCCAAACTACTTGTGCAACAAATGTTTCCCAGCTGGAGTGTCACCTGTGCCATGCAGTCCTATACCTGCAATGGCACTACTCCCACATGCCTAAAAAAATTTACCCAATAGCTAGACAATTTAATACTCATTTTCCTTTCGAAAAGTATGTTCCAAATTAGACCAAAATACTCGTTGCTTTCTACATTTGCACATTTAGTCTGTCATAATTAGCTCTACTTTTTTTGTATTTTACCAAAACAAAATTACAGAAAAGAGATGAAACACAGCCAGGCAGAGCCAATCAGGCTTTTGCCCATTTGAAGCCTACAATAATCAAAGACGCAGTGCTAGAACCTCAGGGCAGAAGAGCAAATGACTGGTATCTATGCATGAGCTCTTCCGCTCTTACAAGCTGAACTGACACTATCCGAAAACTTTTTTTGGCTAAATTTGTGTGTGTGTGTGTGTGTGTGTGTAACAGTTGAATGAGGTCCTCAGGAATAAACCTGAAGTGCCTTTTAGATAAGGGATTTTATAATGCCATTATTAGAATTCCCTGTAAGATTCTTAGCTGACCTTCTCTGATGTCCTCCTCTCTGCCCCCATCTGACTAATACACTTTCTTGAACTGATTGCTTTTCTACCTAGATGATTCTTTCTTACTCAATTTTATCATTTAGTTAGAGAACAGTAGATGGACAGTAACTGTCTCTGCAGTCTATTTGCCTGCATTAGCATTACGTATCTTTGTGAATACACACGAGACAGCAACTGCACTACAGCAGGCTGGTATGCATCTTCCATCATTTCCTTTGGAATGAGTGGCGCTAGCTGCCACAGGCCACTACCAAATCATAAACCATTTCCTGGGTTTAAGAAAAATCTGTTTGTTAACTTAAACTTACTACAGAAACTCTATGGCCATGCTGATGGATTGATAGGCACCTCAATACAATGCCTCCTTAATTTTTACTACCTCCATAAAATATTGCAAACTCCTGTGTTCATTTTAAGAACACTATCCAAAATAATTTATACCTCATTCACCTGCACAGGAAAAAGCCATATTTATGTAATTCATTAGCAAAGGTAGAAACTACATTCAGTTTTCATCACTCATAATACTGCATTTCCCTTGACTTCCAGGTAACTCCAGGCTTATCTAGAGAAGTTAAACATTAACAGAGGAGAGGTCACCAGCATTTAAGAGTGAATACTGCTTGCTTTGAAATTAACTTACGGCAGCACTAGAGGCCTCTGTCTACCCTGGCAATAATCATAATAAACAAACAGTCCTTGTAGCTGTACCAAAGCTAACAGGATCTACACTACACAAGTACACTTGAGGCAACTACAGCATGCACACCCGTGTGTGGACATGTACATAAACATACAGGCAAACATTTTCTTTCCCTATTATAGCTCCCTTTTTGACATGACAGTACTCAATTCAAATTGCTTTCACAGGCTACTTTAGAGTAATTACCAAGAAATTTCTAGAGATTATTATACACCTTGATGCTGAAGGACAATATAAAAATTTATGACATCTTTCCCTCTATTCTCACAGCTGAGCAATAGCTTTTTCCTTGGGTTGCCAGCAGAACTAACTATACTGACCTGGAGTTCACAGGCTTCTTTTGAGAATGACTTGTTTTCTCTTCTGCAGAAGCTGATGATGTGAGCCAGAGATGGCAATCCTCAAACCAGAAAACAATGCCAGTATGAACAATAAGAAATTTTCATTTAACTCCATTCTCTATTAAAAAGATACCAGAATCTGTTTTGCAGAGTGCTTCTTCCTCCAGTTTATCAGGATACTGATAGACATGTAAAGTTAGATCATTACAGTTGTTTATAAAAAGACTAACAGAATGAAAAAGGGAGACACCGAGTAATTTTTCCGTTCTCCAAGCGTACAAAATATCTGTCCTCAAACAAACATTCCTATGGACCCTGCTAACCTGACCTCATAGAAGAACTTCACATAAACCATGGATTTGAGTACTATCTGACGACCTTAACCATAAAGCATGAAAGTAGCTTGTTAAAAATAAGTAAGTAAGAATCTGAGCACTCGAATGCATTATCAGAGCGGTCTCAAAATTACCATTAGTAAGCCAGGTACTGCTAAGAGGAAGTATTACACACCCTACAAGAATAATAAAAATTTCTACACACTAAACACTCCTCTGCTATTTCTATGAAACTAATTTTGAGCTATCTCATTCATCTATACCCCTTCAATCATAAGAAAGCATATACTCCATTATTATTCCAGAAGCTTAAGTTACAAAAAATTATGAACTTCTTGAATTAGACTGGTTGTGTCACCAATAAAGTAGCAAAAGACTACACACACCACTTTGAATCTGCTGCAGAGAGGATAACAGTAACGAAGACTTGGTCATGCTGCTAAAGTAGAAGTTTTCAGCTGTTTGCTTTATTTCCACTTTCTTGCCTAGTGGAGAGGAAAAAACATCCTTGTCATAATGTTCAAAAAGCAGACAGAGAAAAAATAGATTTTATTTCACCATCCTTACCTATGCTTAAAATAATTAAGGCTCGCTGTTTGCCAGTGACCTGCAGAGTACAGCTTCTGCTTTTGGGGGGTGAGGATATAAGGACCTATAACCGAATAATAAGAGGAATGCAAGAATGAATATTAGAGGAAGACTTAAGTTTCTGGCTAATGCTTATGAACAAACCTCGAAGGCAAAAACAAAGACAAACCTGTTCAAAATTAATTTCAGGCTAGGAACAAAATTTTTTCTGTATCAAGTTTTTAATTTTTCTGTATCATATTAAAGAAAAAATTAAAAAAAAAAAACATTCGTAGCTTTTTATTCAGATCCTCATATCCAGGGAACTGGTGCTTCAATAGTGTAGTGTCTCTGATCAACTGCTGTGACCTTTTGGGTCACAGATCATCATCTGATAGAAGTGAGGGGACAGAAGATTTTTTCTCTTCACTACTAAAACATTTTTTTGCATGTAACCAGCATGTGTTGTTAGAAGTATCACTTTAGAGCACAGAAGCCAGGTCCTCCATGGTCCTAAAGGTACTGCAAGTGAGAAAAATCTCACTGCAAAACCACTTTCTATTGCAAAAACACAACTTTGTTTCTCACATACATAAACACAGGGCAAAAGAGATCTATATTCCTTATACTTCAAGGCACTTAAAATCCTAGAGACCTCCTGAACTGATCAAGTCTTAATTCCTAACAGTTATAGCAGTACAGCTAAAGCAACAGATCCTTCTGCTGGAGGTACCACGCATATTAAAAAGGGTTTTCTTCTGTTGGTGTAGGTAGCTGAAGGTCCTAGGTTCCCAACCACCATAAACTAAGCCAGCAAAAACAGCAGTCAGCACAGCTGCATCTAAACTAGGAATCTGCTGATGGCATGCAGTTTATTCATAATTCTGCAGTGATGTTGCTATGGGAACTTTTGTAGTGGGAGTTGCTTATATCTGATCCAAGTTTCAGAATGAGAGAACTAAGAACAAAGTAAAGAAACTGACATGAAAAGAAACCGTATCAGCAGTGTCCCATGTGCTGTTCTCCTGGAGAATCCCAATGCAGATGAAACACTTCTCCATATAGGCACTAAACAGACAAGATGCTCATTATATCACTGATTTGTAACATACTTACTGTTCTTAATTATTGAGACTTTTATGTTTAAAACCAAGCAGGCTTTATCCAACTAAATCTGCCCCTAACCTTTTTTTTTTTTTCAGCTCTCTCCATAGCTGTGGCCAGTCTGCAAGTTTGTTTCTACAACTACCTATACTTCATGCTATTATTCCATCATGCTTCTCATAAGCAGCCAAATCACAGAACCATCGAGGCTGGAAAAGGACCTCTGGAAATTGTCTAGACCAACTGACCAACTCCCCTCCTCAAAGCAGGGGCAGCTTGATCTGACTGTTTAGGTCCATGTGCAATCAGGTTTTGAGCATCTTCCAGGGATTTCTGAATCTTACTCTTAGAACTTGAGATGAAGAAGGCAGTGACGATCTCAACCTTTCAACCTCCTTTGTTGCCAGGTTCCCTAGCCTATTCAGCAATAGGATCACATTCACCTTACCCTTCCCTTTTGCTTCTGGCAAGCCTATAGAAACTTTTCTTGTTGCCCTTCAGGTCTTTTGCCAGATGTAACCATAGTTGGGCTGTCTCTGTATTCACAGAATCACAGAATTGCAGGGGTTGGAAGGGACCTCAAGAGATCATCGGGTCCAACCCCCCTGCCAAAGCAAGTTCCCTAGAGCAGGTTGCCCAGGTAGGCATCCAGATGGGCCTTAAATATCTCCAGAGAAGGAGACTCCACAAGCTCCCTGGCAGCCTGTTCCAGTGCTCTGTCACTCTCACCATGAAGAAGTTCTTTCACATGTTGGTGCGGAACTTCCTGTGTTCCATTTTGTGGCTGTTGCCCCTTGTCCTGTTCCCACAAACCACTGAAAAGAGGTTGGCCAAATCCCTCTGTCTGCCACACTCAGGTATTTGTAAACATTAATAAGATCCCCTCTCAGCCTTCTTTTCTCAAGGCTGAACAGACCCAGGTCTTTCAGCCTTTCCTCACAGGGAAGATGCTCCAGGCCCTGAGCATCCCCAAATGACACCCTAAAATGCCTGGTCCTTAGCAAACTAGAAAAAGCAACAAGGATTTCTACCCTCTGGTGAAAGAAAGGGAAACCTAAACTGAGAACTTTGACAGGTGATCCACTTGAAAGACTGAAGACAGCAAGTGTGAATGCAAATCACACAGAATCACACAGAATTTCTAGGTTGGAAGAGACCTCAAGATCATCGAGTCCAACCTTTGACCTAACACTAACAGTCCCCACTAAACCATATCCCTAAGCTCTACATCTAAATGTCTTTTAAAGACCTCCATGGATGGTGACTCCACCACTTCCCTGGGCAGCCCATTCCAGTGTCTAACAACCCTTTCGGTAAAGAAGTTCTTCCTAACATCCAACCTAAAACTCCCCTGGCGCAACTTAAGCCCATTCCCCCTCGTCCTGTCACCAGGCACGTGGGAGAACAGACCAACCCCCACCTCGCTACAGCCTCCTTTAAGGTACCTGTAGAGAGCAATAAGGTCGCCCCGAGCCTCCTTTTCTCCAGGCTGAACAAGCCCAGCTCCCTCAGCCGCTCCTCGTAGGATTTGTTCTCCAGGCCGCTTACCAGCTTTGTCGCCCTTCTCTGGACTCGCTCAAGCACCTCGATGTCCTTCTTGTAGCGAGGGGCCCAAAACTGAACACAGTACTCGAGGTGCGGCCTCACCAGAGCCGAGTGCAGGGGGATGATCACTTCTCTAGGCCTGCTGGCCACACTGCTTCTTATACAAGCCAGGATGCCGTTGGCCTTCTTGGCCACCTGAGCACACTGCTGGCTCATATTCAGCCGACTAAAGGTGACATAACCCTGCTTCCACCTTATGGACTTCCTTTTCATGTCTACGTTTTGTTAGAACCTTCTTGCTCGTCCGAAAAGGTCTTCTGCCACCTCTGCTCAATACCCTACATGTCAGCAGGGACCATACTGGAGCTTGCAGGACATGATTCTTGAGAGAGGAAAGAAGGAAAGAAAGAAACAAACAAACAAAAAAACAACCAGCTTTCCCAGGCCCCTCTTCTCTTCAGGAACATATCCCATGGGATTGTTCCATGTAAATCTCTCAACAGGCCAGACTGGTTTCTCGAGATCAATGGTTGTGAACCTGCTATTTGCCTTGCTTCCTCCTCTGATGATCCTGAACTCCACCATTTCATGGTCACTGAAGCCATGAGACAAGTTGTATTTCTTGTGTCCTGCTGTGTTGATCTGCCAGAAGATGACAACAAGGTTAAAGAGCCCTGCAAAGAGTATGGCCTGCAAACGTGTGGCTTCTTCCACTCTAAGGAAAACGTTGTATCTTATGTTATCTTGGTCAGACAGTTTGTATTTAACACCCATCACTCTGTCACCCACATTGGTTTACCCCTAATCCTAAACTATTAACTTCCAGCTGGCTCGTGACCCTTGCCCCCCTAAGCAAAGCATCACATATTCCAGCTGCTCTCCTATCAACAGCACCTTCCCCTGCTCACCTTCCTGGCCTGTCCTTCTCCCACTGCCTGGATCCATACACCACAGCACTGCAGTCAAGTAAGTTAATCTCCACCACTTCTCTATGATCCCAATAAGGCAACAGCGCTTCAACTGCACTCGAGTTTCCAATTCCTCCTGTTTAATCCCCATGCTGCACATGTTAGCGTACAAACACTTACGAGGTACTCAGCTGGAGGTAAAAAGCCAAGAAGTGAGAGTACAGTGGTAAGAGAAACTCGCTAGGTCAAAATATATGCAATACTTTTAAAATGCAACTAAAATGTACCATTTAGTACAGCTCTAAGTTCTCTGAATTAAGAGCTAAACAATAAAAAGTATACATTTGGCAAAACAGTCTCCTGCCCTAGTCCTGCCTGGTAAACAAGAACTGCTGGCTTGCTACCAGAAACAGCAACAGTGACAGAGATCTGCGTACCCCACAAATAAAGCCATAAAAAAGGAGGCATTTGCATAATGCCTAATATGTACATTGAGTGCCCCGCCTTCATGTTCACTATGAAGTCTGCAAAGACTGCAGCAGATCTCACAAATTTTGTAGTATAATCGTAGCTAGGAAAATGACTCCACTCCGAAGGCTTTATTGCTTCAACTATATCAAGTAGTGAAGAAAAGCAGTACATGAGAATGGGAACATTACTGGTAATGCCATTTGTCTCAGGGAACTCAAATGGTACATGGAAAAACCTACCAAGAAATGAAACATACTTAGTGTATGGGAAGTTGTAGTCAATATGCATTCATGTTTTATCTTCTCATCATTAACACTGGAAAAGAACAGCACTCAGCCTCTGTTCCTCTCCAGTGTATTTCTGTTTCAATACCCGTATCAATATTAATTTCCCCAGCAGAGTTACTGTCATATCTAATGAGCAAACACATGTTATGTGACGTGTCTTTTTATACCCCTGATTTTTTTTTAACGTTATCTCTAATTAATTGAGATCACTAATAATAAATTTTTAAGTGGTCACAATTAGAAGGTCATATGCTGTAAGACTGCACAAAACTCATTTAATGCATAAAAACACATACCATGTATCTCTTCCAGTTTCCTGTCATAAAAGATAGCTGTCCAACTTTGAAACTCATTTATAAGCCCATTCCATAACTGAATAAAGATGTAATTAAAGAAATAGAAAGAATGTAAATACAGCCTAGCTACTTAACTCTAAGCAGAATATTTGATTTGTGATGGTAAATCAATCCTGCAAAGACATGAATGCAGAAAAAGTCCTATTATTCAACATTTTTACATTTTAACCATTCAAGCACATTGATGGTGCTTGGTAATAACACTTCCAGACAAAGAACCTCTAAATTATCATCTACAATATTTTTACACTTAGAAGATGAATTACAGTTTCAAAATAATTTCAGGTATTTCCTTCCTTTTGATCACTTCAATTTCAAATTAAAACTGGACTCAATTGCTCCCAATTTCTATAAGCCATCACAACACTCACCGTTTTCTTAATAAGCTGCTAAAGCTTCAGAGAGAATAGTGCTTTTCAACAACGATACATAGGCCAATTCTGGATTCATGACTCACATCTGTATTCACAAATATTGTGACCTAGCATGAGATAGCTTAACATATGAAACAGCTGCACATAGAACTGTGCATCCATATCACATCTGTTAAGTTTGATTTTTTTATTTCTTTTTTCCAGATCAGCCCTTTTCTTATCGCTTGGTCTAAATGTTGATTTAAGGTTTGTGTGCATTAGGCATACTTCTGGAATGCATCCTTCGGTTCAACCTAGCACAAAAGAAACTCAGTTTGTCTAAGATCACTTCATAATGCAAACCAGAGCACGTGGTGGTGATCAGATTTGCTTCAAAGACACACTTACATGAAAACAAAGTACAAACAGAGATGCACCCACTGAAGTTATCAAGAGTCTTTTCGTTCATTTTAAGTCTAAAAAACATGCTTGAATTCTCTACCCCCCCTTTTATTTTTTTGCTCTCATCTTTCAGCCTAGGTTTAGTAATACACAAAGAGAAAAGAAGAATCAAGATATATTGGGAAAGAATATTTTGTTAAATATAGGGGCACTCTGACTTTTTTTTTAATTGCTTACAGTTACTTCAGCTTTCATTATTTTCATGCCCTTACCACCAAAGCAATGGAATACAGCTGGTAGTATTTCCAGACTTTGCTCTAAAGTTTGCTTTATGGCAACATCACTGTGCCCAATCTGACTACTGCAGAAGGCAATGGGATTCTGCAGAGGCTGAATACATGGCCCACATTCAGTAAGTTGTGCATCAGAGCTTTAAAAAATATGTTTATGATGGCAAGGTGACATATATCATTTCTTTAGTATCCTTTTTTCCCCAATACTTTGCTCGAAGATGCTTCCCCTCACTCTTGCTGATACACAGGTAGAAGAAATGTGAGGGTAGGTAAGGTACCAGCACAGCACAGTGCACTGACTGAACATGAAAATACAGTTATTGTAGAAGTGGTTGTTTAAAAACCTCATATCCAGAAATGTTAACATTATTTTGTATTATGCCACTCCATAACCTTCTGTAGAAGGATCTACTTTATCTCAAAATGTATTTTTTCTTGTTTTTTTTTTTCAATCTTTTTAAACCATTCATCTTGCAATTTATCATTCACATAAAAATCATGAGGTGATTATGCATACTTACACTGCAGTATGGAGATGACACATGAAATCCAAACACACAGCATAAAGATAGCATATATGACATTAAACTAAGACATTTAGTAAGGACTTAATATAGCCATAAAGCAAGTAGCAAAAGGCTGATCAGATTATAAACATAAAAGCAGTTTTTTATTGTGGTCATTCCTCACATAGTTTAAGCTACACTTTTTCTATGGAAGACCCTACTTATCACCTCTCTTTTTACTGAAGCCACAGGAAGTGCTACCACTTCTGTCAAATCAGTGGGTGCATCCAGCACATCTTTCCTTTCAGAAAGCATACTCAATACAAACGTATTCTCAGCCATCAGTCGGTTTGGGAAGACAAATTAAAGGGAAAAGCTTTCTTTTTTTTTTGTCCTAGCCTTTAATAAATGTATCACAGATTTATGCTGTTACAATTTCACTTAGCTTTCCTGTCATTCTTGCCCTGGGATACAGAGCCTCAGAAAAATTAACACAGAATTGTTTTGAATAAATAACAGATTCATTTTTTCCAAGAAAGAGCGATTCTTAACAGTGTAAAAATTATGCATAACAAAGCTTTACAAAAAAGCAAAGGTTATAGGCAAATAGACACTATATAGACAAATAGACACAATAGGCAAAAAATCACAAGTAGAAGCTCCTCCTCTGCTTACCTCCAAGATACTGAGATCTGCGTAGCTGGTCAGACTAATTGCCTTTGTAGGTCAGCAGCCGCCCCTACAACTTTCCAAATACACATGCTTGTCCAAGTTTCACTGGCTGACACATGTTCTCAGAATCACTTACCTGCTTGAAGTTCTTAGCGCTCTCTGTAGAATCTTTACGTCATCCAGGAAGGATAAGGCACCAACAGAATCCTCTGAGTGAGAACTGCTAGTCTTCGTGCAGATGTCACTTGATTATGTCTTCCCATCCAGAGGAAGTGGGCCTGAAAAGGGAAAAAGTGCTGTGATTAAATCATAATCCAAAGACCAGAGGGGTCACATACACAGTATGGTGTCCCTCTGCAATCCTAGGACACAGGAATCCTCAGCCCATTAGCTCTGCAATTCTCACATCCCATTCCCTGTGACACAGAACAAAGGAACCTTTAATTATGGACTCCCCTCCTTGTTCTTGTTCAATAACCAAAGAGCACCTTTTCTGCCTTTGTAGTTTATCCATGTTGTTCCTACCACCTTTTTTTTTTTTTTTTTTTTTTTTTTTTTGGTCTCTTTAAAACTCTTCTCAGTTCTATCACACCACAGTTCCCAGCAGCTGTTTCTAACTGGCTACTCAATCATACCTGGAAGAGATAATTTGATTCCATGTTAAACCTCTTCAGCTGAGCATAAAGTATACACTTTATCACATTCAGCTTATACGAATTATTTGTGGATCTTGTGTAAAGTTCACAGTCCCTCCATGCACTATCTAGTGAAATTCTGCTAAGGTATTCTGCAATTTATTAGAACAAAACCAGATTAGATTTTGGCCTCATCACTATGGCAAGCTAGAATTAGACTATTTTCTCTATTTTCTCTTTCCAATCCTTGTGCACATCATTTTCAGAAACCACTTTTTTTTTTTTTTTAGATGCACCTGGGTGTCCTAAACTCTGCTTGCAATAACAGGTACATAGGTAAATTCTCTGATGGATCTAAACCACCTTCCTAGCAATGATTAAAACAATACATATATATGTATCAGTTGTGTAACAAGCAAATGTGCCAAGGCTTTCCTGGGCAAAAATTAAAACAGATTAATTCCCAAAGCTGACAGCTGTGTTCTAAATTGTGTATTTCAGCAAAGTTGTACCATTTAATCACAGCATTATTATAATAACCTATTTTAAGAAAACAACTTGGGGATGTTAAAAATTCTCTCCTACAGTTTAAAGCAGGAGTTGCATTCTTTTTCTTTAAAATTCATAATATGAACTTATATTCTAGTGCTTGGCACAGAAAAGCTTCATTATAGCTGCTGAGTTGTAAGGATACAAATCGCATATAGCAGTGTTTTTGCTGAGATACTACTACTCACAATTATGATGAACGCCTTCTTAGATGTATTCTTATATAGGTATATATACTTCATTATAGACGTTTGTTTACATAAAAAGTTATTCAAACAGCATACTCAGTTTTATGTTTCTAGAAGCGCCTCAGAACTCTGTAATATTCATCCAGGTAAGGATCATCACTGGTAACAGGTTAATGCTGCTTAGAAGAGTACATGAACAACTCTAACACAGATTACATAGCTACTTTCAGGAGGCATGCACTTCTGTCAGCCTCTTCTGGAGCTCCTGTGACAGTCGGGATTTTTGCCAGTGAAAGTGACATTAGCAGCACTTTTAATATTATCAAAGACACTCATGCTTTCAAGAGCCCACTGGAAGGAAAAGCTTAAATAATCACAAGGTCTTCAGTTCCTTTGCCATTACCAAAAACATTCATTTAGAAATGAACATAGAACCTAGCACTTGCAGAATGTACCCACGTTATTTAAACTGCTCTAGCAGTCTAAGGGTTCCCTGCTAAAGATACTATGAGTAACAACTTAAAAAATACTGTGTAATACTGACATTTTAACCCAAGTATGACACTCACAGGGCAGACACAGAGACTATAGGACATCTTGAGTCATATCCACCTCTGATTTATGTAGTGGGTAATTACTTACACACCAGCAAGAGGATACCACAAACTTTCACTTCTTTTCTTTTCTGCAGCCAACGAGAACTTTCCTTTTGCTCTGCTGACTATGTCGTTCAGGACAATTCAAAACAGTTCTGAGACCATAGTACTGCCATTCCACCTAAGAATACAGACAAGTGAGAGAGAGATAAATCACATAAAGAACCATATGCATTCCTACTCAGTTGTGCTGGAAATAACAGTGAATGACCTGAAAATCTCATTTTTAAATATTAAAGCTATAGATATTTGCAAAACCGCACGATAAAAGTCATAATCAAATCCTCTGGAAAGAAACAAAATATAATAGGCAATAATTTATTTATTGAGACAAAGAAAACGTCACACTATAAAAAATCATCTTCAAAACAGAGAAGAAAAATGCTATGCCTATGAATTTTTGACCTAGAAAAACATCTGCTGAAAACTGGATGCTTCTAACCTCTGTTGTATTAATTACAGAAAGTAATTAAAATTTCTTCTCTTTCAAAACAATTGAGTAAACCAAGATCACCATTTGCACGCAATATATATTCGTCGGAATTGGAACCCGAAACATTTTAATTAATGAAAATGATCTGAAACAGAAAACACCCAAACGTTATTTAAAGCCATTGCCAGAAAGCCTTCAAACAAACATCCCTTTTAGAGCACAAAGAATTCTAGTGAGATAAAAAAAAAAAAAAAAAAAATCATCACACATTTATTTTGGGTATAGCACTAGTTAGGACAAATTTAGTGCCTTGAGAAATACCAAAAAGAAGCTGAGAATAGCAAAGTAACTTTCTAGAAAACAACAACAAAAAGCATGGTTATTAAAACCCTCTTTGTAGCTTGGTTTATGTGGAACTTTTTGGACCACAGTACCAAAGTTGGTATTATACTTTTGGAGGATCCATAGGCAGCAGAAAAATCATGGCATCATAAACTAACACGAAGAAGCCATTCAAAAATAAAATAAAATAAAATAAAAAATCAATTACATCATGCGTCTTTAAGACTACACCTATTTCTCCATGCTGGTTTGAGCCTTATATTTATTGGAAACCTGTCCTTCTAAGACACTGAATTTTTGTCGAGTGCTTTCCAGTGATGGATAGCAACCCACAAAAAAAGCCATCAGAGGTGCTTAAATATGTTTGAATACATACTGAGTAACTTATCTCCTGGGTGACTTCAAATAAAACACTTCAAATAAAACACTTCAGTAACCGTAAACTAAAGAAGCTGGAAGCTGCAAATCATAATCATCATTAACAGGGCAGCTGTTACGTACAGTCAATGAACTTTTAGCTACTACTTAATTTTAGTTTCACTCCCCCCCCATGTGATACAAAGTTATTCTACACAGTATCAAATGAACTGTAGCAAAATATTCCAAACAGCATCAATAACAGTTTTAAAATTAAGCCACAGAAATAATTCATCTGATTTCTACTTCTGACAGGGGAAAAATAAAAGCTTAGATGCTTGAGGACACAGAAATAAAAAAGAAGGCAGAAATAATGAAATCTCTTCTGATCAATAAATGGTTTTTTTTTTGTTCTAAAATATTTTTTGAGAGAAAGAAGTAGTTCAAAATTGTACGAATGATACTTGTATTAACCAATTAGTGTAAAGTAATACATTAAAGAGAAGTCAAATTTTCAGAGTATATTAAGAAATCAATCTCTGACATATTATTCTATTGTACTTGCCAAATAGGTTTCATTGTTGTCAAAGACAGTATAAATCATCTTTATTAAAATCCTGAATTCTGCAGATACAGCAGCTGTGTTATACTTTTGGGAATATAATCTAATATTGTACAACAAAGAGCCTATCACTGTGCTTACTGAGTAGCTTTTAAGAAAGGGAAAGAAATCTAATTGGTAGCATATCACTTCCCTAAGAACAACAAGGGATCTTAGTCATATGTGCATCCTGTAGTTAATTAGAAAATCTAGGTATGAATGTATTTTTCTCCTCAACTCCTACCTGCTGTTTTAAAGGCTGGAGGCATTTTAACAGATTTTAAGAATGACTCTACATATACATGTCTCAGACAATGATGAACCCCTACATGGGAAAAGAAGGCATGAAAGAATCTCTCACACGACTCAAAAAAAAACAACCAAATAAACAAAAACCACAGCAACTAAACAGAAAATGCAGTAGAGTATAAAACCAGGCTAATCAGCATTACTTCTTAAGTAAATGAATAGCAGTGCCATTAAGTAGACCTTGAATGGGACTGCTAAAGCACTAAAACACTGTTAATACCAGAGCTATTGTCACAATAGCTCTTTTATCTCACAGTCATGAGTGTTTTCCTGTTCAAGAATATTTTCTTATTGCCATAAAAACATACTTAATGCTAGGGCCATATCACCTGAACTATAGCAATCATTACTTATCATTGTAATTATCCCAAGATCATTGCCTATTCCAGCAGAGAAATGCAGTTTTGAAGAATTCTTGTATTTTGCAAAACATTAAATAATTATTGTCCTGATATATATCCTTGGTTTCTAATACTGGGCAGTTGTGGGGAAAAAAAAAAAAAAAAAAAAGCCTAAATATGACTGGTGAAATAACAATGATAAAAAGAAGAATTTTTATACCCTATGTTATTAACAGCAAGAGCCATGCAGCTGGTGTGAGGACTAACAGACAACCACATTGAGTTTGATAGATGTACAAACGGAATTTGATTATGCAACCCTTATTTTTTATCTACTTCAAAAAAAAGTCTCCAAAACCACACAAAAACACTTCTAACAGTTGCAAAACGAGTATTTCCTAGAAACAGACTTTCCCTCACATTTGCAATTCAAAACACTGTAATACAATGATTGTATAATGTACAGACCCAATATAAGCAATCCAATCCTATTTTGCTTTAAAATAATAGCTTATGTCCCCTGAAATAGGGAAGCCTTTCCAAAAATGTTTCAATATTCAGCTGATACACAGGCAGCTTTTAAGGTTAGGGGAAAACAAAAGAAATAGAAGGAAAACTATAACTCATATTAAACTGAAAAAGTAATTTTCTGTTCAGGAATAACACATAACACAATCAAATTACAGCGGTTTCCTTTTTTGAATTTAGAACTATATTATACAAAAACTTCTCTCTTAATTTACAAGAAATTTGACAAAGGATTCTCGTATTTGGGGAACTCTGTACCTGTAGCACTGCTAAATAATATCTAAAGGTGAGAAACAGCCACATACAAGAGGCACAGAAGTTGTTGAAAACGCGTTCCTAAGACTGTTAACTGTTTTATTCTTTATCAGTAACAACATCCTTATAAAAGACTGTAAAAAAATGTTTTTATATGCACTGATTCAATACCACACCACTTGAAAAAGATTTTCCCCTCCTGTGGAGCAGAACTGTGAGGAGCAGGACTGTTCCATTTAACAAACATTGCCACAGGAGGAGCTTCACCCCTCTGACACACGTCCAAAAGCAGGTTTACATGTTTTTTTTAACGTGTAGCATAAAGCAACATAAACTCTGTTTTGGACAAGGTAACAATTTCTGACCAACGTGCAGTAAAATACCCTCTCTGCAATACTCATTGTGTCTCCTCAGATACTTTCCGAACGCTTAGAACACAAAGGAAAGGGAGAGAACCTTTCCTTCAGCCCGTCTCCAACGAGGGGGCAGATTCCCACCCTACGCAACTAGAAAGGGCAGTAAGAAAGAAAAGCTCTCGACTCCTCACATTTTCACCGCCAGGAACCATGCGGAGCCTTGGGCTTTTCCTCACGGTGTCGGGGAGCTCAGACCCCGACATTCCCTGTGGAGAAGTCCCTGAGGGGTGCGCGTGCCCGCCGGCCGTTAACGGCCGTTACGAAAAAAAACCGTTGGTCGCGAGCCACCGTCACGCGCCCCCTCACGGCTGGGCGGGAAGGCGCCAAAGGCCGCGCCTGGCGCGCGCAGCGCGCTGCCATGCGGCCCGGCGCCCAGAAAGGGGCCTTGCACCCAGCGTTTCTGTCCTGGCCATACAAAACTGACAAAAGCAGAAAGCACCCTACACAGAAACAACGCGTTAACATCAACAAACACGGCACTTGTCCCCTAGTGTCATGCTCTATTACTTCGAAGCACAGAGTAGTGTGAGAGGGAAAGACTTCCATCAGCCACAGAAAACTGACATGCAGAAAGGCTGATCCTTGAGACAAAACAGAGAAAGGGCAAAAGGATTTTTTTTTTTCTTTTTCCCAGTACTATTACTTTAGTTTCCATTTTTCTAAGAGGCAGAGGGAAAAAGATGGAAGTATTATTTCTGCATTGGTTTAAATCACCTCCAGAGCCGAGCAGCTAGACAGACGTGGCACAGAGCCAGTCTGCAATGCCACACGCCACCCATATGTATTTTACATTTCAAAATCTGTCACTGCTTGCAGTCTTGACTTTACTGAGAAGTTTCACTGATGACTTTAACAGGTTTTACAATCAGCTTATATATTAAGACCCCACCCCAATACTTATATATTTACTTTGTCTTTCTCAGAAGCCACATTTCTAATCCATTTCAAGTTTTCTCCTCTCTGTAAACCTTTTTAGAAGCAAAATCATTTGTGATACCACATTCTGGTATCCATTTGTCTTGACTGCAGAGTTCAGAGCTGGTGTTCTCGTGATCTGGCTACAACCTTATACTGTTATTACATGGTTATATTTAATACCCACTTTCGCTAAATGAAACTTTCTATACAAGTTAGGAAAGAAGGAAATCAGTTTATTCAAATTTACTATCTATTTTACTAAGAAAAAATGCTTCTGCTCAAGAGTGATCCTCACAGTAAAAGCTTGAGGAACCCTGCACGGTCAACAAGGAGAAAGCCCCACGCTGAAAAAAGTGTCTCCAGCAGCTTTTTCTTTCTTTTTTTTTTTTTTTTTTCCCCTCAACCTATCCCTTTCCCATTTGAAATTTTAAACCTATGCCCTCTGAAATTATGGCCTAAAAAATCCCAAAGCAATATGAGTTATGTAGTTTGTGATCTCTTTGGTGCCTCTCATCCTTGTATTTCCCAAACCATCAGGCTTTTGCCAGAACTACAGCTTATTATATGTAGCTATACATACTGTACAGTATGCATGATTAGTTACAGAGCTTGCAA
This sequence comes from Netta rufina, assembly GCF_964035555.1. Taxonomy (NCBI): domain Eukaryota; kingdom Metazoa; phylum Chordata; class Aves; order Anseriformes; family Anatidae; genus Netta; species Netta rufina. Next base: position 3,779,755 of record NC_140130.1, on the reverse strand, counting down.
CAAGGGCCATCTCTGCACCTCTAAAGAACTAAGCAAAAAATTCTAGCATCGATCTTATTGCCTAGAGCATCTAATTACATCGAGATGGTAAACAAAGGTATTTTTGGACAAAATATTAAGTGACAATCACAAATGAAATGTGGATTTTTAATGTCTGACAATTTTTGAATACAAATCTCTACAGAACAGAGAAAGAAAAGGCTGAAAAAGATTACTGAAATTTACTTTAATTCTTCCAGCTGGAAACAAGAAAATCCCTAAGCCCCTAAATGAACAAGATAATGGAGTCAAAGAATGGAAGACCTAAATTAACCTACCAAGCTAGATATGCAGTGAAATTCTGGCCTCAGTTAAAGTAATGGCCAAGCACATCCCAATTTCCAACTGTACAGAGCTTCTCTTATGAAGCACTGGTAGCTCTCTCATCAAGGATAATTCAGGATACTAATGTACAGTAAGGAATACACAATCAACCATTTTTACATGATCAGTCTTTAGTTTGGAAGACTACCTCTAGACATGCATCTGGAAATACCTGTGGTGATGATGTACAGATATTGATTACATCGTCCTTTTACCCGAATTCCTCTCCCAGCAGCTCATTCCTCTCGCTCTTGCTCCATTCAGCATGCAGCACAGATAATTGCACCACAACTCCTGGAATCATAATGTAGACTGTAATGCTATTTATAGACTCTTTATGACACTATCATATCCAACTTCTTTCAGTATTTCACAGCCATCGTGCACATAAAACTAAAGAGAATGGGCCACATCTCTACAAGGATTTAGGAAGGATTTGGGAACTCCAGAACTTCTAAACAGAAGGGAAAACAATTACCAACCTCCCCCTCCAATAACTCCAAATGAGCAGCCTTACAACTTCAGGACGCCTAAATTCAAATGTTGCTCTCTTACTTTAAAGGCAATCAGAATGTGTGGTGTGGATTCAGCTTTACATATTCCAAAGAATAGGAGCCTAAAATTCAGGCACCATAGTACCCTGCTTTTTTTCAGGACGCAGTTCTATTTCATTTTCATTTCTGATGAAGCACTGTCTTGTGGAAACATAAATCAGGGTGGACTGTTTTGTGCCTTTTCCTCATCAGCTGAGACTGTTACTAATACCTTTATTATTCTCTGTATTGTTTAATTAAGCCTCATCTCATCTGCACCCTATCTTCCCATGCAAAACTCTGGTATTAAAGCAAGCATCATTCTCAAAAGCTTTATCATTTTAGCAGAAAATACTATCAACTTCACACATCGCTGTTCCCTTTCTAACTACAGGTACAAAAGCATCAACAATTCTTTGAGAGCAGAAAGTAACGTAAGCACAAAAGAAGGTTACTTTCGAAGACAGACTAAATCATTGTATGTATGTTCAACTCTTGGCCTCTGAGCACTCATTTGTAGTGCTCTTTAGAACAAATTCAAGCACATAAACAGAGTAATATCATTTTACACCTGTAAGAAAAATCAATCTCTAAGACAGGTAAATCTTATTTCAATTGCAATTTCTTGCTTTTAGTGTTTCTACTACAGAACGACTGTGAGGTAATTTTTATTATTATTTGTTTTAATAGCCTATTGTCTTGATTTTTTAAAATCAAAATAAACTTAGATTAAAATATAAAATAACAAGGTGCTGAGGATCGTTTTGGCATGCTTTTACACACACCATGTAACCATCTCTCTCTCTCTTTAGAAAATCCACACCTCTGTTGGTCACAAAATTTAGGTATTTGCATGATTTACAAAGAGATGGAATAGAATATAATTTCCAGGTATCCTCTACAGAATAAAAAAATATCCTTGCAATACAAAGTAAACAACTAAACCATACATTAATGATGTGCTTAAGTGCAAAAAACTGTTTGCCAGTGGGCTATCCTCAGTAGAACTGAGCAATGACAGCCTCCTGAATCTTGGGATATTTTCTCTTGGATGTGAAAAGGAGTATTTAAAAAGTCCTCAGTGAATTATGATCTCTGATTACATGAGATCAATTACAAGATACACCTAAACAGACTGCATAGCTATTTATAACTTAAGCAAACTTTATGTTTTCAAGTTAAATTTAATTTAAATTGTTAAGACAAGGAAAACTCAAAACCAAGCAGTTCAGCAAAATCCCCAAATACAACCATGCAAACTAATCTGCCATGTAAACTAGCCTGATTCTCCTTTGGTACCAGCCCTAGGAAATCACCCCAGTGCAGAGAACAGAAGTGCAGAGGGGTAGCCAAGTTATGGGTTCTCTGTATGCTGTTCTCCTGGCTAACAAAGTAAAAAGGAAGACCCAGAACCCACAACACACTGAAGCTTTTACATAAGCATAATTTGAACAAATATCATTTAGAAAACCTTCCATATCCATGGATTTTCTTATTAGTCATTTCTAAACTACCCTTTACTTTAGCTTTATAGTTCTTAACCTCTTCTAGAAATCCAAAACAGATTTTTAAACTATGGAAATGAAAGAGAGACTGATGTCAGGAAACAGCCCCAGAGACAGGGTTAGATACTTTGCTGGAAAAAATCAGTGTCTTTTAATGAAACATCTGTTGAGACTCTACCGCAGAACTCTTTCTTTGTGTCTATCCAATTTTTCACGTACTTTCATACAGTGAAGTTTTCTGAATGACCAGTCCTAAATTCTCTTTTTTCAAAAGGTATACAAACCATCTCTGCACGGTGTATACCTCACCACAAAGCTGGCAGGTCATGCCTTTCCCTTTGCAGACAGAAGCCATAGATCATTAACATTTCCACAGACAAATCTTGCTGTTTTATCAAGCCTAACTGGGAGCAGAAGTATTGGCCTGATTGAACCAGGTGAACTGGCAGTAGAGGGTAAAAGATATTGATCATGTAAGAAACAGCAAGGTGACAGGGCTCTAGAATACAGAGGGAAGATGGGATGTGTAATAGTTCTGGCATGAACCGTAACAGAACTTTTATCTTTTGTCTTTTTCTTTTCTGCTTTGAGCTTTGCTTAAAGGAAATTAAATGTTTACTGTGACTACAAAGTAAGTGTGCTAACCACCAGGCTACCAGGCTGAAAAACCTGTATCCCAGTGCTTATGCAAGTAACTCACTTTCTCAAGAATCTTTCAATTCCAATTAGCTTCTTCCCATGCCATTACTTATACCACCCTCAAATCACTTTCTGTAGTTTCTCCCATCAGCTTCATGCTGATGCTTTTAAAACACCTGTAGATGTTGTGTTGATCCGAGTCTAACAGACCATCTAACTAAAAACACCTCCCTTTAGATTTAAGTCATCATTCCTCCTCAACACAGAATATAAATGTTTGACAAGTTATGTGAGTTCTGGCTACATACTGAAGTGTTGGTGTTCAGGATCAGTTTCTTCTGAAGTCTAACAGGAACTTTTTCTGTATAAGAAATTATTTACCAGACCATTTGTGAATCAAAATGACCACTAACACATGTTTTAAATGCCCACTTTTAATTGCTTGTTGCTACTAGACCAGTTGAAATGAGTATAGTAACAACTAATTCAATCTGTATTTAAGATTCTACCTTTCAATCACCTGCAGTAAAATCACCAGCGATAGAAAAAAATGTCCTCTGGATACACCACATTTCTTTCCGTTGAAAGAAATCCACATCTGAATTCTGACCATCAGCTATATAACCATGCAATGAAAGCCACCGCATACTGCAGGCTCATTTAGCCTCACTTAACAGTCATGTCAGTGCTGCTGCCTCTGCAATAGACAAGAATTTTGCCTAATGCACAAAGAAAATGGTGTCTTAATGTTAACATGAATCTACAGGCCAAAAATACCACAGAATCACACTGTAAGTAGGTGACATTGCCTCCAGAGGCCCTTCATGGACGTTGTGCCAAAGGGAGGCACAGAGCAGGGAAGGAAAGTTCATTCCAGATCAACAAGATTCCTCGAGTTCTCAGGGGCACAACAGTCCTGATAAACACTTTAATGAACAAACAGTATTTTCTCTAACATCATAATGGCCTTTATCAAATTTAAGAATAAAATGCTGTGGATGTAGCTGTTTTCTCTAGGGATTTATTTTCAAACTCTGAAGAACTGAAATGCTGGTAATCTTATCAGCAGAACATCAAAAGATCAACCCCTGAGGTTGCTGCAGCCAGCGTAAATGTCATTAGCACTCTCCAAGAACCATGTATTTCAGTTGCACAGTAGTTCTTTACCATATTACTTGGTATGGAAAATGTTTCAGTTCTGAGAGGGGAAAAGTTAACCACAAGATGATTTCCATTTGGTAGCAGTTGCCTTCAAAATACTCATGCCAGAAGTCCCCGTCTAACTGGTCTGAGACATGAGCATTGATACATGGCAATGTTTCAGTTTCAACTAATACACAGGTGACACCAGCTGCACTTCTTTTTAAAGGTGGAAAAAAAAAAAAGTTGTGTGTGTGTGGGGGAAGGGGAACCCAATCTGTTCTTAGGGCAACAGTTAGGACAAAATAAAAAAAAAAAAGAGAATTGTTATCATGATGCTGGTAAGTCACATTTATAGTTGGTTCAGTCTTTTCATTTCTGTCCCTAAGAGAGAAATGAATTCTTGTGCAGAGTTATGAACATGAGCTTTTAATAAACCTAAATCTCAGTACTGTTGGAATGGAGCTTTTAAATTTTAAGGCATTATGAAGCATTGTCAGACACTAGGTGGTAAGAAGGAGGTTTGACTGAGAGCAGCACGTATGAATGGCCCTGTGACTTTGCCAAGCAAAGGAAATTACAGTTTAACTTGCTTTTGAAATATTTAAACTTACACCAACTGTATGAGAATAGGACAAGTTTCTTTTCCACTCCACTACAGAGCAGTCCTAAACCTCTGGGGTTTATCTGCCAAGAGATGTTAGGCTCTCAACTCTATACAGTATTTGAATAGGAAATTAATGCCTGTGTCCCTTAAGGCTCTTTTGAAATTCTCAGGTGTAAAAAGGTATGTCTTTAACCACTCCGCTCATTTCTATCTTTGCCCGGTTTTCTAACTTCTTAGGTCAAGAACTCTGATTCCAGCACATGACAGGCATTTAAAGGACTGAAAACACATTGATGGTACCTAGCTACAGTGGAAGTCCACCAGCCACAGTAATTCCTTCTTAATAAATTAATTATCCTTTGAAGTGGAAAATAGCAGAAAAGAAATCCCATAGCATAATGCTGCTTTTTCTTTCCCTGTAGTCAGGTTACACGAGCCAGTTATAAAACAGTGCTGGGGAATGAGATTTTCAAGGGAGTTTAACAAAGTTGAGTGAGTTGAAAGTGGATTATGCTTTAGAAAAGGAAAAACCCACATTTCATTAACATTTTTCCTTTTATCCCCATTCTTGTTCATTACTGAGCCCCTCAAATTCATCTCTAAACGTGTAGTACTGAGGAATCAGCTCAGTAAATATCTCCTTGGAGCTGCACAGAAATTTCCCATCACGTGTCATGTAAAGTCTTTGCCTGTATTTCCCCACGTGAAACTAAAAATATTGCACATACTTTCGTTTTCTTTCTTCAATGCCTTCATAGCTTCCAGTGACAAAAAATAAGGGTTATTTATTCTATCCCCTTGCCAGCTGCCTATATTTATTTCATTCTGACACATCTGTGTCTACCATGTTCTTAAATAACTCCAATACTAGAGATTCTACAGCTTTTCCAGCAACATATTTTCCCGCTTTCTGACACAAATAGTTTCTAATAACTTGAAATGTTTTTGCTTTTGTTTTCTGAGATTCCAAGCCCATTGCTTCTTATCCAGTTAATCGCGGTCAAAAAATAATAGATTAAATTATATGAAATGATATCACAGATCATTTCTCCCAGCTTTTCTCTGGTGCATTTCCCTCTTTGTCATGACTTTTTATTCTGTTATTGTCAATACTAGAATTTTTTCTGCATTGCAGATTTTAACATGATAATGTACAGTTTCAGATTTTAAAATTATGCTTAAGCACTAAGGAAAATATTTTTAATTGCACTATATAAGAATTTATGTATTTAAGTAAAATAACGTCAGGTTAATGCCAAAAATGTTATTAGTAAATTGAAGTCTATGCAAGAACTGAAAGCGTACCTAAAGAAACTTGTAAGACGTTCTTTCAAAATAACTGTGCTATAATGTAATGACAATGATATTGATGACGTCCCTTCAAATAAATGAAATACCATTAATTATAATTTACCTATAAGGCTTAATTTTCTGTAAATGCTCAGAGCTCTGTCTTTTTGGCAAGGAAGTCTTCTTTTGTTATTCTTTCAACTTCTAATCATCTATTTCTTACTTGGCTTCATGACTTGCAACAGTGACTGACAAACTAGTTCCCTCTGGATGTGGCCAGACAGGAGCCAAGATAACATACTAGCAAGTTCTCTTCCTAACGGACTGCGGGGCAGCACAGGTCCCAGCTCTGGCACTGATGTGGCTCTTTCCCATCATGTTCCTTGATACATCACACATAGCTCCTGGCACACGACAGACTGTGACTGCACGTCACACACAGGAATGAAGACAGACCTGAGGACTGCAGCAGTGCAGTACATTTTATCTGGGCAATGGCTATCAACAAAACTGCATGACACAGGAAATTTTGTAACATCACAGAAACAAGTTTTATATCAACATTACTGTATAATTAATGTTATTTTAGCACAGCAAATATTAAACATATTAAATGACATATTATAAAAGGTGATGAACATGCAAATGAGAGTATTCCATTAGACTGAATTGTGTCTCCTTCAAAAGCATTGGGATTAAGCACAGGTAACAACACCCTCTAATGCTAAAACTCTTCAGATTTTGTATTACTTAGACTACAATTATGTAATTATTTAACATTTCTCAAAAATGCAAGGATTTTGCATAAAGCTTTCCTAAGTCATAATTACATCCTAGACTGACTTAAAAAAATAAGCCAAAATTACTCATGCATTTTAAACACAACTGAGGACAATCATGGTTGCCTCCACCCCCACATCTCAAAGATTAAAAAAAAAAAAAAAAAGCTGACTTTATTTGAAATGATTTCTCATTCTTACCTTGTTGAAAAAAAAAAGACTTGAAAGAAGCTTGTCCTTTCTGTCACAGCCATCATTTTTTCCATCTGCTTGAATAGGACAGTGTCAACAGATCTCTGTTAGGACAGAAGAAAGAGCAAATATACAGACTGGACAAAAAGCACTGAAGACTGTCTGAGGTCTACAGTTTAGAAAGCAGGAAGAATAGAAATGTCATTAAAAATCCTTAGCAGGGCTGGCTTGAATACTTCTCATGAGGAAAAAGGGACTAGTATGAGAAGTCTGCCAGAAAGGATTCATTGTGGGGCAGGATATAAAGATGGTGCAGAAGGAATCTAAAGCTTGAAGGACACAGGCAGAGCATTCTCTATTCATTGGACCAATTCCCATCGCAGCTTGTAACTGAACCCAACTTCCACCCTCTGTGCCAGCAATTATCTGTGAAACTTACGAGTAGAGTGTCCTCTGCCTTCTGGAGCTGCTGCATTTACAGAGTAATCCCCAATATCACAGAGCCTGTAGGGGAGAGCCCAGGGGTCTCACTGTGCACACTGCCAGAACCCTGACAGTCAGGAAGTTCGACTCAGGTCTGGTTATTTTTTTACTTATTTTTTGATAAAGTTGTCAGAAGCACATCAGATATGTAAAAAATATTATTAAAGTTACACCATAAAACTCTAAAAACTCATAGTAGTGGAACCTGCTAAGTCTAAGGCCGCCTTTAAAATGTGCATCTTATGTATTACAACAGTGTAGTCAATATAAGATTAAACCCTTATTGGAGGTTACACGTCATTAAACCTCTGCAGTATGTTCTATCATAAACAATGGCCAACAGCTATTCATTTTGCAGGAGTATAGTGAGAAAGAAGAATGCGGAAAATGCAGTTATGGGTACCTGAGAAGTCTATGAGGAAATGCGGGGTTCGTGTTCAGAGCAAGGTTTGAGGATGGCATCGAAGGTAGCAGCACAGCATCCGCTGGGTGAGGAGGGGAGTGCACTGCTCTCTCTGAGAAGCCAACCAGGCATATGCCAAATGGAAAAGGTGCACACACTGCGTGAGTCATGCTTTTAAGTTCCAGCGTAGTATCAAACTGCAAATGGAGAAAGAGCTCGATTGTTACTGTAATTAGGGAAATTTATAGTTTCTGAATGTTTGGCTTACAGACTTAAAAACATTACTTCACACATAAATACAAAAACTCAATATGCAAACATAGCATTTTGTTCCGCAGTGTTTGCCAGTCTAATTAATCAGTTACGAACGCAAGCAAAAACTGTTTGCTTCATGTATAGAGGCCAGGTAAGTCATAGCAAAGGGTTTTTTAATATCTTCCCTGATTTAAATGACTTCTCACAAGGAAGGCGTAAGATAAATATTTTACAGTGCACTTCAACCTTAGATTTGTTTGTGCAAACTATTTGGCAAACTTTTGTTACTAGCTGAAACTTTGCACAATTCAGAATCTGCTCACAAACAACTTCCTAACAGGAAAAGCACTATGGTTGGAGACAAGTATTTTGGACAGACCTACTGAGTACATGCAGAGTTGTAACAGTTTTTTAAGAAGTGTCAGAAATGGAGACATTAGATAGAAACACTATGAAGCAGTGAAATACCGTTGATCTCATCTCCTACAGTGGCAGCTATTTCACACCAAAATGTTATATATTAATTTCTGTGAAAATTCTCATCAACTGATGTAAAGGGCTCTTTGTGGTGTCTTCATGCTACCATCTTATTTCATCTCCTCAGAATATTAATTTACAGCTGCGTATAGTAAATGGTACTGAAATTGGGTTTGGAATTTCAAGACAGCACAACTGTTTCAAAGTATTCATTTGGGCTTTACAGATCAGCATTTACCCACTGCAATCAACTGTCCAGCCAGTGTGAGCCAAGTCCACTGTACAGAAAGGGGAAAGTATGAAGGATTTTTATGGCAATACAGTTCATTGCTCCTGTACTTGAATTTTATGGAAGGCTCAGCAGACAGAGATGGAGGCAAGTTATTCTGCAGTCCAAACACATTCCTCTAAATACTAGTGATCCTTTAAACCATACACGTACAATTTTCCAAAGCCAAGTAATTACTTAAGTCCCTCCTCCGTACAAGTTTAGCACATGCTGTCTGATACAATCCCTTTTGTTGGCAGAAATGAATATGAATAAGGAACACTAGCTATATCCATTACTTTTAGTTTATACGGTAAAGATTTATGCACAAGCAGCACAAGTACGAAGTTCTATTATTCCACAGTCTTGAAACCGAAGTAAATCAAAAGCTTCAACACAGGGAAGTGAACATAATTCAGCCTACTAGTTGTGTTCTAGAAATAAAGTCCTGGCATTAGATTATAATCCACAGAAGATTTGTTCTACCCTGATTCACAAGAGAATGCTAAACAATGTACTTACATTCTATTCTAAGAGATTCAAATCAAGCCAGTAAGTTTCTGTTCCATTTCTGTTTTAGTACAACCAAAAATAAACGCTTTGAAATCAAGCCCTAAAGGATATTAGTTTATCAAAACTAACAAGAAGTGTAAGATTAGTCCTTGACTGTGCAGTCAATAGTATTTTTTTTAAAGAAATTAAAAGCCAAAATCCAAACCATTCTAATAAATACACATCCAACAATTTTACCTACATAGCCATTAATTTAGAGACTAGATGTTGCCTATGCTCACATAATCGCATGCCAGTGGGCTGCTAAAATCATGATTGTTATATGACAACTGAGCAACAGAGACTATAGAGAAAATGGTACCCAGCTACCTTACAGCATGTGAAAGTATTTAATGTAAGAAAAGGGAACTAACTGCAACTCAAGTCTTCCAAGTCTGAGAAAAAAATCAGAAGAATATGAAAGTTATCAGGAAAACGCTGAAAATTAACTCTGGGAAAAAGGAGCAAAAAGGGAAGAACATTTTGGGGAAGGTTAAAAAAAAAAAAAAAAAAAAGACAAGGAATTGGGGCAAATATCAGATGCTGAAAGCAGATCCCTTCTCTCTATGACTTTTTAAATAGTGTGCTACATCACATGCTTGCGTTACTGACCACACTTCCCATCTCCCAAAGTAGCATGATTTCATCACCAGCTAGTGAAACCTAAGCCTTTACCATTTGCCTTTGTCAACTCCATCTCTGGTTTTCAGTGCATTAATGGGTTTGTATTCCTGTATGTTTAGTAAATGCAAAAAATGGCTGTTTAGAAAAGATCTGAATTACATTTTAGAACAACAAGCATTCTTGTTTTAGACTCAGGATTTTATGTCAGTTTTACGTTAGATCTAATGTCAATTTTCTCTTATAAGAGATTATTAATATCGTGTTTTATTGCCATCATGCCTGTGAGCTCTGGATCTTGAGGCTTTATTAAACTAGGCAGCAGAATGATATAACAGAAATATAGTATTTACTATGCATGTTTATGGAGTTTCACTTATATAATATTGTATACTGAGCTCAGCTGCTTTTTTTTTTAATAAAAAAGTGGAGTTCAAAACTTAGAAAAGTTAAAAATTAAACAGTGCATAAAAACGTTTTGAAGAAAAAGACTTCATACGTAGGGAGATTTGTTAACTATTATAAGAATTAAAGAGAAGTTTCTTTGATCAAGAGCATATGACATGAAAAGCAATGAATAATTTATATTTGACAGCAAGGTACTTCTCATTAGCAATGGAAATATTCTTTTGGTGATCACAACTTATTTACAAGCACAGCAATGTGGAAATAGTGGAAGTATGCATGCAAAAATTAGTATTTTACAGAACAGGTAGAAAAAATGTCATTACAAAGCCTGTTTTTTGTTCTCACAGCTATAATGCATATACAACAAAAACTAAGCAAAAGCAAACTACAACCCAATGGTATGGATGTTAAAATAAAAAAAAAAGAAAAGTAACCACGCAATGTTGTCACCTTCCCTGTCACAAATCAAACTAAAAAAAATAAATTTTGTACTGATTTTCCTCTTGCAACTGGAGCAGCCAAACCCGAACACAACCTTGGAAGGGAAGAAAGGGAAGACGGAGAAAAGAAAACAAAGGAAACATGATACTTGGGACAACAACTGAAATAAAGGGAAAACTGAGGCAACTGAAAGAATCAAAAACAGAAAAATAAGAGACTGGCAGCTACTAGCTCTCACAGTCCTGACATGATGGTGCTCTCCCAGGTATCCAAGGCACTGGGTGATTCCACTCACTGGCTGCTTGCACTGAGGTGCAGGACAAGAGAAGAGTGTTTGAATGGCTGATATATCTGCCATAAGCTCACATCTGGGATCATCCTTTTAATTATGTCTCTGATAGCTTTCAGTCTTGTTAGTTTTTTGACAATGTTTTTGTCACTTAAGTTCAGAAAACTCCCAACGTTGCAATATCCATCGCTTACTCCAGTGAAATAAATGGGGTTGAACCACCACAGTACCAGAAGTTAACTGGCATTCATGAAAGAGGACTGCATTCAGAGGTAGCCAGTTTAACATTACAATCCTCATTTCTCGTTCTTTGACTGAACGTTAAAGATCACTGGGGAGGAAAAATAAAAAAATAAAAAAATAAAACAACAAAACAACACAGGGCATTAAAACTGAGCATTCAACAGAACATGAGAACTTCTAACTTCACTGTATGTCAGTCAACCCTACACATCAGCACAGTGACTGCAGATTGCTCAGTGCTCCAGCACTTTTTTGAAATTGTTATGTCCACGCATTTGTGTTACTAAAATATCAGCTTCATACTTCAAGCACCTTAAATGTATTTCACTCAGTTAAGAGCTTGGTGATTTAGATGAGATTTTATATATCATTAAGACTAGTTCCTATTTCCTTTGGTGTCTCAGTCTTACAGAGTGGCTTGACAATATGTAGGCACTCAGCAGTGTCTTAGGACTTCCAAGAAAGAAATACTAATTAAAATACAGCTAACAAAACTATCCTAGGTTTGGCTCTTAAGCAGGTACTTCTCTCAAAGTGTCATAAATCTGGCCTAAAAGCATGCTGAACACAGAAAGCTGGGTCTGCTCATAATTTAATCAGTGAATGGACTTATTATGGAGAGAGGGCTAAATGCATCTGACATTTTAATTTCCAATTTTTCTCCCTGCATTACCTTTAAACTCATCTTCGTATTTCTAAAGCTCTAACATTCTCTTTGAAGAATAAGGAAACCTTTCGGGCAAAATTTCAAGACAATTGGTCAAATGTCCATAGAAATGTTAATTAACTTTTTTTTTTCCATTTAAAAATATCAGTCCAGAATGGACTTATCTTGTTTCTAGCAGAAAAACTTTGATTCAGAATTGTGCTTTAAGTGGTTAAGAACAGCATGAAACATCCTATATTTACCATGTAACTTAAAGCTCACCCCAAACTACCGTATCATATGCAGTTCGCCATACAGTACCTCTTCCACTGGAATAGCAATCTAAGACCATAAGTTGAGGGCTTTGTTGCTGTCACAGAATGCATGCAGTTAGGGCAGAAGAACACAGCTTTTCTATTATTCTATGAATGGAAACATTTGAGCCATGAAATCCAACCAAAAATGTATAGAGGGATTATAACAAAATTGACATTTCTTCCATGGAATAGCATTCATTAAAATCACTGAAGAAGAGGAGCCTAACCGAGGACACGGGCACAGAAGAAAACTTCTCTACTGCATGCATTACTTTTTAAGAGACAGTTTCATTTGGATTTAGAATCTAGGCACACAGAGTAACAGCACTCTGTAATTTTAAATACATCTTGTTCAGTTAGGCATAGGAAATAGTGTAATAGTCCTCCTGCCTCTCTCCCATGGAAAACTTCTTAGATTCAAATGCTTTTCCAGTAAACAAAATTATTATAGAACACTGAATTTTGTAAATTATCACATTTTATCTATTTTATTTTACTCTTTATCTTGTATTAACACTAATAAAACCACTTTGTTCCTTAGTCTAGAATAATACCTTATTCTGAAGCAGCTGCACTTCAACACAAAACTTTGAAAACTAAGGTAAAGAAATTATGTTTTCCAACTGAAAATACTATCTAGCTAAACTTGAAGAAAAAACAAACAAACGAACTTGCTTTGCTTTACCTGGCTCTATAGAAACATAAATAAATGTGTATGTGTGTGTGTACATATATCTATATATACATATCTCCCAGCCCCTGAAAGCAGGTGGCAAGTATAATAAACACTTTATTATGAATAACTCTTTAAAAATGTAAATATTTTGCTCTTTTCATTTATCATTTTTCTCATAATTTCAGCTAGTACAGCCCCTCATTCCCACATAACTGTCTTTCACTTATGGTACATAAGGGTAATAATTTCTCCTAATAATTCTCAACTATATTTTATCACAAGGTAATATTAACGTAATGAATACAGCGTTCTTTAATAATGATTTCCAGTAATTACAACTTTGGACTTTAAGAAAACTAAAACACCAACATTCTTCTCACTGAAGTGAATGATATTCAAATATAAGCTTCAACATTTTCCTAAACCAGGACTGATTTAAGACATGCATAAAGACATTCCTGAACCGAAGCACACCACATTTCATACTGTACGCTTCCTCTCATGTTCAATTCACAAAGCAGGCTTAATAGCTCAAGAACACAGCTTAATGTCAGATCTGCCAAACCAGCCATAGTGTTCAAATATTAATTCAGCTCTGCTAATTCAGGAACGTGTCAGTACTCACTGCCTCCTTCAACCCAACAGGGGCCCCAATGTTCACAGTTTCTCTGAAGTTCACTCCTGCAGGGAAGCATGCACCTAGTGTCTTCTACATAGATTCACTGAAGAGGTTTCGTATCTGTTTCTTAAAAGCAAAATTTCTTTTCTGTAAGATGACACTGTTACTTCTCCAGCTAATACGGACTTTGAATACTTAATGTAGACTCCTGCAATTCCTATAAACGGTATCTGTTACTGATTTAATCAACAATGTGACACTGTACCTTACAGAGTAAGTTCATAGCTAACAATAATTCTTCCTATACTAAAAAAAAAAAAAAAAGGCCAGCATGTTTATTTTCATATTAAACCATACCACATATACCTGAGAGAACAGTAAAATATTTTGCAGAACCATCGTATGTAGTTGTTGCCTAGTTTTTTTTCTTTTGTTTGTTTGTTTTTTGGGGGGGTGTTTTTCTTTAGAAAAATAATAAAAAGACAAGATAAAAAGACAATGTTGAAGAACTTGGTATTTTACCTAATAGGTCTATTTCTTCAATACCATGTAATGTATTAAAAATGGATCATAGAATACACAGATTACCTAGCACTCCCATCTAACAGCACAGTTCTTTAAAAAATTAAAAAAAAACAAACAACAAAGCAGAACAACAAACGTAAATAGTTTCTGAACCTTCCACTCAAGTAACAACAGTACTCAGTGGTAAAAAGCTACACCATCTGTTCCTCTAATGCATTTCTTTCTTTTAACAGACTAGAGTCAAGGGTCAACCTTCTTACAGGAAATCTGTACTTAATAGAACTTGCCCTCACCCCAAATATGTTCCCCATGAAATGTGAACTAATACGGTCATAAACACATGATTCCTACAACTATAGACAGAATTCTTCACTTAAGAACGAAATAAAGGTTAAAAAAAATAAAAGAAAATGTTAATGATCTCAGAACAATGGGGATTGCATGCTGATCTTATTCCTGTGGTCCCACTGCATCCTGTGCTAAGAGGCGGGTGAAAGCACACTGCAAACCCAGCAGGAATTGCAGCACACCTGTTTTCTCTATTGCCTCAACTTTGCAGTGCACACACACAGCTGCATGTTAAAACGCTGAAAAGGTTGATTGTTTTTGTGAACTGCCAAAATTCAGGAGATATTCCTGTAAGATGGAGGACATACAAAGAACCTCAATACCTCTGATTCTAAGCTGATACAAGTATGACTCAAACACAATTCATGTTTTTGGGGCTCATTACCTTCCACAAAAACAGGCCCATTACTCTATTACTGTTCATTAAAGGTATACAGGTGTGAAATGGAGGAAAAAATTACCTTCAGATCATATGTAACTTAATGTGCTTCCTGGCATTCATAGGGAACATCTGACAGCTGCCTTCTAGGTCCTGTCTGCTGTTTCAGTTACTGAACCCAGCTCAGTAAATGGCTTTTTGGCAGAATCTCTCTGCTTAGGGTAGCACAATACAGCCTTTCTTAGGACATTTTTCCTCGAGGTCAGTAAGGGAATGAAGTTCTAGCCATGCCTACTGGTTTTGACTGTCTCTGGTTCATGAAATCATTTTTAATTACTCCTCTATTGCTGTTTGCACAGCAGCTCTCCTAAAGCTTCCCGTATTTTTTTTGCTAGAAAGGCCTAGCAGCAGTATTCTCTCTTGATGACACAATGCTGGGTCCCAGCTCCTCTCAGCATGATCCCTTGGCTTTGTCTGTTCCAGTAGGTGCTCCTGTTCGCAGCACTGTGACTGTTCTGGGAGCATAACCCATCTCTGTCTGCTTCCCACCTACACACGTCTCAGCTATACAGCCTCTGTCTTCAACGCAGAAGTCAGCACATGCAGTGGGCAAACACTGGCCCTCAAAGGGCCACCCTACTGCACATGGATGTTTCACTTAAACCAATTTAAGCTTAAACTCCAAGCAAGCCGTCTGCCCAAGATTCAAGACTCGTCTCCACAACACACCTTAACGTCCTTCAGAACTATAGAGCTGGTTCCGATTCAGTCAGCATTTCTGAAGTTTTTTAGTCAAATAGCATGTTCCCTGAACTTTTCATTAGCCTACAAATCAAGCTCTTCTTGCTTCCTGATGACAGCTGCTACTTCTGCTTCTATTTAATTCCTTTGGTATAGTGCTTTGGCTCTACTTCAAGTCCACGCTCCCTGGTTCTGATTAGTTTTTGGAGTGGGAACCTCTCTTGCTCACACTGTCACATTGCTCCTTACTCCTTATTTTACTCTTGCCTGAGATGGCTGCTGTTCCAGTCTTCTTGCTTGTGGTATAGTTTTCTATCTTGGGACTATTATTCATTCACTTCTTGCTCAATTTCTCACAGTAGGAGACTCATAAAGCATCTTTGTCCTTCTCAGCAGCTTCACTGTATGTTCTTGAATCCTCCAGACATCTTCCAATTCACGGGTATGGGATGAGGAGGTCGTAAATGATGGTACGGGTCCCAGACTCTGTGTCTCCCTATCCCTTATCTTTAGTTGTTTGGTTTCTTTTTGTTTTTTCGGATTTTTTTTTCAGCAAGGACTGAATGTGCCAGTATGCCCTGTATTTCCAGTTCAGTTTTGGATATCGGATAAATTAATTGACCCATAAATACAATAAATATTATTTGGGAGATGTCCGAGTATTACAGTGACAGACACACTACTTTATCATGGTCGAGTGTCTGCCTACTGATCAAGATGTCAAAAAATAACATAGAGGAGAGAGTTGGGTTCTTTTTGTAGAATGTCTGGAGACTTATGGTTACAACATCTCATGAAGTCCCACTCCATCACTGGTAGAATTCCTTCTCTGAAGTCCTACGAGATCATAATTCAATAATGAGATTTCTCCAATTGCTTCTTCTGGCTCTTGAATTGTATTAGGATGAAAATACACCCTCACATTTGGCATCACACTGTGAACTTACAATCCCTATGACTATAGCTCAACCCGGTCCTGAAACATTCATGTATCCTTTTTGCAGATGATTACTCTGCTCTTGACAGCCTCCTGTTATGTACGTGAACTAACACCAATTGAAGACTATTGGTATCTGAATCCTCACTTTTTTGGGAGAATGGGCAAACAGTCACTTAGGACATACTGATTTCATAGATGTGAATGTCATGCAAATTAAACCTTTTTATATCAGTTTAGTATCTGGCCCTACATTACTGCAGTTCATCAAACTGATAAACTCTAAGATACATATTCAGTGAAATTAATGCATTGGGATATAAAGTTGTCTCTAATGTAGGAAAATCTTTACCTACTTGTAATTGCCAAGTCAAAAGAATACATATTTTGTTGAGTATGTACAGTTTTCTCTTCTTTTTCAAACCCTTGTAAAGATTATCCAGTTAATAGATAATCCTTACATAATTTGCAAAAGCTAAACAAAATAAACTATGTGAAATTACTGAAGTGTTTTACTTTGATATCTTGTTACATCATGGCTGCAAAATCAATTTTAAAAGGCTGCTGATTACACTCAGAAACATTATCTCCTGCGCATCAGGAAACATCACCATACCCTAGTGACATTTTCCCATACCAATCTGCTAATTACAAGAAAAAGAGCAAGACTGAAATGTTTTTCTAATATCTGCAAAAATCCCCTATTCTAACTGACAAGAGAATGAGACATTAAAAGCCATCAGATAACCTTTAATAAATATTTCAGGCCACTGATAGGCTTTCACTCTAATAACCACTTACACATTTTGAAACTACTCCTGAAAACTCCTACCACTTTTTCAATCAATCAATTACCACTAAGCAGTGATTGCTGTAGCCCTACGTAGCTAATTAGCTTCTATTTGCAGCTCTTTAAGATTAAACTTTTAAAAACACAATTTGTTAGACTGATTATATGTTAATGAACTTATTAATACCGCTAAAATGAACATTTGTCCACAGTAATTCTATCACAGAAAATAAATAAGCAAGCAAAACCGAACACTCTTCCAAACAGACAGATACACTCATTAACACCAATCCATTAATTTGATTGCAACCATTTCCTTCACTGATTAGCAACACAACCATCCCAATCTTATTATTGGTCAGTAAGGCAGCATGTCATGCCTAAAAGGTAACGGCTACCCAAATGCAGTAGTTACCACAAGAAATGTAAAAAATCTCAGGCAGCTATACTTAGGGCATCCATGACGTATCACAACTTTCACTCATGGCAGACTCTCCTGACTTTACTCACATTAAAAACCATCCTGACCCATGCAAGTCAGTGGAAGTTTCTCCTCGTTGAGCCCAGGCAGCAAGCTCGGTGCTAGACAAAGATGTGAAAGCAACAGGCTTCATCTCTGACTCCGTCATGTTTTCTTTTCTTCTCATGAATTCCAAAAACAGCTACTGTAAAGGGACAAATCAAGATCAGTTTGTACTGCATGAGCAAAGTAAATTGGAAGAAGAGAATCTGCTTTTAACACTTATAAATTGTTTTCAGGGTCTGTATTTTTACACCTAAATCAGAGAAATAAGGGAATGGAGAAACATTGATCAAAAATGTAGCAGTTTTAAATCTCTCCAGCCTAACCATAAAGTGATTAGGTTTTACTGCAGTGACTCATACTGTGGATCATACAGGCCACACCACAAGACACATCGACTCTGAGTGCATCCTGATTTTACCTCAAGTTCCAGATTCATCAACCTCAAATACAGAACAGAAATGAGATGAGAAAAGCATGCTATCCATGGAAGAATATCCATGTGCCCACAAGGACAAAACAAAAAAACAAGACAAGCTCATGCAGAAGAAACTATCCAAGGAATGTTTGTTACAACAGAGTGTGAGCAAGTAAGGGAAAAGAGGAGAATATGTGGCAGCAAGAAGGGATGAAAACTCTGAAGTCATTCACAGACAGCTAGAGGAAGCATTAGAGCAAGACACAAGAAGCCAAGAATGAAGAAGCTATGCAGGGAAGTTACCAGAAGGGATTCAAAAGCACCAGATCCTCAGGGTCAGATAGTCTTGGCATAAAGAGAATCTCTCACCAGAGAAGATAAGCTTTAGAGGAGCTGGAATGTAAAATGCGGAAACTAAGAAGTTGAAAAAAAATTTAACACAGATTCCCCAAGACTTAATAGACAAATATGACTGCTATTTGCTGAGGGAAAATGAATCAACTTTCAGGAAAACAGATCCAGGAGAACTTTACAAATATGAAGTCCAAGATCTTTGCAATATGAAGATATACCGGAAATACATTTCAACAAGAAGTTCTGAGAAACAAAGAACTGAATTGGAAAGCAAGCACAAAATTAAGCTATCTGTGAAAGGATCGTTTCAAGGATACAGAAGCTTCTAGTGCTATGGTTGGTGACAGCAGGAATGGTTTACATGGATGCTAATGCTCCTGTTGTACATGAAACTGTGAGACTGCCAGAACATTGTGCCAGATAAGATCTGTACAACAGTAAGAAGGTATTTCTAATAGCAATTTTAAAGTTTTGTTTCAACAGTTTGGAACTGAGCATTCGGTTTCAGTTTGGTTTTTATTTAGTGATACGGAAAAGGGAAAGGGAAAGGGAAAAGGCCTCTAAGAAGGAGAGAGCAAGGCGACAAATTAATACCATTTTTGGATTGAAATATGCTGGAGACAATACTAGAAATTTCTTCAGGTTTGTGGTACATGCCAGAAAAGTGAGGTCATGTGAAGCAAATGATCATATGCTAATGATCAAAATATAGATACCCTGGAGCTAACATGGCATTCATTTACTTAATACGACTGTAAGAAGATTATGTATCCGTAACAGACTTCGATTCTTAGGTCACTGACACGATACTCCTGCTGAATAAATGAAGACCAAATTCATTTTTGCTAGGCATGATACAACAGACATTGCACGTGGAGAGCTTAGAGACGGGAGCTCAGGCTGCCTGCAGCGAAGTTTGCTTTAGATGAAGTAACACCTAAGCTCTCATTATTGCTGATCTACAACTTGTAATTAAAAAAGGACTGAAATGCAACAGAAGAACAAAAATTCCAACCCTTGATACTTTATCCCACAAACTGCAGAACAGTACTAATAAGGTAAAACGCTGTGTGATTTTGAGATATTAAGCGTAAGTAAACCTGAGAGTTACAAAGTCTGTATTGGCACAATCTCTTGCTGAACAAATTAAGGATTTGCAGCAGCACGTGTACATAGAGAATGGTAAAGGAGAAAGCAACATGATTTCAGAAGTTTAAGGAATTTCAAAAGATGCCATCCGTCTGTGACCTTAGTCCATGGCTCCTCACCAATTTCATACACAACTCTCCTTAGAGGCCGGGGATTGTTCCCAGAAGGATGGACACTGAGGAAGAGTTAAAACACGTGTTCTTTTTTTCTGCTTCCAGAGGTAAGGAGATAAAGGATGAGTCATTTTGCCTGACACAAAAACAGGTACCACAAGAATTTAAGATAATTGAGCAAGTGGACTTTCACTATACAACTGCAGTGCTGATACTTGCAGGGAGATTTACAAATTGGAGTGTCTTCAGAAGGCTCTTCCAAAACGAACCGAGTATCAATGTAAAGCTACTCTGTAAATCGCCTACGTGCATTTGGAACCACGTAATAACAACTTGGGAGGAATTATTATTAAGAATTGCAATGAAATTGTGATAAATGCACAAAAATTCTGTTGCTACTTAAGTATTAAAAGTCAGAGTAAGATTTTGTGATGGTAAACAGGTACTGCTTTGATACTGCACTTACTACAAACTAAAATGTCTTATTTAACAGCAGAAACTCATTGTGTTGCCTTTATTGGCAACTATAAAAATACTCATCCCTCTCCTCCCTCACAGACAGCTACACAGGTTTTCCTCCACATTCTGACTCTGGAACAAACATAGCCTTGGTAAGAAAAGTGTGCAAGCAAAGAATCAACTACTATGAGCCATTTAATCACTGCATAAATTCATTTGGTTTAATAGGTCAAAAAACAACTGAATTTTTAAGACTCCTCATACTAATTTTGTTTCATCTAACTTCTTCTATGTGTTGCTCATTTCACGGCAAATGCTGAATTATTGTAATTCTGTTCTTTAGACCTACAGGTTCCATGAAGAGATCTGGTGAACATAGTGATTTGGTAGCAGTACCTTACAAATTTTATTTCCAACAAAAATTCTAGATTAAGATTGTCTTTCTTTTAATTGTGAACCTTTGAATTTATTTGTTTATTGTGCTTTATGTAGAATACTTAAGGATGTGTCAATAGTGCCTGTACAGCTAAAGGTTTGACTTGAAACACTTTGTATTCCAGCTCTACTGAAATGATTTACTAGCAGAATCAAAAAATTCACTGCCCCAATCTGGAGCTGCAGTCTAATAATTCTTTCACATAGAAAACGTAATGTCCTTTGCTCATCTCCAGTGTGGCACTTGAAATACTTTCAAGATGATTTATGTCCATAATACACATCAGTATGTAGAATACACCCCCTTTAAATTAATTTCTTGTGAAACAATAACCTCTTCTAAATATTTTAATTTTGGGAACATTTTAGTTGGTTCAATATTAGTAAAGACATGATTTAACAGTGGTCTATGTGTTTTTCTTTTAGACACTACTGCACTGTTTTATCTTGAAATTCTGAATGCCTGTTACAAGTTGGGTTATTGGAACACTTTTTCTAGCACTCTTGGTATCAAACAATTGTTGATGGGCTATATTTGAACAGCTCTTACTGTATTATTTTAAGATGACTCAATGATCAATTTGTGGACTGTCAAAACGTTAACCTTTATTGCATATTGTTAAAGAGAATCTCCTCCAGCAACTATTTTATTTTTAACTTTTATACATTCTTACATTAATTTGCTAGTGGAGTAATGTTATTTCCACACTATTTTTCTTGTTGTTGTGATTAAAAATATTTTAAAATAATGTTGACTTAAAGAGCTGTCACAAGGAAATTACTGAGTCCACAGCTGGTCAAAATATAGATTACTTTTCTAATGTGCTGTAGCTGATACTCCATTACTTGATGAAACGCAAATAGAAACAACAAAATAGGCAGCCAAGGCTTATTATTTCATGTTGATTTTTTTAACGGGAAAAAAAAAATCATCAGAGGTACTCCTATTGCTATTGATTTCACTGGGACAAAGATTTTTCTCCCTGGAAGCAACCATAATGAATACTTGGGTATTTCGTATTCATCTTTTCTCACTTTACATTTCACACTGCATGAAATCTCATTAAAGAAATGTCCATCTTTCTAGTAATAAAGAACGAGATGCAATATTCTTTGAAGTCCATTCCTTCTACCAATACTTCTACCATCATGAAGAAGGGCAGAGACTACCCAAAAAGGCACAACTAGAGAATGTGCTTCCCACCTTCCCCATCTTCAACACAACTGAATTCACTAGTTCAACACGTGCACAGACAGGACTGCAGCAGCAGGAAGGATAAAGCCATTGCTCTCTGCCTTCTGACGGGCAATAATCTTCCTTGGGAATAATGTAACTAAGCAGAAGCATCTGAGATGATGTCATGGTAGAAAATGGAGAAAAAGGCCGGAGCTGTTGGTTGTGAAGGAAATACAGCAGAAGGATTTTTGTATAAATAAGATGCACAGTAAGGAATAAGCTACAGCAAACATCAATGTAATCCAAAACCTGCTTATTTTTGGGAAGGACAACTCTCTAGCAATGTCATTGGTTTAGGTCACAGAGTAGAAGAGAGCTTGAAGACTTCTGGGGCTTGTATTCTAAAGAGAGCCTGTGATTTGCCCTGCTATCCGAGGTAGTGTAGGCACAAAACGGAAAAGTTCTTTAGGGTCCAGAATTCTGCTGCACTACATTAAAGACAATGATAAAACTTGTCAAATCCTTTGGGATGTTTTATTAAGTATCTTCCAATACAGGGACAATTATAGTCTATGGAAAAACTAAACCACACCACTGTGGTGATCATACTTCAAGGTTGGCCTCAAAGTCTGTCAGAAGATGATGTTAGCCCAAATATTACAATGCAGATTCATTTTTTAAGAACTACTTTTTTTTCTTCCCATGTCACCTTTCCCTCCTCTGTGAATCCTCTTCTCTCCAGCTGGAACATCTACAATTAATGTACGATCCCTCAGGTCAAAATGTTTTCAAATATGATTGCATAAAGTTAGGCACTTAAATAGGTACTTAAACATCTAAATAAAATTATCTTTAATTCAATTAGAGCTGAAAAAATATCTGAGTTTTCTCTCTTGAGTATCTGTAGTTTTCTCTCTTTCCAAAAAATGGGTTTGCTTTTTAGGCACATACCCGTGACTTAGAAACTCATATTTAGCACAGACAAGGCCTAATTTGACTGACAAATAAACTTACAAATAAACAGTTTTCTTGATTCAGAATAGAATAGGTTGGTTTGCTAAAAGATACACAACAGATATATTTTTTTCTGATAAAATCCAAAGAATGTAACTTTCAGAGAAGTTGGTGCCTATAGTTGCATGAAAACCTTTCTTGCTACAGGCAAAATGATTTTACTTTTGGCAAGTTTACAGAAAAGCAAGTCAGTTTCATTTTCACCTCAGGTGGTTTGTAGAATCAAAAAGGCAGTTCTTGCAGATGGAAAACTGTCATTACATGAGGACAAGCTGTTTGCTGGGGGGAAATGGAAATATTTTGCTGTCTGTCAAACCTGTGAATATTGGAAAGAAAATCTGTCTTCATACATGAATACTCAAAACAGAAGCTGATAGTTTAATAGAGTTCTAGTCGAGTGACAGCAAGGCATGCCAGTCTGGTCACTGGCCATCTTGTGCTTCAGGTCTTACACAAAGTTACCACAAATTTCAGTGAGAGGTCACATATACAAAAGAAAAAAAAAAAAAAAAAAAAAAAGGCAAAAAAAAAAAGCCTGCAGTACAGACCCAAAATAGAGATTCTAACAGAAAGCCTCAAACACATGGTGCTTGCCTCTGGAAATAATGAGTCACCAAGTCAAAGACTCCAATACTGCATCTCCCAAAGGAAAAGCACCCACTCTCCCCACAGTATACTCCAGAGTATTTCACTCCTGCTGTGAACTGTCCATCATTAATGACCACTGAGGGAGAAAGAACTACAGAGGGCATATGCACAGGTGGAGAGCTACTAGAGAATGATGTGAAGCTAATTATCCAGGTTTTCCATGTGGATGCAAAGCAAGGGCTTGGAAATACCTTTCATCATTATGTGTTATGTACATGTTTAATCAGTTGGAATGGATCAGAAGAAGGTAGAAAGCTGTAGAGGCAAAAGGTCTTCGCTGTTGTAAATACACTGAGTATGTGCTTTGAGGAATTCTAAGAGATCCAGTGCTTGTGCTTAATAGTGAGTGGTGAGAACACCATCCATTTTTGCTTGCTCTTTTTAATAAGCTCAGAAGGTTCAGCAATACCCTAACAAGTATTTCATTATATCCCCTGGAGGCTTACACAAACAAGTTTGGAACCTACCTGTTGAAATGGGCTGAACCAAACACAATTTCTAAATCATCAACAATTGCCTAGTATGATTCAACAACTTCCCATTATTTCTAAGCACCAAGGAATCTCTTACAATGCAGTGAAGTTGACAGCACATTTATTTCCTGCCATTATGAGATTTAATAGCCTTTTTTCATCACCATTGACTCTCACTATCTATTCTCCAAGTATCATGCTCCCTCCAGAAATTTCCAATCCCATTACACTTTCCTCACAGGTTTTTCGATCTGAAGGTTCAGATTTGTAAAGCTCAAGAGGAGGTGGGCTCCAGTTTGGAATTCTGCTTTAGGCTCCTATCTAATACCTGACTAAATGTACCTGAGGAAAAGTCTATTCCTGATGTTTTCTGATTGAACAGACTCAGTTGTAGAGTTTGCTTTCTTCTAGATGTCAGATCTCTCTAGTCCAATTTTTATACTTCATCAACTACCCATTTTCCATATTCCAAATTTTCTTTGAAAGCTATGGCTGTATTACAATTCTAAACCATGTATGCCACCACAACAAATACCTGTGTGTTAATAAAAGACATCTTCCTTTTCCTAATTGCTCCGCTGCAATTTTCATTCTGCCATGGGGGATTTCCAGGAGACTATTAGAGGTACTTTTTGTGATCTGCTGTCAGTGCTCTAAAGCTCTTTATCACAAAATCACAGTAGTTTTTATCATCTTTGGGGCAATTTATAAAATTCTACAAGCCTACTGTGTGACAATTTAAAATAACATTTTGTAAGATTAATCTATAAAAGTGTGAAAAGTACACTATGTGCTTCTAAAAGGTCAGAGAAGCTTTCCATTAAGCAAATCAATATGGTCACAAACAGATCCTGAAGTTGTATTACCATTTTAATTGGCTGGCATAGCCTTCTCACAGTTCCACCTTAATGGTGACATTAATTACAACTGTGAGAGTAGAAGACTGTGCTAACACAAACTGGAAAATAATTATTACACATTGCCTGCATATCTTTTGCTACTACCCGAACACATCAAAGGTATTATGTTAAATATCCAACATTGTTATCCACTCAACACATTCACCTCTTTCTTCGCTGATTTTGACTTTCTATTCTTCAGAATGTGACATTAAAACATAAAACACAAGCACTGCAGGCTGGAGTGGGGAAAAACAAATAATAAAAAGAGAAAAAGAAAGGAAAACAACTGCTTCAAAGCCAGTATCAAACAACATCAAGACTGGCTGGCTAAATGGCCATCAACTTCTCTGGCTTCTTCCTAGGGAGATGCCAGGGCAGCCGCCGTACTGGTAGCTGCAGACATTGAGGACAGAGGCAGAGGATGGCCACCTGTCCCCATGTCTTCTCCCTCCTGCAAAACCTCAGCCTCATTCCTTCTCCTCTGGGTACTCTTCCTAGGTTGTTTGTTTTGGCTTTTTTAGTAACTCCTTATCCCAGTCTATCTCTAACTCATGTCTGCATTCCTGTGTTTACTTTCATGTTTAGTTTTTACACACTTTCCACAAGTTATGCTCCCTCTCAGTCTTGTTCAGTGTGTTCCCACTACATGCCACTGGCTCCCAGTTTTTGACACTAGCCATGGTCTCACTGCTTACCACATCCCAAGGTCCTCTAAGGCACAAAAAGCTCTGCTTCCTTGCCTACCACTCCTCTAACCTCCAAGTCCCGTACTTGCCAAACTAGTTGCTGTTTCTTCTCCCTCCTGCTTGTCCCTCCATTCTACTGTCACCGGTGTTGTCCCAACATACTACTTCTTTGTCCTTGGTTTGGCTCCAGGCCATTCTACATTCCAATTAGACTTGCCGTGTTCAAATCCACTCTGCTTGATTACCAGCATGAGTGTTGCTGAAAGCATATAAGACATACTCGAGAGCAGCTGGGGACAGCAATTACAAGACAAGTTTGATTTTCTCCGTGAGGATGGCATATGTGCCATCTAGTCAGGCCCTGGAGTTATGAGAAGACGGCACTTGCTGAGCTGCTCGGTGGTTAAGCACACATAAGCTGGCCAGCATCATGAGCACCAGAGGGTCAGAGACTGATCTGCAAAGGCAGGGGCTTCAGAGGTTTCAATCTGCCCTGACACACAGGCAAAGCTCAGATTTTTGCCATCATTGGGACATACTGGGGCAGAAAGATCTGTTAACATGGCAAAAACACACCTAAAATTTCATGGATCTTCTTCAAAACATGAAAAGATACTAAGTCACCATCCCTGGAAGTCTTTAAAAGATGTTTAGATGTAGAGCTTAGGGATATGGTTTAGTGGGGACTGTTAGTGTTAGGTCAGAGGTTGGACTCGATGATCTTGATGTCTCTTCCAACCTAGAAATTCTGTGATTCTGTAAAGCTTAGTAAATTATATTGAACTTATTTTTAACAGACAGTTTAACAGTTTTTCTTTTTCCTTTCATCTACTTCATTAAAAATAACTGAAATTGTCCAAAATATTTATAAAAACAGTAGTATGTGTAACAACCAACAAGGAAAATTCTAGCCTACCAAGGAAACCTGCACAATGTTAGGAGAAATTCAAAGGGTTATGGATATCCAACAAGAAGTGTGTTTATGTATGTATACACATACATATGTATACACATGTACACAGTCTGGTCTGTACCTAAATTTGAAATGATCAATGTCTCTATAGTCTACTTGTTTTTGGATATGGTATTTGCTTCTAAAATGTAGCAGTTTAACAGCGTCCCAAAAACAATTTAGTATATTTACTAATGACATGAAGTGTATTTTTAAACCTATGTGAAGTTTCTTAATGTTATCAGACACTACGAAGAAAAACACAGATTAAAAAGCCGAATTATGGTATATTGTATCTGCAGTCTCTGTGCTGGAGACAGCAGACTATAAATAGAAGAAGAAAGAAGAGTTAGACATTAAAATTCAATTTAGAAAGGAATCTAACTGATGATCTGTAACTGACATTTGAGATTGCAAAGAAGTATCATACAAGACAAAATTATTAAAGAATAACTTTGGAATATGAGAAAATGTGTACAGGTGACATGAACCGCCAGGAACGAGATGGGCTTATAACACTGGCCAAGCAACTTTCTTCTTTGATTAGAACTTTGAACCTTAAGAAGGGAAATTAAGACTCTCTAACACATACCAAATGAAGTCTTATCAATTAACAGTAGGTATTTTGTATGAGGTGGTATCTCAGAAGATGTTTATAAAACAAACTGACCTTCCCAAGAGAAATTGCTATTTTCTAACCCCGCAGCCCCCCATCAAGGCATTAAAATAAGTGCGTAACTTCAATGGTACTAGTGATCTATTCAGAAGGAGTCTGTGCCTGCCCAAAGCTCCTTGCCAACCTGCTACAACCAGCAGTGATTTGCTTAAGTGTAAGCAGTGAAAATAAATGTCTGTTTGCACTAGGGAATTGACTTGAATTTTATCCATTGTCAGTAAGTGTTGGCTAATCAGAGCACTTACCTGCTGTGCCAACAAGGCCAAGCACAGGCATAATCAAGACATTTCAGGAAAAAAGACATCAGGCATTTTTCTAGTTAAGATGGATAAAATGTAAAGGCTGTATCCCCTCCTCCTAAGATGAAAAATTCTATACATCTAGACAGAAATCCAGGAGGACAGGAGTCAAATTAGTCCCACTTTTGCTTTGTGGAATGCACCATTTTCATGTTTATCTTATTTTGATTTGGGCAGTTTCTGAGAATATTCTCTTTTTAACATGGCTACTGTTTCATCAATGGTCTGCTCTAGTGAAAGATTGTTTGAACATCACTCTCTAATTTGAAATAAAACACACTTAAGCAGATATGATGATTCATATAGTTGACATTTTTAACGTAGACTAGGCTAAAAAGAATTTAACTTCATCAACACTTATTTCTAATGCAATACCATTTTCTAATAAATACATATATTTTAAAGCTAAAACCAAAATCTTCATAGAGCATTGGTCTCCAGAGATGGTTACCTAGCTGAGAGAAGAGAGAAGCATACTGACATTGGCAAAAAAGCTAAATAGTTCATTAAAATCCAAAGTATGTTCAGAAACCTCTCAAATACTTCATGCATTGCTGGGTGTACCTAATATATCATGACATTAAACTAAAAAAAGAGGTCATTCAAAAGAAAGTAGAAAGAGCAGAAATATCCAGAATGGTAAAGTAAAAATGTATTTGCCAGTCTTAACTTCAGCATGCAAGCTGCTTTTTTTCTTTTTTTCACATGGTTTGTTTTTATTCTTGAAATGTTCTTAAATCAGATCAAATTCATAAAGTTTAAGACTGACAGAAATAAAAACACATCAATACTGCACAGAGCGATTAAAAAGTGGGGGGGGGGGGGGGGACGACATTATGAGTGAAAATATCACTACTTTTTGTACAAGAAAAACTTTTATCCACTAAGCCCCCATTATTTTATTGTTAGCTGAGTATAAAAAGGAGTTCAATTAACTATTGTTAGAGGAGATCATACTTCCAGTAATAAAACAAAAACAATGTTCCAATTGAAATCCCAGCAAGTATTAAAAGAAGCAAACTGAAGTTGTGTCCAAGAGCCTAAGTAGGACTTTGTCACCAAAATTCAGTGTGTTATATAATATAATATAAATAAATTATTGTATAGCCATTAGCATTTTTTTTGTTGAGAAAGCATGGGCCTCAAGCTGCTTTTACACAGAAGTCTGTGAGGTCTTCACTACAAATTAAGTATACTTTGGCCAGTTAGGTAAGTGTACCTTTTCTATAAATATTTTTCTGTGAATCTTGACAACATGACTAGTGCCTGTATCAGAACACCGAGCTTAGCAGACTAACAGTTTGCATTTAGTAACGTGTGCATTCTCCTCATGGCACTCTTACTAATTTATGTCTTCAAAAACCTTTTAAAAGTGTCTCTTCCCATGTACTGTGTTCGCCTATGTGTTTCAGCATAAACTGGGTGACATGCATGAACTAAATTCAGTTTCATGCAAAAGTTAATCTTGGTAAACTTGTATCTGGTACAGGCAGGAGGCTCCAGAGCTGGGCTGATACTTCACCTGCACAAGTTTCAAGAGCTTTGCTGTGTACAGGACATCCTTAGGACTACGGATGCGGTGAATGAGGTGGGGAACCAAGAGCCTGTCTTGAAGGCTATATAACGAACAGTAGGATAATAAACCATAGTATGTTTAAGCATCCTGGGGCTTAGCCCCCAGGAGAGAAACCAGCCATTTAAATTGGAGGATCATCCATCGCTTATTCCAGGAAGCACTTATTTTGTTCATCCATCTCATGAGCACACGAAAGGTTGAATTAATCAAACCTATGCAGAGCTGTACTACTGATTAAAGCTTGCTCTAGATACAGAACTCAGCCTGAAGAAGCCTGACTTCTTATTGAAGTTTTGCCATAAACCCCCAAACAATACAAAATTATTTTTTTACTAAGTTGCAAAAATCAAGTAATCACAGGCATAGCCTGATGCTCCCCATGCCACAAACTGTACTACTCCAGGTGTCTGCTCGTGCTGGAATTCTATTGCGTAAAATTCAAATAGGTAAAATGCAAGATTTGGTAACGGCTTTGGAATCACTACATTATGGCTGAAGGGAAAAAAATCTGGCTTGTTCCACAGGACTTCTGATTACTTCCTCCCTCCAAGCTAATTTGCAGTCTGAAATTAAGCTAACAATCTAGCAGTTCCTTTTTACATCAAGAGAAAGAGTTGACTGAAAAATACATTTTTCTCTGTGGGCAGCTATTCTACTGTTAAATCCTATTTCTCGTAATGTTATAAAATTTCTGCAAATTGTTATGTGAATTCCTACCTAAAATGCAGTAATGGACTTATTTTTTGTGTGACAGCAGATCTGCATAATCCAGAGAAATTTACCACAGCCTGGTTTAGCACAGCTAAGCTTCAAAGTAACATTAATTTTATTAACTTTGCAGATGTGAAGCATTTTATGAATGTATTAAAAAAGATGCATTTCTCAATTAATTTGTGGAAGGTACCTAACTTGTCTGTCTCTGACCAAAAGTAACTAAGCTTGGTATTTCTTCTAGTTTTTTTTTGAGAAGCAGTATATACGGAGTGATCTCCTACAATTGTTTCATATGAAACTGATATTAATCCAATTGAAGTCAATGGAATTATTTCCACTGACTCCTGCTAACATTTATTGGTGCCCTAAATTCTTAACTAACCAAAGAAGGAGTCTTTCTGTAGCACTGAATGAACAGACTCAAAGAGTAAAATAATCTGCTTTCAGTATTTATTATATTAACAATTTGGCTCTGCCTTTCATCAATGGATTAAAAGCAAATTGAAGGTACTCCCACTAATTTGCCTTAAGACATAAGGATACTATGCCAGGAAGAAGCTAAAATAGAACAAATACAACTTAGTAGACTTGCTTTCTCTGGACCATTTAGCAGGACTTTTTCATAAGCACAGATTCCTATCAATTAGGCCTATATCAAAAGCATGCTGCCTACTTTATATAAGCACACTAACGTTTTATTTTGCTCAGAACCATAGTAAGATAATGAACGATCACTACAATAGCTACAACAGTTTTTAGTCTGGTAACTTCTGGGCGTTGTGTGAACCACTGCTTACACCAATAACCCTGTAACACATCAATACACTGTTATCTGGGAATTGTAACTGTTGATTACAAAGAGCTTTACCCTAAAAACGTTCAGGAAGAGTAAAAAAAAAAAAAAAAAAAAAAAAAAAGGAGGGGGGACAAATTTCACCATTTGGTGACTGATTAAGATTATGTTTGAATAACATACCTGCGTTTTTAGGATATTTGCCAACCTCTTTGTGTCTCCTTTATTCTAAGATGACTGACTTGTAGGTGCTCTGGCTGGAAGAAGCCATCAGCTTGGGATATTCTATGACTTCCTGAACTTTTGGACAGGATTTACATTGAAGCCAGCTGAGGGAAGCACACAAGCCATGTGAAGTGTCATTCTAGAGAAAAAACACTCCTTCTCCTGCAGATTTAAAGCCTCAGCAGCTGAGGCCACAGAGGAGGCTGGAAGGAGCAGAGCAGGTGCAGAAGTGAACTGTTAGCTTGTAGGGACAAAGTCACATATGGGGGTGGCCCATGAAGAATGAGTGTAGAAAGCAGGGATACAGAGTGTCCTGTCCTGAGCACAGCTCATACAAGCAGCAGGTGTGGAGGGGGGGAAAGCAAAGCCACCGCAAGAGGGTAACAAGGGAATCACAGAATCACAGAATTGTAGGGGTTGGAAGGGACCTCCAGAGATCATCGGGTCCAACCAAAGGAGGCTATCTCCTCTCTTAGCTCTGTTTCAAAAGGAGAGGCTCTGAAGTCTGAGCTTATGTTTCCTCTGCTTGTTTTGCTTTCACATAGAAACAAACCCACAGGTAGAATGAATGAAATCACAGTCATCATGGAATAAACAGAGCCTAGTGCTGTCAGGGACCTTCAGGTCATTCTGTCCATCCCCTGCAGGAAGGTGGGGACAACTGCGCCAGAGAGGAGATGCTTGTGTCTGTTCTTAAAGGCTGTCATGGGAGCCACTCACCTCGAGGCAGATTATCTGAGTGCTCACTCAGGCCTACTGAAATACTAACACCTCTTCCTAGAACGTGATCTTGCATGTAATATTACAATAATCCTAATCTCACACTTAATGGACAGTTGAATTCTTTCTAAAATCTATGACAACCAATCCAATTTGCACATTTTAAGTTTACAAGAATTACTGGCTGGAGGGTACTGTATCAAAGTTTACAAAATTGGTGGGTGCTAATCAAGTATTATAGCTGCAAGAAAAACTTATGGTCTTGCGTTAAAACAGAGAACAAAATGAGTGTATGGGGAATAAGGTGCAGGGCTGTGGGTATTTGGAACACGCCTACTGTGAAATAGCAGCTGAGCAAGGCTGGCTTTTCACATCCCAGAAACCAGTTCCCAAAAGGGTTAGAAGTACAGAGAAACAAGAAAGGTGGATAACAACTTGTGTGATGGAGAGGACTTAAGAAAAAATGAAGATAATCTCCTTTCTACGCTTTCAGAACTCATTGCTCTATCAACCTTACTGGCAAAAGTTAGTTAAAATGCAAACACTTTCCTCACAGTTCTCCCAGCTCAGCAGACCCGAATAAAAATCCATCCAGCCCCAGAGCTGAGAAATGAGGAAAGATTTTAATGGGCCCTTCAGATAAAAGAGCTGTATGTGCACACTCCTGCAGACAATCATTGTGCAGAAATGATCAAAAACTGGTCACTGTATAAAATAATTCCTCATAAAATGTTTCATTGTTTTGTACCAGAGTAAAATGCTAGTGATGTGGAGGAAAAAGCAAACAACGTTTTCCTAAAACAAAGCATTATTTTCTTACATTAATTACAAAAGGTACAAATATTGGTATGGAAAACAAGCCCTGCATCTGTGACTGAACATATTTGAAAAGAAGGAAGAGATGGAAAACAAGAGAAAACCCGTGTTATCAAAAGAACAGAGATGTCCCTGGACCTCTAAAGCACTTCGCCAGAACTGAGGGAGACAGAGGCATGAAGGAGACAGAAGGAGAGATATAATGTCACATCCACAGTCCCGAAGTGAGAGGCCTTTTATCACCAACTTCTGCAAAAAACAAAGATGAGATAAAGCTGAAATGCTCCTTTACCTAAGAAAAAAATTACAGTGTCTGGATTTTTCAAATAATCTGACTTGCAAATTGCCTAGAAAAATTCAAGCTGGATATTCAATTTCTAAGTTAAGTCCCACAAAATTGGTATCTGG
Organism: Netta rufina; assembly: GCF_964035555.1. Lineage (NCBI taxonomy): Eukaryota > Metazoa > Chordata > Aves > Anseriformes > Anatidae > Netta > Netta rufina. The sequence continues at coordinate 3,746,759 of NC_140130.1, read as the reverse complement.
GATTGGTCTTTCTTTCTCATTTGCATTCAGTTCTACTGCCACAATGAAGTAGAAGAGATAAAACAATAGTGCAAAGAACAAAAATTGTTTTCTGCAGCAATTCTGCAGAGGATTTTCTTTCCTTTCCTATTCCCTCCTGAAATAACATAATGTGTGTGACATATGTAGAATTCTTGTAGAGGCATTTTGGTCAGAATAAATTTAGCTCTCCTAAGAAGGGTAACATGAAAACCAATGAAAAGTAGCAGGCTCTACTAAATGTAACTCTGCCACCTCCAAAGACAGGGACTGCACCCCAAACCACATGTTCACAATTAGAAAGTAAAGATGTTACCTTTTAGACAATTAGGTACTATTTTCCTGTTTGCTGTGAAGGGTAGGAAAGTATGAGTAAGCAAACAGCCTAAAATTCCTTGCATTCCAACCAATATTAGTAAACAATTCCCCATCTGTGGCCTGCATGTCAGCAGCTCGTTACTTGGAAGCATTTGGTGGTCACTTGTCAGACTTCTCTGGATATTACTGAACCCAAGAATTGCATGATTTGTGTCTTGGTTTTTATTTGCTAGATAACATCTCAGATTGTATGAATAGTTGTGCTTACACATTAAAATTCTGTGTTTAAAACTGTTCGAATGCTTGTTCAGCATCTGTTTCCATGGACTTCCCTTGATACTGACATTCCTTACCCAGAATATTTACGAAGAGCTAATATAGAATTAAGTTAGTGCATTCAAAAGCATCATCATGGTGCAATCCAAGCGAATATTCATGGGAAAATACTCAGTAGGATTGACCATTTCATTTAAGGCCCTGATCCCACACGATTAAAGGTAATGGGATCTTTGTCACTGACTTTCAATGAACACTGGAATGAGCCCCCAGGTAGCACCTATCAGAAAGGGCAGCTGTGTAAAATTTCTGTAACACTTTTATTTGAGATCCATCAGCTTTAAACAGATGTTACAGACACAGGCATACCAGGATGCAAATGTGTGTACACAAAGCTTTAATTTTCTCAGGCTTTTTTAGCTGCAAACATCTATAGGTTCAACCATTTGTCCGACAAGCATTGCTAGTAGTTTGGATTAGCAGTTAGTCAGTCTCAGGAACAGCAGTTTTGGTGTTAGCAATGCCCGAGCCAGTAATTCCAAGAACTCTAAGTCCTTAGTGTTTGCTTCACAGTGTATCACAAGGTCAGCACTCAGGCTGCCTGGAAGCTGCCTGACTGCCCTTCAAGTTCAGCACACCTTTTCCTTTTCTTAATAGCAAGAAACCTAAACACAAGGGATCCGCACCAGACAAGTCTTTCAGCTCATAACTTTTGTCAGCAAAATTCTCACCACACATTTGGGTTTGGACCTGAGCTTTCAAGTGTGTGATTGCAAGGGAATAAGCTGAAAGGTTTTAGCTCCCCCAGGAAACTCTCTGCTTGTAACGCAGGGGTGAACATCTAGGTTCCTAGATCAGCAGTGCCAACGGAAGGGCAGCTTTGAGCTTGTGCAAGAAGGCAGCAATACGGTGTTAACGTTTACTAAGAGAAACTTAGAAATGACCAAACAGAAGCAGCATTTGTGGAAGTATGTAGATAATGAAAGAATGCAGAAAGGCAAGTGATTAGGTTTGAGGAAAGGTCTCATTCACTTCATCCAGGTGTTTGGAACATGTTTAGCCACCTTGTTCATAATCCAGCCCTAGCCAGCTCTCAATGATCAAACCAACAGTTTAGCTTTCTCCTCCTATTCCATCAGCTCTTATTGTTTATTTGTTGTTTTTAAACTTATTAATTTCTTTTAATCCCCAGAAGTGTAAGCAAGTCATAAACAAGGATAGAAGTATCTTCCTAAATGCTGGCTCATTAAGTATTTCCTAACTTAAGCCCCAGTTCTCATGCAGAAATAAGGAAATGATGAAATCGTAAGTTCATAACTTAGTATGAACTTCTAGCAAATACTGCATGACTGGAACTTCTCATGAAATACTGGTTTATAATCAATAATCAGCCCTTTTTGTCCATTTTCTATGTCCTCTATAGTATTATATTACTATATTTACAACATATTGTAGTAGTAATATATTTAAATATACCACTGTAAAACTTAAAGATACTCCTTTTGCTTTGATGCCTGCTGTATTCTAGTCTATTACAGTACATTAAAGAACATTACTTCAAACTTTCTTGCCAGAAAACAAGCAAAGCTAGCCAGATTTGTTACAAAAAGAGCATGGTAACAGCTAGAGAACACTAATGTTTGCTACTTGTATCCTGTTTATGCAGGATCAGGATGAACACATACCTCCTGGAAATTCATGTGTTATTTTTCTAACAGAATTTGACCACTTACATATCATACTGATTCTGAAATCTATTTTTTTTTCATTCCCAAATAAGCAGGGGGTTGCTAATTATTTTATGATGCACCTCTGTTTTATGAACAGCAGTAATAAACTACCCAAAAGGTTATTATTTTAAAACATGAAACAGAAGTACTGTAATAGTCTCCAGCTGTTCTCCTTCCTGTATTAACCATACACTTTCATCTTGACCTTTAAAACCACAGTGCTGCCCCAGGACTGCCCCTTCCTTAGGAGTCTCTCAGGACTGTGGCTCCACACCTCAGCAGGGTTAACAACCTAAATCTCTATAAAAGAAGCAACTTCCCACCTACCACCCACCTCGCTAGGACTTCTCCCCAACACTCTTATCCTCTGCTTCATATTTTTTGTTTAATTTGCGAAAGCTAAGACTGTGTCTTTCTTTGACCAAATGAATTCAAATCTGTTTTTGCAAACTGCTACGAAACTGAATTTTGACATTTTAAAACGTCCAGCTCCTCTATGAAACAGAATGACTTCTCTGAGATTGGTTTTACTGTCATAGCACGTGCTCTAAGCACAAGACGCCTTATAGGAAAGAAGCTACTTAATTCTGGTCAGGCTACGGGGTTAAATTGAGATGAAATGCATAGAACAAGGCATTTGATCCACCATACTCGGCACACATGGCCATCAGTTCTTCTCATACATCTGAAAACATTTTTATCAGAGTAAAGTTGTTACATATCAATACTAGAAAAATATTAGCTCTAGTTCACTGAGTACTAGTCAGGCCACTTTAAAAACTCTTTAACAATGATAACTGTTTTGGAGAATGACTTGAAGACAACAGAGGCCTGTCCTTTACATGTTGAGATTGTGCTAGCCTCATTCTCCTTTAGATTTAACTGATGAACTTACGTTTTGTGCTTTCCTGACAATTGTAGGGAAAAGGCTTTCATAACTTTTGAAACATTGGTGTCTGCTTAAGAGGGTATATTATCGCCTCTAACAAATTACATCCATCATTTTCTAAAAAGGATCCTGAAATATTGTGACAGTTGCCACTACAGACTACTGCACTGAGAGGATGAATCTGGAACAGCAGAGGTAGTTGTCACCCAACAAAATATTGATGAAGTTTATAACTCTTGAATAACGGATAGAGCTGATGCACCAAATCATGTTAGAATTGTTTCTGTGACTGATTTGTAATGTCAAAGGTCACCGGTGTGTTTTCCTTGATTTCAGTGAGTTCTACATTAGGACTTTAGATACTGTTGAAATCAAATGTCAGCAGTAAATACTGAACAAGTCAAGTCATCACTCCCACTGGACTTACCCTGGAACGTAACCACACAAGTCTGAATGCTTTCTGCTTTAAAAATGAGAGTTCAAAGATGTTCTGCATTAGCAGTAAGAATTCTTAAGTGTCATCTTTTGAAGTCTCTACTCTCTACTTCTATCCCTTTCCAGTTTTATAGTTAAGTACTTCCACGTGATGCCACTACCCGTTTTCCACATTCTATTTTAACTGAAACAAAATGCAGTATGGAACAAAAACAATCCGCACTATTAATCTAGTTTCTATAAATGCGATCCATGTATTTTACACTACTTAGGATTCAGTTTTTTAGCATTTAACTGTATCACAGTGTTTTCTAAAATCTTAGTCAAATACCACCCCTTGTGCAGTTTTTGCCCCCAAAAATATATGGTTTCATGATGCTTAGGAAGGATCAAAGGAAGGTGTAAAGAAAACAACTGAAGAAATACGTGTATTTTGCAAAGTATCTGCTCATCACAGCTCAGCTGGGTGCTCCTCAGTACTGGAGAGTTTTCCGACTGACACACATGGAGTAAACAGCTCTACAGCTATTGTGACACCTCTGCTACAGAGATGGCTTCAGGCAAAGCTAGGAAGCAGATCTGAGTACAGTGAGAACAAAATGGTGGAGGTTTAATTAAAGGAGATACACGTACAGATATATATGAACACATACATATACATGGATCTATAGAGATACATGTATATAGAGAAGATGCACATTCCCATTTTGAAAACATTTTGGGCAAGGGTAACACGGATTGCTCAAAACAAGAATTGATTTGATAATGACACTATTTGTATGTTCCATACCAATTCAAGAAAAACGTCAGGTGTTATTCATCAAGATTTTTTAGACTATATTCTAAACTATAGGTTTTTATTCTAATTTCTTCCCACCTGCAATATCATTTCTAAGTGTTACAGTATATAAAGAGAAAGAAATCGATTATAAGCTCTCTCAAAATTTTCAGTGATCATTCTCCAGCAGCGCTAAGGTAGAAAAACACAAGAAGAATTCCTTAACATAAACAACTGAAGATCCAACCTAATTTTGAAAACCACTGAAGAAAACACCAATCCAATATTCAGTATATGTAGCTCCATGGTCAAAAAGTAAACAAACAAAAACAAAACAAAAGAACAAAAGAAAAAAATGGGGAGTGGGGTGAGGTGTGTGTCAAGAATCATTACTGTAACTCACTTGCAAAGTACCTTTTCCTTTAGAGACAAAACTGTAAGAAGACCAAAGAAGTACATCGGCTGGTCTGCATTACTTTAGCTAAAACACTTTCTTTTTGAGGGAGGGAAATATATTTTACGATTATCATCTCCATTGTGCAAAATAAGCACAAGTTGGTTTTATTTAACAGTGAGCCCACATACTTCATTATAGCAATATATTAATTTTACTTGATTAATAATGTCCAGTCTGAATTGTATGAACAAAAGAGGGAATTGGATAGGTAACCTCTCCGCTAGAGCAGTCAAACACTGCATACATTATCAATCCAGCAGGGACTCCTAGTAATTAAACTTGGTAATACCTTACGAATTCTAGCATAGTTAAAAAAAAAATCTTAAAAGGGGTAGTTTAAAAGCTGAAGATACTAAAAGATACTAAAAGCAACTGACCTGAAGACAGAAAAAAGAATTAATTATATAAATCAATAATTAAAATTAGAAACAATAATAAAAAGAAGAAAATGTAGAGGGTTATACATCAGACTGTTGTACAGTGGTCTGATATTTCACCAGTTCTCATTTCATAACATATTATGAAGTTCATTTTATGTTCTTCATAATGAATTTTTAAATGAGAAATATTTTTTCCATAATTTAGCCCACAGACATTTGAATCACAGACTTCCACTAATACATTTGCATATAAACAATTCTCTTAAAATTCATCTGCTTCAATTACTTCTTTCTCACCTGAAGTCATAAAGCTCCATATGGGATGTATAAACCCTTCTGCTGCCCAAGGCCATGTTATAGGGGCACAGGTACATATTCTTTCTCTGCCCAAGAGATTCAGCTGAGGGAATGTTGCAGGACATGGTACAAAAAAGCTGCAAGAGAAAAAAATGAGCTACCATTAGCAGCTGAAGAAAATGGAGAAAAATTGTCTGAAAAAACACTGCTATGTGCTGTAGGGGAAAGACAGAAATAAGTAACAAGAAAAGGAAAACACAGTTTTGGAAAAAGTAATCTTCAAGTATAGCCCATTCTCTCCAAAGTCACTGGAAGATAACCTCTGATAGCATTTCCAAATGCAGACAAAAACACTGAGGTAAAATAAAGCCAGGATCCCAAAGCTGAGTGGGCATCCAGAGGAGTTTGGGACCTAAATCCCACCAGTTTGCTTCTGGAGTTCATACTGAAGACATCCAATTTCCCACCGCTACTGTTAGCTGCCATAAATACTATGAAAGAAGGCTGAAAATTTGCAGCATGGTGCCTGGCTGCAGAGACACAAACACAACCACAGTGCTGCAGTTTGGGCTGTGACACAGATGCTTCACAGCTGTTCTTCCTCTGAGAATATCCTCCTCCAAAGGACTGCAAATCCATCTCTGGTAGCTCACAAGCTCTATATAAAACACTATGCAACCAGGCTGAAGAGCAAGAAGTTTCTCTCTTAGCTGTCAAGTTCAACCAAAAGCTGTAACAGTGTTATATGACCTCGATGTACACAGCATGAACTCTTGTGTATGACCATTCCACTCACTCTGTAAGTTGAGAAGAACTGATTCTAAGTATTCATTTACTGACCTGTAACAAAAAGCTTTGAATTTAGCTAACAATCAAAAAAAGCAGTATCCAGCATTAAAATAAATAATTACATATTTAGTACAATGTATACTTATTTACCTTTTATAACAAAATACTGCCTTCTCTAAGTCTCCCCAAGTAGAGGAGAACTTTATATATTATAATTTTTAAACCTTTTGCACTGCACTTGTTTCATTCCTTCTATTAGATTGGCACAGGACTGTCATAATTCTAGTATATTCAGAATTTAGATCATTGAGACTGAATTTATCATAGAATGTCATATGGTCAATGATTTTTTAAGTCCATGAATCTTTAAATAATAATAGTATTCTGGCCTGAACTGCCACACACTCTTACAGACTACAAAAGAAACAGACTGTTTTGCTACAATTTCTACTGATCCTTTTACTCGTCATTATTTACTCGATAGTTTAAAAACAAATATAATTTTTAAACCAATTACTATTTCATTATTTTCAGACATTTCTATCAGCGTAGAGAACTTTTTCAGAACATTGTCAATACCTCAAAATATTTTAAAATATCCATCTAAATGACTGAAACTGGATTGTGTATCATAAATCAAGACAACATGAATTCAACAAGGTAGTTTGTATGTACCTTTTTTTTTTTCTTACTAATAATTGTATTAAAAAGCTTGGTTCAGCTTCCATTACAGTCAGTGAAATAATGTATGAAATGACTATGGAAACTTGAGACTAAACCAGAGAAACTAAATATAGAAGTCAATCACCTATGTTGTGACAGCATTCAGATCTACACCCACAGCCCTGCAAAACTGAAGAAAAATCATTTTCTTACAGCATTATATGAATACAACAGAATCTTACAAAACCAATGATAAATGTGCAAAGCTATTCAGCATGCAGACAAATGCTAGAGAACAGAACAGAAAATAGAGAGATAATTACAATGACCTTACATAAACCAGAAGTATTCTTTCAGAAACCTAACAGCAGAAACAGCAGGGGTCTAAGAGGAAGACAATGAGCATTGTTAAGGAAATGGAGAGTTCCACATGAACGAAAATTAAATAGACTGACACAGTTCACATTAGCGACTGACTAATTTAGGATATGCCAGAAGAACCCCAGACAATGAAGAGCATAGGCAGGTTAGATGAAGTGCTCTCTCATAATACAAGATGACAAAGTTAATGAAACCACAAGGCTACATTTAACTACATTAAAAACTGATTAACAGGGTATTTTAAAACAACATAAAATTATACAGAACAATTCATTGTAGGAGAAGAGATTAATTCAACTAAAAATGAATTATATATTTCAGAGCTTGCGCTCACATTTATAAAACTCATGTGATCTTCAGATTGAGGAAGCAGCTGGTCACTACTTAACACAAATGGGCATTTTCCTTCTTCCAAGCTGTTTGTTGTTCAGGGAGCAGTAAGATGTAGGACAGTCCTACTGGCACAGAAAGCTCCAAAAAATGGTCAGTTTACTGTGCTGCAGGAAGTTACTCCATGTCAAGTGAGCTGGAATAACTGTCCATGTGCCTGCTCATAGCCCACATCAGAACCAAAGCACTTAGTTTTGGCTTAATTGCTTTTTCAGGAAAAGAAGGACATCAACAACTAAGTAACAACTGAAGGGAACCGTGAAAATTGATTGTTTTTAATAGTCAAAATACGTAAACATCAAAAATTAACAGTAACAGAGTACTCAGAGACAAGTTACAAAAGTATTTAGGCCACTGGACCAGCTCTTTAAAATCGAGAGAACTGCATATGGAAAATTATCTGACAAGAACCCAACTCAGGTCTGAGATAGATGCCACGGACCAGGGGTTTGCCAGCTCCAGTCTGCCAGAGAAGGCTTAACTCTTGTGCGCTTCAAGTAGGTGGACAAACACTGACTAAAACCTGACCCTGAAATGATTCCCTTTGCTAGGTGACTGGCCACACCTCACAGGCCTGAAAAGTGCAAACCAAAGTTTGCACTTTCAGCAAATATTAGGTATTTATCAAGATCCTCAGTACCTCCAACTAAGAAGGACCTGCCTGGAATTGCTGAAGGCTTGGACTAGTTTGTTAATTTGCAGAGTTAATCAAGCTTTAACGAGCGGCTGCTTTTAGCAGTTCCTTACAGCAAGAAAGTTACGGCACCCTTTCTTGACCCTCCATTGCCCCTTGACAGCAGAACAGGCAGTGTTTTGACTACTGCTATTGTGTCGGGGTCTGGTCTTTTCTGATATTTTAAGCCAAAGCTGACATGATATGAGAGGCAGCTAATATCACCTGCTAAATCAATTTTCAGGCTCTAAGTCAAGAAACTCCAGAGAGCAGTCCTACAAGCCCTAGTATGTAGGCCTCTGCACAAGAATAATACAATGTCAGCCTCAGGCAGATAACACATGAGGAAACTTTGATATCAATCATGAAATAAATATATTTCCCCTGGCAAAACTGGGAGATACCTATGTCAAGACAGATATAAAATCAAAATGATAGTGTTCCCAACGGATTTCTGAAGGTAAGAAATGTACAGTGCCACTGCTTGTCAGATGGAGACGTACACAAAGGTTAGAAGCTGCTGCTTTTTCAGACTGAACCTGAATTTTTCCAAATGCCTCTCAGAGCTAAGATGAACAGCATCCAAGTCAAGTACAAGTGTCTGGCTCTAAGTGTCAAGGCTTGATTCTTCTAATGTGACAGATTAAAGAAAACTAATCTAAGCATATAAGCACCTTGCTCCAGCCAACCTAGCACAGCACCTGGAATTCAGAGCAAGAGAAGACCACCCTCCTGAACTTTGCCAGCAGCCAGATTATTGAACTCCATGACTCCAGTGAGACTTGGCAGTCTTAGCCTCCCAATGCAGGCTTGAATATTCAAGCATAACAAAACTCATTGCAAGAACTTCTGACGCTTTTTACAGTTGTTTTCATGTATGTATTTCCTTTCCTCACTCAATATGCGAATAGAAATGTTAAGTAACAGGAATGCTAAGACTTTTTTCTTCAAGCTGAGATTGCCATAAGCAATGGAAACCTTAGTCTACAGTGATTTCTTCTAGCTTAAAGGAAACACAACAAAGGCAACATCTTCGGGATGCAGTACAAAATATTTATGTCCTGCATCCTACAAATGAAAAAAACAAAATGGCTGTTGTCTCCCAGGAACCTAAAATCGTGAAAGATGCCCTTCCCAGAGCAATCAGTCACAAGCATCATGTTTCCTCTTCATCTGTTCCACGGAGTATCTGAACACTTTGTAATCATTTGAACTAAACGATACATTTTATAGTCTACATTTTCCCAATCTGCAGTAAACCACAAGCTTCCTCTTTTTGACTATACACCTCCGAGCCAGGCAATAATGACACTGATGGCACAGGTTACAATAGAGAATACCACATCTACAGCTACAGGTTTTGATGTTCCTCTAGCTGGATGCATTTTTTCTCTTAGACCCATCCTTTTGGGAACAGGTCTGTCCTCTCTCTAACTGGAACTATTCACTATTACAGTTCTCCAATAGGGATTTTCAAGTCATCATCCCTAAATCTCTACCAGTTAAGTTTGAGGCATATGATTTCACCAGACCTTTTCCCCAGGATCCCATCACAATGTTGGATTACTGCAGCCCGAAAACAGCCAACAGCAAAACATTATTTATTCCTTCAAAAGATACACAGAGAGCACACAGAAAAAGGATTAAGTAAAAAAGAAAAAAACGAACTCTCAATTTTTTCCTGCCAGTTTCAGTACATTCAAGCTATTTAGATCAGCCTTTAGGACTGTGAAACAGATACAAAAACTATGTCACTCCAACTTCTCTGTCAAAAACTCTTCAGCAACTACCAACAACTGCTTCCATGTCTTTTTTTTTCTTGTGGCCTTTTTAAACTTGGACTTAATTTACCTACGAATCTTTGTATCTCACCTGGGAACACTAACCTTGCCCTAAAAAGACAGAGTGCTGCCTAACAGCTTCCCCATTGTTTTAGCTAGGATTTGTGATTTCCTGCACTGTGCCCATCACTTCCCAAGCCACTGTTTGTTCTTGCTTTGCTTCCAGCTCTCAGCCTCTTCTGAAATAACACTTCCCAGGAAGGCAGGGTAGTATAGTCATACATAATTCAGTACTAATAAAAGACAACTTTTGTCAACAAATACAGATTTTGCTTTCTTTTAGTCATTTGCATTGTTTCAAAGTATTTTCACTCTACTGTCGTCACAGGGTAAATTTTAAATTTGAAGAAGCACTTAATGCTCCAGGACTCTGAAACATCCTACTCTACCAGAAATCCGACATACTTCTCACCAGTGACATTACTCAAAAACAGTATGGTTTTTCTACCCAGTCAAGCATGTTCTTAGGGCAAATATCTGAGTAGCTTAAGTACATCTAGAACTCTGATATAAAACATGCAACATACCAAACAAAGACTGGCTTATTCGTTTTAATTAAAGCATTAATTCATTGCATTCAGATATTAAGACTTTACCTTATTACACTATGAGTATAAATCTTACTAGTTTCATAAACTGTAATGGAATGCATCCAGTAATCAGTAGGGACTAATCTTTAGGTTTGTAAATTAATTTTAATAGTACAGCTCTTGTTAGTAATGTATCTATAATTTCATTTAATTTTCATATAATTTTTCTCTTTTATTGATGAATTTAAAGATGTATTTCACCTTTTGTAACAGTCATGTGACCACTTGCACTCTTCCTTGTTCTATTTGCCATTCCTGAAATAAATGGAGCTTTATGAATTTGAGATCAAAAGATTTAGTCCCCTTGGTTATTAAAATATTTCTGAGAGTTAATGTTAATAATAGAAAAGAGACTGAAGAGCTTGAAATTAGGGCAATCCTCTCGTATTTCTGAACTGTAATACTTTATCTGTTATTGTTGCTCAATTTAGTGTGTTTCTCCTGTTTCAAACTAATGTGAGATATAAAGCTGGGAGCTTTTAGAACATTATAAAGGGAAAATCAGCAACGAGCTGTGAGCTGGTATAGCAAAGTTACAGTAAACAAGGGTAAAAGTGGTGGGAGTTGCCAAAAGAAAGTACTGTAAGTAGATAGACTCTTAAGGATCTCATTCTCTCAGATACCCACCTCATATCATCAATCCACAAACTGAAATGCTGAACTAAGGCCTTCCATTGTCATAAATTAAATATGTGACTTGCTATTTTTGAAGTAGTTGCTAAAGGAGACTGTAAACTATATTTGTGCAGAAATCATCATGGAGGTCACTTTGCACCTCTCTGCTGTTCACCTCTTTTCTGTTTTGGGAATACAAAACCGTAAACAGTTGGATGGACTTAAGAAGTTCAAAGGCTATAGTATAATTTTGACCTTGCTCTTAATAGATGAGGAAGGCAACATTTCCCCCGTGCAAGCTTTATACTATTAGTAGTAAAAGTTGTGTAAGTTTCACTATTAACTACTGTACCTTACTTACACACTGGTTTCAAATAGACCCTAGTGGACCAGAAGTAGCAAACAGAAAAAAATATTGTGAAGTCATTTTAAAAATCAAAATAGCAACATTTCTAAAAGAATCTCTCAAAATTTTCATTAATTGCCACACTGAGAAATTTCTATAGCTTTACCTAGGATATAAGCAAAAGATGGCTGTCAACTGCCTCACAAGCAATTAAGAAACATCTTGTTCCCTTCAATGAATGGGACAAGAAACAACACAATCCCAGCCTTGCAGACTAAGTGGGACTGAAGTATGCTAACCAGAAGAGCACCATATATAAGCACAACAAATACTTTCCATTTAACTACTCAGTAAGCTTTGCCCATGAGAAAGAACATCAGAGCTACTAAAACTATTGAAAACTCAGCCCCAAATCCTTTCCTTCTGCATCTTTCCTTTCCAGACCACAGGAATTTTGTATTTAAGGTGAAATTTCTCTATAAACTCAAAATTCGGGAGTATGTCTTCCCTACTTATTTCAGCAGTAGAGAATTTCCATTTTGATGCTGTCTTTTGCTTTCTGTATCTGGGCAATGTAAATTCACAATGTAATGTAATCTCTCTGTATCGATGCACATACAAAACCAGATGAGAATTATGCGTTGAACATACAGTCTTAGGGGTTTAACCCACTGCCATGTTTTTTTTTTTTTTTTTTTGCAGTTTTATCTTTGACATGGAAGAGGTGTAAGCAATTGCAAGTCCTTGAATAAACATGAAAGACTTCTTAACAAGCAGATGAGACCAGCACATTGCACTGTTTTCTATGAAACTCAGGCATTACATTTTATCTTTTAGAATACTTTTCTGCAGCTTAAATACATCTCTTCCTACCTGTCTTCTACTGACATAGTCATTTCACTGTTTATTACTAAAGCTGAAAACTGTAAATGAAGGCTGTAAGAAGAGGTCCTGTGGTTGTACACCTCCTTGCCTGTATGAAGAAGTATCATTTGAGAACTCTGCTATTAGAGGTTTCTCTCCACTAATTTAATCCCAAATAAATACAGACAAACGAACATGGTAGAATTGTCAGCCCATTAAAAAAACACCAATGAAATATGGTAAATGTACAAAAATATGCTTGAACAGAGATTTGTGATGTCCTACATTCCCTACCACTTATAACACTCCCAAGTGCTACCCTTCCAAGATGCATTATCAGATTTCAAACTGGGATAACAGTCATCTGAAAAGGTTTCATTTCCTGAATAATAATTCTTTCAAATGTATTCAGCTGAGCTCTCTCACCAGGTATCTATTCAACAAACAGGATGTTGAAAATAATCTTCTCTGGCAAGCTGTCTCTCTTTCCAAAAGACTCATGCCTTCTCATAAACAATTTCTTGAAAAATAATTCTCAACATGAGGGATTAATCATAGCCCAAAGCTTGCTTCTGACATGTGATTAGCTATTTCTACCTGACTCAAAGGACACGGGGCAGAGCATTTCAGCATTGCCGCTCTTCACTCAAGCCCTGTTCTTAAAGATCTGTAGTAGGAGACAAGGAAGTACCTCATTTATACTGTAGAAGCAAAAGGCCACAAAATAGTACAATGAGAATTTGTACGTAATGCTTTGATTTGTTGCATATAATTTAATTCTACACATTCTATCCCAGAACTAAATTTCTCTGCATTTTTCTTTTCCCAAGAATGCAATTTATGCAGGGCATCCAATGCTATTACAAGGTTTCTCACATCATAAGCACAACTTATAATGCATCTCATGCATGATACACACCACTAACAATTTCACCTGATGAAAACTATCCTTATGTCTTTTTTCATTGAAGCATATTAATGAGTTCCCCCAAAAGATTAGCAAAGAGCCTAATAGACCAAAAACCTATTTTAACTATCATTTTACAGTCTTTCAACGAAGCAATGTGAACTTTTCCATCTAAATGATCATTCCCTTAATAACTCTGGAATAATCATGCCCTCTGCACTTGTGCCAGGCCATTAGGGTATTTTCACAATTTAATGGATTTATATTTTTACGAGGAACTGTACCAGGAAATAAATTATCCTTTGAAAAATGAATACATCTAACTTGTACAAAAGATGTTTGTTGTTCAACCCTTTGCAGTGAATGGCTTTGACTCTCTTCTTCCCACCACAGAGGTGTAAATCAGATGGAGATGTAACAAAAATAAATAAATAAAAAATCACTTTTGCTAGTAAGAAGTATTTTGAACCATTGAAATTAACTTTCCTTTCATCCCTGAGGCCATTTTCTCATTAGAGTACCCACCACCAGGGGAAACATCTGGTCACTCAGAGGACTTCCTTTTGAGTCGTTTGTTTGGATGCGGCTATATGCTTCGTGTTCCAAGGAATGGGCAGGTTTCACTTGGTTCTACTTAACGGAAAATGCTCCTAGCCCTGTCCTGACAAAAGTTCTTTCACCAACAGTTGAAGAGACAAAAGCACAAGGAGAACAAGGTCTCATTTTCCTACAAAAGACCATGCACATGCTCCACATGAGACAGCACGTGTGTCACGGGAATGCTGTTGTGTGTCTAGACTCCTGACCTGTGTTACTGTATGAAGTCACTCACACTCCCTTCTCTTTTCAGCATAAACACACGGATCCCAGAAAGTCTTTAATAAGGAGCTGTACTTTTTAAGCTGAATTTCTGTCCTTCCACAAGTTCAGTAACTTTTCTCTCTTGCCCAAATGCATTAAGAAACATTTAAGTGAAGACAAAAATACAGTAAATTAAAGGAATTTCTAAACCTGAACTTAGAACTGTTCCATTATTTGTTCTCCCTCCCATGAACTTCAGCTTTTTTAATATTTTTTTTTGACAAATACTATATTTAGCTATTTGCCATAAGAGTTCTTTTGCCCTTGTCTATGCTGCTGTCAGACTATTTCTTTGTCTTCACACTTCCTTTCTTCTATAATGGATCTCTCATTTCAAGTGCTTCAGTACTCATGTTCTGCTTTAAGGATCAAATTACAAATTAGTTTTATCATACAAAACGAGTTCTTGCCACAAACTCAACATTATGTTTCCTTTTCCAGTTACATTTCTAATTCTTTAGTCATGTAATTTGCCTAAACCATTATCTTGTATTGACATAGTTGGCAAGCAGTACAATGCAAAAAAAACATTTTATTACTGCACAATTTTCAATATACAAGCTTTGCTACATTGAATTTTATATAGTCTGCTTTAGCAAGGTCATACCTGCATTTCCAGTTATTTCTTACATCAGTTGGTGTGATTAAATTGAAAATATAAATCACTGAGTTGTTGAGTCTTGAACTATAAATAAGGACACTAATAGGCCATTTTCTATTAATTTCCCTCCTGTATAGTGGAGCTATTTGCCCAGAAGCAGATCTGAAAAGTATTGTAGAGTTTAGATTCTGTAGAAGATTTTTTTTTCTTGCTGACTCACTTGGATTTTATTCCTAGATGAAAAGAATCCAGAAAGAGCTCATATCCAAGGAGTTCTTTTTGATTAGTTCCTTAAAACTACCCAGCAGAAGTCCTTGCAACCCTCTGCTGTGTGCTGCTTCTGAAAGTCACTACTACAGATTTCCAGAACTTTATCAGAGAAGGGAATTCCAATGATCTTTTATTATCACTGCAACCCTATTCCCATGTGTTTTGGTTGTGATTATTGCCATGGAACTCTGAAAAGGGAGTATTTCCAGTCCATCTTGACAAAATAATAACTAATGAAATGTTAAAAAGAAATCATACTAAGATCACTACTCAAACAAGCAGCTGAAGAGGTAAGACGAAGTAAGTCTACAGATATTAAATACTAAGGTGTGATCTCAAACATGGGAAATTAAAAGAAAGAATTCATACTGCAGTGCAATGTTCAGGTAGGTCTCAAGGAATCATCACTGTTGCTACGCATTTCTCTTCCAAAGGCAATGGTGGCATCTTACCTACTCCTGACAGCGTTTTTCACACGGTCTATTGATTTGTTTCCTCAACTTTGCAAGACTTCATGTGTTTGTGCAAGTATTTTCTCCTCTTTTGAACTAGTTGACAGCCCTGTTAGCCCATTTCTCCCCTAGACTGGCTGCACACCCAGTCCTCCCAGTTCTGTACCATCTGCAAGCTAGCCAAGGGGCCCTATATCTCATAATCCAGGTCGTTTATGAAGATGTTTCACAGTACCAACCCCACCACCTGGAGTGCACTGTCCATTTGATGCATCCTCTGCTGGGTGCTTCACACAACTACAAACAGGACTTTAAAGGCAACCACCTGGGAAGTCAGTAGCATGCAGTCGCAGAAGAACTGGAAGTTAGAGCTAAAATTACTTGTTTAGGTCACACACAAATGCTATGGCATCAGCTGGTAATACTAACCAGGGAAAAGAGTCCATTTATCTGGGGCAGCTTTCTACTACCTTAACTATGAAACCATACTTTCTGTCTTCCTGAAATTCCTCTTCTGCTCATTGTGCAAATTCTGCAAAAGTCTACTCAGGAGCCCTGACAACCCCAGCCTTTCTCAGTATGTGACATTGATTCATGCCTCATGGCCTACAGGACACATAAACCTGACATGAAACACCACGTATAATCGTACAATTTAACAGAATGCTACCATAATGAAAGCATTTCAGAGGGGTGTTTATATCTCATTAAACAACAAACTGCTCAGGAAGAAAAGCTACTTTCAGATCCAGAGAGCCACTGAAAAGAAATGTAGCCATGCAGTTAGTGAATTATTACTCAAGAGAGACTGTCAACAAGTCCTCTTTCTAAATCAGATCATTGTTTAGTCCAGGGGCGTTTACACCAGCTACAAATTTGATGTACAATCTTTCCTCCAACTCCTCTTACTGGATGGATTTTCTCAGGGTATTTATTAGAAAGTCCGGTAACTGATCACAGTGACTCCTAAAGCAGCCTGAAAGATGACAGATCCATATTATGGTAATATTAAAATTCTTCTATCCTGACTAGGAAAAACTTTTAAGAAAGCTTTCTCCAAAATCATTACTAAAGCCCTGACGAAAGACTTCATTCCTTTGTTAAAGACAGCTTTTGTGAATTCCTTCTAGTTGTGGAAGTGTTGGCTTGACATAAAGGCACTGTTAAGGGCCCAAATCTTCAGACTTAAATACAGCCATTTTGCTTGCTTCTTTCCCTTCCTCCTCTTCATTTTCCACACCATTCAGAAAAAAAAACAGGGGAAAATGACCAATTCCAATGTCAGCATTGTCTAAGTTTATTTTAAAAATATTCCAGCCTGTACTTATCCAACTTTTTTTTTTCTTTTTTTTTTCTTTTTTTTTTTTAAATTTTTTAAGTGTCTACACTCTGCACTCTCACCATCATTTTTGGTCACCTATTTTGTGTGAGCTGTATGATTGTTTACTATGCCCTGTAAAAAAGAAACATACCTTTGTCTAAGATCAATCCCTCTCCAAGTACATAGCCCTCCCTATAAAATATCACACAAGTAACTCAGACAGCAGACCTATATAAATAATCTTTTTCACTCTTGAGATGACTGCACGGTGAGAGGCAACACAATGAGAGGATGATGATGAAAGTCTCTGAAGAAGAAAATAGTCTTGTTCTTAAAATGTGGTCCAAAAAGGATTGCAGAGTTGTTTTTGCACAGAGACCCAGCACTCTCAGTGGTGAGTTAAACAGACACTAATTTTTCTTATGCTTTTGTTGTTTCCTTCAAATAAGCAAGGCAGAACATCTGTCAGACTGAGGGATGAAAAGAGATGCTGATATTTTTCAACTATCTGAAACTGGCAAACCTCTGCTATAAGAGACATGAATGCCACAGAAACGTAAGCAGAGACCACAGAATTACTCTGAGCATTACTCATTACTATAATCTAAATATGAAGAGGAACTGATAATATGAGCAAATTCTGCTGGGCTCAGTTTGTATGTCTCTGGAGAGATACTCTACAAAGAAGAAACAACATAGGCAGCTTCTTCAAAGCAAAGATGTGATCAGAGATCATGTTTATGTCACTGAGTGATGCAAATAATTATGCCCCAGAGTTAAAACTGTGCTGAACTGGCCCAAACTAAATTGATTATTGTATGATTTGACATTCCCTGGCTTTTGTGAAACCAAATATAACATATTTATGAATCAAACAGATGTCTTCAATGTTCCAGTGCTGTCAGCAATCTTGCTGCTCTGTTATTAAATATTTCATATCATAATATACAGTTTGTTCAGAGAGCTACTATCTGGTGAGAAACCTCAGAGGAAAAATCTTAGTCCACTGATGTCAATGACCACTCATGTTACATTCCAAAGGAGCACTAGAATGGCCATTTAAAGTGTAATAGTGGCTAATAGTAATTTTATTGAATGCAATTTGAAAAACACCTACTTCTGATAGTGCTGGGTCAAAACTGGTTATGAAAACATTGCATCTTATTTCTGTAACTTACAGAAAAATCTTGCCTGGTCAGACCAAAGGGCGTCTTCCACTTGCTTTGATGGGACCATGCCATCAACATAATAGCTGTCAGGTTAATCGAGTTAGGCTTTTTTTTTTTTCTTTTAATGCGGTATTGTTTTACAATTCATTAAATAGAAGCTTGAGCATCTGTGTTTAATTTTAAGTTCTCCACAGACCGTTAGTACATTAAAAAGATTAGGCTTTGAATCAATAGTTAGATCTTACTTCCCTAATGCTATTTCCTCAAAAAAAGAAGAAAATAAATAAGCAAGCAAACAAACAAAATCAATATTTCTGTTTACTTTAGGAGATCTCCAATAAGCTCTAATGCAGATTCCTTGCCTGACAGCTGAGATGCTTGCATATAGAACGCAACACAGGATAGAAAACAAGCTCTAGCTTTTCCTGGCGTGATCAGATTTGATCACAGTATCAGTAACTAAAACTTTTCTTGTTCAACTAGTACCAGTCCAATAAAGTACAGAATGAAAATGAAGAAACCTGTTGAACTGTAGGTTTAACTGACATAAGCTGGGGTTGATCCAATTATTGAAGTTTACAGCAGTTTAAAAAATAAAATAAAATTATAGGCTAAGCTAGTGATACTGCATAATATGGTTCTGATGATAAGAAGCAATTGCCCTGGTTATGCAAATAAATACTGACTCGGGCTCCTGATGCAGCTGTGAACCTGACAGATGTACTGAGCAGGAATTCTGCACCAAGTGGTACCAGAAGAAGTTCAAAGACAGCTTATAGGGATATGTCAGCTGGACAAACAGGGGAAGGAATTGAAATGATTTTGACTCTTGTAATCCAGGGAAACTGGTGAGTATCATTTCAGTAGAAACATTTGCAAGCATTAGTTCATAAGCTCTGGATGGTAAATTGGATGCTTTTAGAGCTTCCTTCAATTTTCTGGTAACGTGTAAGCTGCTTTGGTACAGTTCATTTTAGTACACAGCAATAATTATGCATTTATGCTGGTTGTCCATTTATTGTTTGATTTATAATATTGAACTAGCATTAATATATTTTCCTTTTGTGTGTTTCATTTTCCTTGAAAAAATGTTGCTTATAGGTCAGTTTAATCTAGTTTTACTTACTATTCAGCTAAATCCCTGAAAGCTGCAGTCTTGTTAATGAGTGCTACAAGGATATTAATAGCAACTGATAACAAAGCCACTAGGTCAAATGAATGCTTACTTAAGACAGCACTGTTTGTCACCAAGATAAAATGCCTTGTTAATGTTATGCATAAAATCAATCGATTTTAATTTTTCTGGCATCTGTTTCAGTTCTCCTCACTTATTAGTGACTTGCATTCATGGCTCTAAGAGAAAATTATTGAGAAAAAGGCTTGCTTCATCTCCAGCTGAAGCTGATCAGCTGGTCAAACTTTCAGAGGCCCAACAGCTGCTAAAAAATTGAAACAGTTAAGACAAGTTCAGATACAGCCCTGAAAACCCACATGACATGAATGCTACTATTCACAGCATCATATTCTCCAAATAAATAGCAAGAAGTCTCAGCACATATAAAATTTCTAGACACACCTTGATAAATTCTTCATCATATCCACAAAGCCACAATAGACATTGTCCTCTTAGACTAGCTGCAACTGCAGCATTTTGGTGTCAGAACCTTAAATAAGCACACAGCTCATCTTGCATAAAGTTGTCACCAGCAACATCCAAGCTTCATTTGAGCAACTCTGTTTGAGCCGCTGAGAAGACCAGTCAGAGGCAGCTGGTAGACAAATCAATTTGAGCTGAAGCAGAGGTGGAATCTTACAGGACACAAATGTTCAGGCTGTGTACTGAAATACAGTGCGAACTGGGAACTGTATGAGTTTGCATGAAGTCAAGAATCGCACGAGACTGTTGTAATGTAAGACAGATGGCATACAAAGTATGACCTGCCAACTGTACTGACTGTATGACCAAAATCTAGATAACGACCAATAGTCACAGCACCACGTTATTCTTTCTAGAAATCCTTTGCATGTTATTAGCAGTACTGTAACTTCTCAAGTAAACTATCTTTCCATCTGATACTAAATAATGAAAACAAAGTACCAAATCTCTACAAGCTGGATATGTGGAAAATAAATCGAACTAGAAATACAAATGACAAAATAATTGTTAGTTTCAGGCTATAATGCAGACACAGTCAATAAATACATAGTCATCCTTTCATGGAAGTTAGATGCTTCAAGTACAAAAATGAGAAACACAGAAGAAATCAAATTGCAGCTAGATGATAATATATAAAACATGATTTACAAAAGACAAGAAATTGTACAGAAATAAAGATGGCAAAGTTCAGCAGCAGTACAGATGAAGTAACTATGGTGACCCTGACTGCATGAGAAAAATCTGAACAATTTCTTAATATTTGGAACTTAACATACTGTGCAATATGCACATTTCCTCCAATATACTTTTAAATTTTCACGCAGAGTATAGTTTGTCCTACAGAAAGCATCTGAAACAGACTGTTCTCTTCCATAATGGCACACACAAATCGGAAGTCGGAAGAAGAAACCAAGGAGAATGGCAGAGTCAACAATGAATGATGGAAAGGAAAGGGCAGTGCCAAGTGGCTGAAGTAATAAATATTGTTGTTTTTTTTTCAAGAGTAAATTGCTTTTGCACCTTTAGGTTTCCACTGAGATGTATTTTGAAATGTACGGAGACTGTAAAAGATAAAGTGATTTATAGAATATATATATCCAGAATGTGTAGAAACAATAACACACGATCAGTGATTGTGGTATGCTTCATAGAGACTACTGCGAAGTTGTATCTTTCACATTAGGAGAGCACTGCACAATCCAACCTGAGACTGACCTTCAACACAATCTGTAATTGACTATTTGTTCTGAAGGCAAAGTTAGAGCAACAGGTACAGTATGCTGAAGGGAATTACTAGCTGTGGATGCCACACAGCAGGCCAGAAAGAGAGATTTAAGGACTTAAGATTAAAGAATAGGAAGGGACTTTAAAATGTCCTTCTAGAACAAGGATGAACAAGATTACCAACAGCTGAAAGAGACGACCAACCATTCCAGTGGCTCTGCTGTTACTCTATAAACTGTCTAGTTAGGGAGGCCAAACGAAAAGAAATCCAAAGTTAACCAGTAGTTGGAAAGGGGAATCCTTTTTGATTTGTTTCTTAACAGAAAACACTACTGGGAGGAGGAATACATATTCTTATTTATATACAACTCATCAATTTCCCAAGTGTTGTTATACCTCTTATACTTATCTTCTATTAAAACCACTACAATTGTCTATTGTTTCTCATAAGGAGAATTTTTGTGCAAGACACCATTACATCAATAGATACAACATTTTAGAGCCATGCAAAACTACAGATTTCAGTTTCATTTGGAAAAATGTATCTTTGATTATATCACAACTGGAATGAGTATGATCATTTCATAAAATCATTATTGAAAATAAATATGTTACCCAGACAGGGGCAAAGCGGATCCATTCCACTAATCATTCTCTCCCCTGCATACAGAGGCAAGAAATAAGAGTAACAGGAATATTCCAGATTGGACTAGATCATACTGTTCCAATACATTTCCTTTACAGTTTCATCAGCTACTTACACAATCCAGTTTCTTATTACAGGTTTTCTGAAGCTGTATTTGAAATGAGCACGATTCTCTGTTTCAGCAATTCAGAGAATCTTGAGTACAGCTTTCTGATAGTGTCTGCACAGAGCTGCTTACTAAAACTGACCTTCAGGTTACAGAAAAACTTTTTTTTTAATACTTCATTTTGTCTCTTAAATTATTGCATTTTGAAGCAGACATTTCATTTTTTTACAAAAGACATTTATTACATGATAGCTCTGTATGAAAGTTTATGAGTATTTTCTCAGCTATGTTGTTTCCTCAACAATTTTTTCCCACGATCTAAGTTGTCTAAGATACCAGTTAAAAGCTGCCCACCACAATCCGACATATTAGCTTCAGAATGAAAAAACACCAAGCACTGACTTGCTGTTTTGAATTAAGGAAAGATTTCATTTTATTAAAGCATTATATTATTGTGCTGTAGAAAACTTTGATTACTGCTTCCTGCTCTAAATTTCTGCATTTTCTTACATTTTGCATAAATAGAGAATTCAACTGGAGGTAACAAGACCTGCTCAGTATTTTCCTTCTGTTGTATCCAAAATTTTGAATATTGAATAAATTATTGGGAATGAAAATTACAGGTAAGAGGGAATTATTGTAGTAACTGATGAAAGAAATGTAAGACCACTGATACTCAAAAACAGACTTGCCAAGAACCTGTGGAAGCAGTGGAGATATGTGTATGCATGTGGTACCTATGAAGCAGATGTTCTCCAGGAAAGAAAATCCCCAGTTGTCCTTTAAGGGAGTTTTGCAGCTGTTCTGTACTATTTGATTCAAGTATTACATCATTAGTTTTAGATTTATTGTTTTGGCTAGTTTTGGAGATAAGATGATTACTTATTTTATTTCAGTTGAGAAAAGAAAGTTAAACATTAAATAGCCCTGGAAGGTAAGAATAGCACCAAACTGTAAAGGAAAGAACCATATGCTATATGTGAAATGCTGTGGCCATGCTCTAAATTTAACATATCAAGCCATGATTAAGTATCCCCAGGTCACCTATAAAACACTCAAAACTGCTCTCAAAATTAGTGACAGTCATGAGATGATGGCAGAGGCCTTCAAATGAAAACAGAGGATGATACTGGAAACCCCAGGGATATAATTGCTGATAGTTAATTACTGTCACTACAGGAATGTGACCAAGAATCTGTCTTATGGATAGTAAGGAGAACAAAGAGCAAATATACATGTATAAATAATTGTATATGGTGAAATCAAAAACAAACAAAGAGAAAGCACATGACCTTCGGTAGTGAACATGCAGAGGTTCTATGTGAAAAAACATACAGAGTACTTTTGTATATGAAGTATAACAAATACACAAAATTCATTCATTATACTCAGCCTGCAATTTTGCCTGCAATGATCATTTGTATTCACTGGACTATCTGAGTGCTAGTCCAGAATGCCCATTATGTCTTGCATAATTCTCCCAAAACAGATTGTTTCAAGATACCATTGTATTATGGTAAAAGCTACGGATCATAATCTTCGTTTATATTGCAGAAAGGAATATTTCTTTCATACTGTGTTTTGTACTTTAAAGGTTATTAGCTGAACCTAGCTTGATTTAAAAAAAGTTGAGAAAGAGTAAATAATTGTATATTGGATCAGTAAAAATACACATTTAAAAATTTCTCTGTGTTATTAATATCTCTATGTATTAATATCCATGACAGATCTGAAACACTCCCCATCTTCTAAAAAAACAGACATTAGGTAAGCTCTAAATCTTAACTGCAAGACTAGTTTGTAATAACTAGAAGAAAATTTAACATGACCTATTAAGGAAAAAAAAAAAACACAAGAAACACAAACTTTTACGTTTTTAATATGCAAATTTATATTCTCAAAATTAACACTAATTGGACCATATAATATTCTACAATGAAAGCAGTACCTTTACTATTATTATTTTTCCTGCAAAAGTGTCTCCCCTTGAGAATAGAACAGGTAAAATGACTTCAAAATTACATTAAGAAGAGATTGTGGTTCATGGTCTGGAGTCAGCATATCCATCCATATGTAACATGGAGTTATGTAACTCCATATGCATGGAGTTATTTCACTGAGAGAACTCTCTAAATCCCTCTCACTAAAATATCAACTAAATTATCTTATAATTCAGATTTCTTATTTCTCAGATCAAGTGAACCTCAGATACCCTATATTTATAATGGCCTTTTGGAATTCAGAAGAAAATAAATACTTGTGACATTGAATATAATTCAGAAAAACAGTTGCCTAGACAATAATTAAAAGTTAAAGCTGTGATTTGCAATGACTATCAGAGGAGATTTAAAATAAATCTTTGCAATCAATATACAAAAGAGTCCCTTAGAAGCAATAGCTTAGGCTGGTAATATAAACAAACCCTCAAGGCTACAATAGACATTAATTTAAGACCAACTTCCCCAATGCTTATTCCCATTAGTTATTACCCTTTCCTGCAGGTCCCATTGAAACGCTCAAGTCTCTAAAAAAGAAAGGTGCTACAATTAAAACTTGCCTACCTCACGGCAATTTCAGTACAACTAAGCAATTGTACGAGGTAAGAGATAACTAACAAATACTTGGATGTTAGCAAAAGCAACAAAAATATTTTTAAATTAATATTTGACAAATATTTGTTTCTGAAAAGCTATTAGTTCTATGATGCCCTCACTTTTCTAAGCTCCTTTCATTTCCTGCTCTTCTGCATTATATTTGGTTAACTTTTCCAGTTTCCTGCATACT
Organism: Netta rufina; assembly: GCF_964035555.1. Classification (NCBI taxonomy): domain Eukaryota; kingdom Metazoa; phylum Chordata; class Aves; order Anseriformes; family Anatidae; genus Netta; species Netta rufina. The sequence continues at coordinate 3,722,031 of NC_140130.1, read as the reverse complement.
TGATATTCTTTGCTTAATGAACCTTTAGTTCATATGTCTATGGAGAAAAAAAATACATCACTGCAGTTGATACTGCTTCATCCCCTCAATAAATGACTGCTTCTTCTCCTAAGAATGGTCCTTCTAATTCAGGAGATGGGGTCGGTGCCATTTCGTTATCAGTCATATTGCTGCTGATCCCATTCACGGAACAGAAAGAAGAAAATCTGTCTCAACACTTACGCAATTATGACTAGTCAGAAAGAACAAGGAAGCATCATCCCTAAAAATAACACCTACTTTTCTTTTGGCTATTCTTCTATCGTGAATGAAGCCAAAAGCAAATGGAAACAAACCTTCTGAACAGTGAGGAACTTCAGATACTAACAAACTCCTAACTCATTTCTAAACACTGAATTTAAGGGGTGGGAGAACAACAATATTTCTCCACATAACTCTTCTTTTTGCCTAGACCTCTAGACCTTATGACAGATGAAAACATAAGACTACTTATAGAATATGCTATGAGTAACTGCCAGTGACGAAGAATACCAAATATAACTGTGATGTTTGCTTTTCAGAGTAATCGCTGTTCAGGCAAAGTATAATGTGATTTTCAAAACCTTTTCTATTTGGCATCCTATGAAAAAAATACTGCTCTCCTATTCAGATTTCCACCTGAATACAACTTACTTTCATTTAAGCTTTCAAAAATACAGTTAATGATGTACATACGGGTTTGGAAATGGGAGGCATATGGGAACCAAAGGAGGATTGCTACTAATCCTAGCACTGCAGTCATCTTCCTGTGAAGGAAGAACCCCAGTATCTCAAATGAAGTGACTGAAGGCAGCCCTCTAATGGGGACTACGTGAAGGTATTTTAACATACATAAAATAAGAGTGCGAATAAACTGAACAGTATTTTCCAGGTTAAGAAGCAATTATTTCACTATTTTCTATTATGCATGCTTAGCTTCTTACAATCATGAAAGATTAAACTTGACCATGACATTTACAAGTCCCAAGTGCATTTTCATTGCTCCTTACATGCATAAAGGTCACAAAGGAGCATTAAGTGTGGGTAATTGCTGGAACATAAATATGACACTGCTGGAATACAGCATACAAAGGAATACATCTATTAACAAATAGAAGAAATTCCAAGTTGATGGCTACAAAGTTAGACATGTTGTTTTTTTTGATAAAATACTTGCTCAAGATATGTCACAAACTATTGACTGGGTGCAGATTGCATGAACAGCTGCACATCTTATGGTAGAAGATAATGATGTATATGAAAGAACTTTAATTTAATATTAAGCTGATATAATGTGACTTCCTGATGTTCAACACAGTATTTTTAGGCTAAGAAATACCCCTGCTTAGTTACTGAAGCAGCAGAGCTCAACTTTAGTCTCAAGCACTCCAATTCTATCAGTATCAGACTGTAGAATTTTTAGCTCTGTCTCTTAATAAAAGTTACATCAGTAGCTTAAACTGGAACAGTGATGAGCACTTCTCACTGAAATAATTCATCTATCAATTCTCTGTTATTCGTAAATTCTGCAAAGCACGGGCAGCACCATGCTTCCATAGAAGATACAGTTTTCTTCTTCATAAAAAAATAATAATAATAAAAAATAGGACAATCTTTTTTATGCTGTTACATGGCCCACAAAGCAACAATCCAAGCTGTTAAAAACTCTGGCTAAGGCAAATCCACAGCACCAGGACAGTCACCACAATCTTTTGCCACAGAAGCAGGAAGGAACCTTTCTTTTCATTCCACTAGTGTTTTTCTCCAACCCTATTAGGTTGCAATCTTGGTTTAAGAATCACAGGCATATTTCGTAAAAGTCCTGTCTTTTTTCCTAGGGAATCTTTTAGCCAAATTGTCCTGAACATAATACAAATGCTGCATTCATTAAACTTTAATCGTGACTGAATTCACATTTTTATCATTCAGGTGAATGTTTCAAATATTAGGGATACAAAGAGTTTGCATGAATATTTCATTATCTTTTTAAACTTGCCAACACTGGCATTTGGGGAGATGTTGAAAAGAAGAAAGCAATTATACATCTTTGAACAATATATTTTATAGTGACCTATGTTAGCCACTGCTTTAATCTTCTCTTCCTACAGCAAGCCCTTTAGCCAGGACTTCTGCAGCATACTGCTTCATTTATTTTACCTTTTTTAAGGAACACATCATTACTGCCTAACTGAGTTTATCACTGAGCTGTCTGTCATTGTGTTAAGGACCAGCAACTCTTCCTTCCAGAACTGCGCCCAGATCCAAGTGTTGCATCTTCCTAAAAGTCCCACATATTCAAGGTATTGCTCATGTTGCTGAAGTGTCCAGCCCTCTTGCTGCCACTTCTTTTGGGCTGAAATTCATGCTTTCATTCCCTTAAAACTTTATTCAAGTGTATGTGAGTTCCTGAATAAACAGACTACCTACTAGATTATGTCAAACTAACCAGAATTTCTTTGTCTGAACTTCTATTGCTAATCTTACCCCTCCTGAAGGGCAAACTTTCCTGCCCAAGGCAGGGGGCTTGGAGCTATACGGTTTTTATGGCTTCCAACACACACCATTCTGTGGTCCTATGATTCCCTTCTTTCAGCAGCTCTTCTCCATCCCACAGCCTTACTGAATAACCCCTGAACTTTCTTTTCCCCCAACAGCAGGAATGGCTGAAGTAAACAGAGGTGAGTTTGATCAGCCAATTCCCTTAAAGCTTCCATGTAGCCCTCTAGCCACATGTAAAATGAGTTACTGTTAATTCTACAGTGAATGTGGCTTCTCCTTCAGGCAGAATCTAAGGAGGCTAACACTAGACCTAACACTGACAAAAACTATAGCTAAAATACCACATCTGAATCCCCTATGAGGAAAAGAATTCTCACATATCCTTATCTGTTAATTATAATTCTAATTAGTGGCTTTAGCAACTTCTGTTGCATTGCTCCCTCATGTTCCGGAGACACCTCTGGGAGTAAGAAATCTGCAGTTGGAAAGGGATGCTGGGGCAGTCAATCGTTCCATTAGATCACATGAACTGCATAGGGAAAAAAATTATAATAAATGCATTCAGTTTGCTGCTCTGCATGCTGTAGCATGAAAACCCCTGCAAAATCACAGAGGATATGTTTAAGAGAAGAAGCCCCAGCAGTCAGTTCCCACTACCAGCTACAATGCCAAGGAACTAAGGTAATACACTTATCATAAGATTTCTTTTTTTTTTTTTGTATGAGCCCTTTTTTAATGTGATATCATAATAAAAGATAAAAGCAACTTTTTAGCTCCACCATATCCCAACCTTCACTTCCAAAAGCAGTCATTTTTAAGAAAGGCAATGAAATATATTTCCCTTAACCCAGAAGTGCCTCCCATCTCTTTTACTACATACCACAACAGCAATGGTTCAAGAGCATTAAGAGTTGCAGTGTCACCGATACCCCTTGCAAAGGTGATTTTGCATTTGCAACACCAATACTTAGTCTGACAATCACAGTTTACCTTACTTTCACTGACACTTCCTCTTAGCTCTTCCCTCTGACAGACAGAAAAATTTAAAGTAATATAAAGTAATATAATTCACAGTAAATACAGGTACTGAAGAAGGTCAAGAAAAAAATCACATTGTGCTGAAAGAACTAATAATAAGAAGACGAGCTATTAAATACAGATTTCCTCACTAAAACAGACATGCAAATGAATCTAATGGGATTTTTCATTTTTAGGGGAGTAGTCTAAAACCTTTGCAAGCCTAGAGAAAAATACATCTGAACATCTAATTTAAGGAAAGTTTCTGCAATTATATCCCTGTCTGACAGAGTTGTGAAAAGAAACAGTCATAAACTTAAGACAATCCCATCTTTCTGCTGAACGACAAAACTTATCTTCATGCTTGACAGGCACAGCATTTTTTCACTTGTGTTCATTGAGGGTCCGACTGACATATCCCTACTCAAAATGAAATAGATATCATTCTTAAAAACAATAATGTGAGAGTCAAGAACTAATTTTTATCAACCTGGTAAATGCTTTTGATTTTTAAAGCCCAAAATGTACTACGAACTTTTAATATTAGAAGGGTAATGCTGAATCCCTTCATCAGCTTGCCATATTCCTGAGAAAGAAATTGGGTAAATTCCTCAGCTGACACATACACAGTGAAATGCATGAGGCTTCGTGGATTTACAGCAAAGGAAAACTCAATCCAGAGACAGTTAAATGACTTGCCTGCAGATAAAAAATTAGTCATCAGCGGAGGTGATACAAATCTTGACAGCTCCCTGGCTCAGCCCACTTTGTCCACTGTGAGCTTTTTGCAAGCATGCTGGCAGAGGTTTGTTATTCAGCAAAGCCCTCTATCTTTGCAGTTAATTTTCTTGTCTCTGTAGCCATTGTTTCATTCCTTATTGCTCTAAGTGAGAAAGCGGTGTACAACCCTAACTGGCAGAATGTCACTTGTGTGTTTTTAAAGTTGCTTTGAACTTCAGTCACAAACAGCCGGTATTTGAGAACATCTAATAGTGGAAGATAGTTGAAATGCTGTAAAAGGAGTCAAATGTCTGAGATAAAAAAAATAATATGAAGATACAAGAAAAAGTAAGAGGAACTGAACCAGCTATGTTCTCATCACAGTCACAAATGTTAAACCTCTTTAGTTCTCTCTTTAGTCCTGGTTGAACTTTCGCACATCACAATACCTTCTGTTCACGTTGTAATGGACGTCTCGCATTCTGAACAAGCAAAGATGGTAAGTACTCCATATGTTAATTATAGGACCAGATGTTTTCTATAAATTTGTGTTAGCCTGAATTTTTTTTTCTACAGCAATGGATATGCACTTTGCTGTCTGGCCAATCCCTATGAGTTTGATTTCAATAGAGTTTTTCCTTACTAATGACTTAATGTCCCCAGGATTCACTTTCCAATATTTTCTTTCTTTTAAATGGAAAACAATACTTCTTTCCCAAGATAAAATTATGCTGGTCTAATGCTTCTTGTTATAAACTCATGTCTAGCTGTTTATAAACACAGGCACATGCCCCATCTAAATTTAAGGGGAAGGTTAAAAAAAAAAAAAAAAAGTCTTAGCCAGTTTGAAGTGAAAAATAAAGACAAAAAGTTTTTTCCTGTTAAAATAATCTAATTCCAGCAACTGTGTGACACTCAAAATCACTGTGATATAGAGGAAAAGTCTGAAACATGGCAGGCCAGACACTTGAGTTACTCATACCAGAGAGCTGCTTTTAACAAAGCAGCAAGCTTTTTTTTAGTAGAAATTTGTTATCTCAACTCCCTACAGATTCCATCTGCCATGAACATGCTTCAGCACCAAGCCACAAGACCTGATGGGGAATGTTTCCTCACTTCAGGAGACTCCAAAGCTCCAGCACCACACACACACACCCTGAGAGGCTGAGGCTGTCTGAGTTGCTGCTGAAGGGGCTTAGGTGTAGAGAGAAGGCAGCTGGCAGAGCCAGCTGGATGCTTCCTGGCAATGCAGAGAAAACTGAGTCTCCTACCCTGACGATGAGAAGCAAAACACAACAGTGGAGCGAAGGAGCAGGAGAGGATGGCAGCCCTGGAAAAGACCCTGCTGGTGGTGGTGGGATGGGACAAGTAAATAGTGACTGCTGCAAGCAAGAGCCAGCTCCCTCACTGCAGTCCTGCTTCCTCTCTCAACCACACAAGTTGCCACCCTGGCTTCAAAAATGTTGGCACTAATGAAGCCATCATCGGGAGGTTTATCTAATTGCTGCTTCCAAGAGTCTACTGCCAGAGGGAGGTTGCTTGTTTTCAGCTAGTCAGCCCCCAGAGGAAGCTGGCTCCAGCCTCAAATCGGTAAAAACTAGGTATCAGTTATTTGTCACAATATACCAGTGTAGAATTGCGTGGTAACTTAGAGAAATGCCAAAGGCAAAGCATTTGCAAACTGACAGGAGAATCATGTAGCACCCCCACAGAAAAGCAGCTTCTATTTTTAGCAGTGGCTGCAAGGCCTTACCTTTAGGGTGCTTCAGTAACAATCCCACTTCTCCACACTGCCACGGGAAACTCTGCTTGAAGCTCTCCCTCCGGGCACAGAGAGTCCAGCTGAAGGGGAATGTTCTTTATTCTTGAACTGTGGCCCTGACTTGAAATCAGATGGCCAGGTACAAAGGTGGGATCACTGAGGTGAAAATGAAGGTGAACTTCTGACTCAGCCAAAGTCACTGGAATGAGTAAAACACAACACAATTCCAGCTGTAGTCCACTAACACACATAACTCATTTTGTAACAAGCAGAATATGAGGAGAGAAAAGGCCTGGGTGCTTCCTTCCCTGTCAGACAAAAAAATCTGGTGGGAGAATATTTTCCCACACTAATGTTTTCTGTCATTGGTAAACTTTAGAAAAGTATCACCTAACGTCAGCTTCTCTTCTTTTTCCTCCCAGTTTGCCCTGGACTTTATACCACAAATCTGGTATGCAGCATTTGGCACCAAATCAGCATTAAAAGAAAAATTATTCTGTTCTCAGCTTGGAAGGAGAGCCCACGATTTAGTTTCATTTAAGTTTCTCTGAAGTGGTTCCAATATGAAAGCAGAAATTGGTGCCCTGTACATGCACATTGAAACAGGGCCCAAGAACAGCGTCTGCAGCACCAAGGTACAATGACTTCCACAGGCACTGGTGACATTTTCAAGAAATAACAGACAAAGGAGTGATATTTGCATGATTTCACACCTATTTTAGAGAAAGAAAAGAAAATAGAAAGGTTTAATCTGCCTTCGTATTCAAGTCCATTTTCCACAGGTGCTGACCAGGTGAACACTTTGAGACCAAGGCAGCAGTGGCTAACAGACCACTGTTGTGGTGAAGCACTGCAACAGGCAGATCTTTTGGGGTTAGCATTGTGTCCTTCAGTCCCACATGAAGACTGCAACCATCTCTACTACTCTGCACATCAATTCCAGCTCTTCTCTGCTGTCCTCTATACAAACCTAGGCTATGCCCTGTGTATGCTGACACCAACAAAGCACATGAAGAAATGCAGAAAATTAGAAAAGAGGAAGAAACCCACACAACTGTCTTTTAAAATCGCCAAGAGTTCCAAAGAGGCCATCACATCTTTGACTTTCTTCTATGTACTGCATATATTTTTACAAAACACTTGCACATCTGCTACGTAAGAGAAATCAACAGCAATATGAAACTATACTTGCTGTTTAACCTAATGAAAAATTGAGAAAACATGTCCTGTGTTAAATTTATGTAGAAAACTGTTTTCTGTTGGAACTTTGACTAAATGCACAAATTATTTTTTTCTTTAACAAAAATTTTCTTAGTAACTTCTTTTTCTTAAGATTTTTTTTTCCTTAAATTATATGCTTATTTTAAACAAATATACAGGAAAATGATGTATAAGTGAATATAAACTAGATTAACTTAACAGTAAAATAAATAAATAAATAAGGGGAAAAAAAGAAATGGAAACTTTTTTTTTTTTTTTTTTTTTTTTTGGTAAGAAAGCAGTTTGGAGGCCCAAAATTGAGACTGCCAATTGCATTTTGCAAAAATTTACATTACAGTATTTCTTCACACAATTCATCCCAATGACTGACTAAATCAAGATGCCAAACAAGAAACAAAGAAACAAAACAGGGTATCTTGCCAGCAGAATCCACTTGTGCGGAAGGAGCCAAGCATGATAAATGATTTGAACACACCCTGCTGGAGCACATCCTGCACGACTCACTCGCCTGAGCAGCTTCCCATTGTACTCCGAGGCAAAACAATGTGACCTACCAACCTTCAACGACTTCACATGGGGCAACCTGCCACAGACATCTCACACAGAACTGCACACCACAGGTAAGGCCTGGCCTTCCTGGGAATTGCAATTACAAAGGCTTTTGCTTAGCTGAGTGTTTTCCTGGAAAGGGTAAGTGTGCTTAATTTAGCTAAGAGTAAAGCATGCAAATGAATAAGGCCCATAATAACACGTAACTTCAACTGGTAGGTGAGACTTGGCCTTTTTAATTTGTATTTTAAACCAGGCTATAATGTACCATGCAACTTGCAGGGATTTGTGACTTGGGTTCATTTATACTTTTCTTTTCTCTAGAAGGTTTCTATGGAAAACATCTCTTGTTTTGGAAGACATTCCCTCAGAAACACCCCCACCTTATCATTTCAAAGAGAGACAGGCTGTCAAGGCATATCAATTCAATCTAGACCTACGTCTCAGTGTCTGAATGAGGTAAACTCTGCTACAAATGCTCATACCAGTAAATACAGCTGATTATAATGATAGCAGTGGTTATCACTTCTTACATTCTTGTTGTCCTTGTGGAAAACTAGAACTGGAAAGGAAATGGTGAGATGTGGAACATACTTCTTGGTAATACAAAGCATTCAAGTCTCACTTGATATGGTATCCTGTATAGCTTGACTTGTTTGTTGAAGATGTAGCTTAAAACCTATACCTAAAGATATATTCCATGATATTTCTAATGAAAACCACTATGCTTTTAAAGAAAAAAATGAGGTTTGGGGATTTAGATTAATAATAGAGAGAAGTAAAAATACATAATTCTTTGGCTCAAACCTTTTCATGCAAAAGCATACCTTAAGCCTAAAAAGTAGCTTATTCAACACCACTTGGCTCATATTTAGACTCATATAGTTTATAGATAAAGAATGAAATACTTCTATTTTCCAAATATTTGGAGAGATACGGCTATTTAAAGCAACACTTGAGAAGCAAAATCTTGATAAAATATAACATCTTAAAACTATGTGCACTTTCACATGTTTACTGTATATTCACAGTTAGTCTTAAGAGTATTTCCCATGACACTTTCCTGTCCCTGAACAGTGGCATATTTTTCACATTTTTAACACGACAAACATTTTGCCATTGAAATTTTACTGCTTCACTTGTGAGCATGAAGATTTATAGCTGGTCTCAGAAGCATGACTAGCACAAGGGTATTGCTCTCAGAAATCACTGAGAAGTTGTAGATTAGAAAAACATCCACACTGACCATTTCTGTGATTTTAGCCTTTGTTAAAATCCTGAATCTATGATTAGAATTTGTCTGCATTAGTAGTCCTTTGGTTGCAATAAATTAAGGATCCTGTCGTGCTGAATGAAAAACTGCAGCTCAGATACAGCAAAAGGGGTATATAATAACCCTACAAAACACCCATTCTTCAAAGAGTTTGGTCCTTTACTTTGTATCTGGCCATTTAGTTAAAGGGGACTCAGTTTCAGAACCAATCAATACTGTGATTTTCATGGAGGTCATTAGGATCACTGTGCATTTCAAATCATTCACACTCTAAACAGCATTCCAAATAAAAATCTTATAACCCAAAATCATGGAAACCCTGGTGCAACTGCTTTTCAACCACAAAGAAGTCTGAAGAAGGGGCTTTCTAACTGGAGTGCTGTGGGGACTTCAGTTCTCGCCCAAGGCAGTGTGCACAGGAGCTGGGTTCACTGCACCCCTCATCATCCCATGCCATCTGAAAATCAAATCTCCCATCTCTAACGGGAGCTTCTTACCTGGCTGGTGACAGGTCACTCTGGAAAAGAGAATGGGACTTCCATACCAGCTTCCTTTGCTCAATCTGGGCCACTGTGAATTGAAGACAAGAGACAAGGGCCATAAATACATCATTTAAGAAGTAGAGAAGCTCTGTAGCCTTTTGCTTCGCAGCCTTGTGGAGCTGTCAAACTGCTGCAGGGCAAGATTTTGCATACAAATGAATGCTGCAGGGTGATTGCCCCAGCATAATTATGGCTTCTATCCAGCTCCCACTTATCTCCTCCCCAAATTGACAAGAGTAAAAAATGGTATCTGAATATGGGGGGAAATGAAGAGGATACAGCTTGGGATTTAAATAAATGAAGTTACTGCCCATTATTATAGGACTTGCAGAGTAGATTAGCCTGCACTCAGCCTCCACGCAACAGAACTCCACCACTACCAACACCTGAGGTAACCCCCTGCTCAGGGAAATCCCTCTGGTAATGCCATCACTGTTAGCTTCATGTAATATTCAAATATATAAAAAAAAAAATATTGCGAGCTGCTTGGGGCAACTGGTTGTGGACAGATCACCTCTTTATCTCAATTCAATGATATAATTCTTATGGAGGGAAAGGATTATTTATATTTTTATTCTTTTCATTGCTAATTTTCCTAATAAACTGCCAAGATTAAGAACTACGTCAAAAGCCAAATTTCACATGTTAAGCGTGAGGAAAAACTCAGTAGAATTTGATTTTCCTCATCGTTGGTTCTTTCATATCCCAATAATCCATTTTTGGGACAGATTCTAATCTCAGGCGCAGCATGAGCATCCCAACATACCTAAGAAAAATCTGTTACTGTGCATCATGCGTGCTATTGGAATCTGGCCCTTCTATTGTAGCTGGAACATTTGCATCAAGTTCTTGTGACTTTTTATAATAACCATATTTTCTAATATTTGCAACTGTGCACATTTTTGCCTGAATTGCCTTCCATTCCACAGATGGCAATTATGAAAAGCCCTCACATATGGCATCTACAAAAATAAATTTGTCTAAGGCTATGAACGTACAAATGCACCACAAAGCACAGCGCTCTATCGCAGTCTCTGTACTGAGAACTTGAGCCCTGCCTTCTTCCCTGCCCCTGCAATGAAGTGAAGAAATAACATCAGATCCTGCATCAATACCAAGCGCTGTGGATCACGATGACTTTTCCTCCATTTGCCTTTTTTGAGAGCAAATGAAGTTTGACTGTACCCAAGAAACCCTTTGGACATATGCTTAACTTTACATAAAGGATTAGCCTCAGAGACAGCAATGACATCTAACCATTTAGACAGATTAGCACCACATTTTGGTTGGATTTTATTTATTTGTTTTAAATATTGACTCCATACAAGGCATAATACAGTCTCTGCAGCAGGTGGCCTTTTTTGAACCCCAGCTTTCTGCCCCTTTTTCTAAGCTGCGAGGCCAAACCTGAGTCCTGGCCCAGCCCAGCTCCCCTTCTGCCTGCTGGCAGGCCACCTCCGACCCCTGCAGAGCAGAGCCAGCTACAAGGGGGCCACCAGGAAGGGAAAAACACACACCGACCATTTGCTCTCGACCATTTTATTTCCTTAAACAGGGGAGATTTAGATGAGATATTAGGAAGAAATTATTCACTCAAAGGGTGGTGAGGCACTGACACAGGCTGCCCAGAGAAGCTGCGGATGCCCCATCCCTGGGGGTGTTCAAAGCCAGGCTGGATGGGGCTTTGGGCAGCCTGGGCTGGTGGGAGAGGGTCCTGCCCATGGCAGAGAGCTGGAACTGGATGAGCTTTACTGTCCCTTCCAACACAAGGCATTCTGTGATTCTATGAGTCTATGATATTCTCTTGTTTGTTCATCTTCTCTTAAACACTTCAGTTAACTCAATTTCAGTTTCAAATACCAATTACTTTGTTTTCAAAGGGCTGCTCAATCTAACTTCTATGTGTATGTCTTTTTTTTTTATTAAATCCAGAGATAAAGCACTCGTAGCCTCTCATTTTAGATTACCCATAGTTCCTTAGACAAAGCATTCTTTAATGTAGTCCTCCAGTCTAAATAATATTTTGCTTATAGCTATGGAGCCTGTACAAATGCAGCATTTCCTTTATTACTTTCCATGCATCTGAGATCAATGCAGCTTTCTGTATTATTTAATGGTCATACAATTTCAAAATGTTAAGTGCCGGATAAATGTATGCTATTATTTTGCCTCACTTTGATGTTCATAGCACTTTCATTTTGATTTTTCACCTGCTGCTGACCGGACTGTCACCCAATGCTGGCCTTAAGATTTACACTTGTATTTATGTAATGGTTTTCAGGGTTGCAGATCCAGCTCCAGAACCCATTTCAACTTCAAGCAGATATCTAACTCTGTTCTCAGTTCTTTTTTTTTTTTCTGGTTTATTTTTTGCAGGTGAGAACTTTTTTTATTTTTATATTATTTTTTTCATTTGTTATATTTTTTTTTCAAAATTTCTCTGAAAGACAAAATACAGATTATTCTATTGAGGACATCAGTATTCTGGTGCTCATTTTCCTCATTTTCAAGTCAGCTGTCTGACTACATGCTATTCGTTTGAGAAAAATATATACCAAAACGGCTGAGTCCAAAACCTGCGCTGGTGTAAATCTGCAGAACTTCCTTGGAAGCAGTGGCACTCTGCCAATCTCAGTTAAATCTACAGCAGGTGGTGATTTGACCTAAAAGTGTTAACCCTTCTACTTGTCTTTAGCAAACAGTTCATTAAAAAAGGTGAAATCTTTTCCCGTTCCTCAGTAGACACTTTATTATCCCAAATAGCCACCAGAAAATTGCAATCTCCTCTTATGTTGCTGGCTACTGCTCTAATGACTTTTTTTTTTCCTTCTTCTTTTCTAGCAGCTTTAGGAATGCCTCATTTGCCTTCATCTGGCCACTTGTAAAGGCTGAACTCTTCATCACTGAACTTTTTGTCCTCCAACATTTCTGTCCTGCTGAGTCAGCATCCCCTCACACAGTTAAATCATCTCTATCCTCACAGGAGGCTACCAGACCCCCTTCTCCTACTGCTTTTCTCATCAAGTACAAAAGCAACCTTCAAGTCTCTGAGCCAAAGACAGTTGTCTCAATACCAGGAGACTATTTGCTCTGGTTTAGACTAATGAAATCCTAGACTTCAGTAAGTTGCATATGATGCACATCAGCCCACAATGTAGCTCTCAAGTAACTTTCTCATTATACACCAATATAACTGGTTTTCCCCCTTTATGCCCCTTTCCCTCTGGTAGTTACCACCTTTTCTTAAAGAATATTCCTCAGATGTACAGTTCTCCTACCTCCTCTTTTTTTCAACCTCTGAAAATATACCTCTCACTTGCTCACAGCAATACTGCAATTTTCTGTTTGTTCCCCAGCACCTTTTCAACTTTGTTCCCCTCATCACAACGTTAATGCTACTGAAAGACTAACAGCTCTGTTTGCCATCCTGCCTTCTCATGCTGTTCAACATCAAAGCTATCTCAACAGCTGCTTTAGTTCCTGTACATCTAAACCACTTAATTTGCATTACACCATTAAAAAACAAACAAACAAAAAACAATAATTAAGAGTAACTTGTTTTTCAAGTAAATGCAGAAAAACTCAACACTATGAATTTCAGCTGAAAGAGTCATCAGACTATACCCATCCATCTCGCTTAGGTTCCTTCAAATAAAGCCATCAATATAGGGTGAATGTTCCGATGAGGTAGGCTGGCCTGTTTTACACACCAGTTCCCAAATACAGCTTTGCAATGGTTAAGTATTGGCATGAGTTCACCATGAGATAGTGCTCAGAGTCAGAATGGCATTCATGCTCTCCGTTTGGTTTTCCATGCATCCAGGCAGCAGTTCTCAGCTCGCATACACGGGGGAGAATTTAAGCCAGAAGCCTCTGAAGGCATGGCAACACACGGTGGCAGCAGCCCGAGGCCGTATAGAGAAAGACGCATTTTACAACATTACTGTGAACATTTTAAATCAGACTATAAACACTCATGGATGGGGCCGTATTTTACTCCGGTCCTAAGTGAAGGGTGAGAGACTCTCTGGGTGTATAGCGCAAATAACACTGATAAATGTTGTTCTAACACTCTGCTTTAAATAACTGTCTTCAGGAAGAGTAAAGATCACCTGTCTAGACAAAAACCCTGGTGTTGTTTTTTTTCTTTTCTTTTCTTTTTTTTCTTTCTGTCTGGACAGAAAAGATTCAAATATCATTGAAGACTACAAAATGGAGAAGAGGGGAAAAAGCAAAAAGGCAAAGAGGAGGAGCAGATTTGACTTTTTCTTGAGTACAAAGAAAAATTAAAAATAAAACACAACCTAGACATGTTAGAAGCACAGGAAAATCAGATGCTGTTGTAACCATGAGCTAACACCCACGCTTGTATTGATTACTACCTGCATATTTAAACCAAGATCATACTGTTGCCTGGAACATCCAGCGCTCCTGCTGTGACCCCAAAAAATAAATTCTTTCACTACAAGTAAAGTTCACTGTATTCCTGCAAGCTCTAATTTCATCAACCCATTTCTCTGTGAGAAATGTTTTATTCAATATTCTGTATTTCATTCATCTATTTGTAATGAGAAGTGAGCTCACATTAATATTAATGAACTTAATGACTGATGAATGGAATGCATTTCTTGTCGAATGACCTGTTGTAGATGTTTCAGCAATGCTAGATGCTGCTTTGCACAACTTCCTTTGGTAGCACATCAGCAGAGGTCTGACAGGTAGGATGCTGTCTGAAGTAATTCACATCATGGGCAATTCTAATAGGACTCCTCACCAGATTCAAATGGCTGCAGTATCTCTTTGAAATGTATGAAATAAAGGTTCCTAATATGACTCTGTCATTGCACATTTATCAGCTCAAGTTAGCAGTACTGGCACAATCCTAATTCTTCCATACGGATGTGGGCTGTGCATGCGGCTTGCTGCTCACTTCGTCTAACAGAGAAATGCACAAAGTATTACTTACTGCACAACATAGTTTAAGTAAGGTCAGGAGGTCAGCTTTCTCCAGGATGCTGTGATAAAACAGGCTGGAACAAGCTCCTGCCATGTCAGAGATGGAAGAAAAGAATATTCTAATAACCACACTCAAATACATGTACAAGTTCAAACCAGAATTTTAAACACACAGTGGTGACTTGATCTTTCTATTGGAATTCAGTATAGCTGCTACTTAACATGTGAGACTTAGATCAATTACTAGAGCTTTCTTCCTGTCCTGTAGCACAGACTTTTTGACTTTTTTTTTTTTTTTTTTTTTTTTTTTTTTAAGTCTCAGATCATTTCTGGCTCCCTAATGTCCAAACGGGAAGATAGGTCTGAATAAAAAATCCACTCAAAACCTAAATAGCTGCACTATGGACCACCTGGCCATGCTAAGCCCGATCTTTCTGAGTTCCAGCCCCAATGGCAATGGATTAATACTTAGGAATGAAGCCACAGTTGACTGAAGTAGTCCAATTATCATGAGAAGCAGCAGCCCATCTGCTACCTAGCAGTGGCCATGGAAACGCGTCACTTTTGCATACCTCACTGCCTTGCATTGAACTCCGTACCTCTGTCCTAGCAGTCATAGCACTGCAATCTGCTGGCGTATTTCTGAAAGAAAAGAGTGAACGCAATGGCAGCATGCTCACTGCAGTATTTCCACAAAGCTGAAAGGTGTTCTAGAGAAGGGCATTCCTTCCTTCCTTCCTTCCCTTCCCATTACAGACAAGGTTTGTCTGCTAGAACAGCCCAGTTCCAAACACAGATGGAAGAACTTAAGTTGAGATGTCAACTGCTTAGCCATCCTGTACAAACTGCCAAGTACAGGTCATCCAGCTTTCCACTGATACAATACCAGCTAAATGCAAGACAGAAAGGAGTGCAGTTATCCTACACAGATGATCTTCAAAATCCAGTTCTCCAGAACTTGAACTGTAACTAGGCTTACAGGTCACTGAACTTCAAAAAAAAAAAAAAAAAAAAAAAAAAAAAAAAAAAAGAAAAAAAGGAATGCAATAATCTTATACCTCACCTTAAAATTAATATATATATGGCAATGAAAGAGGCAGGGCAATTCAGTGCAGCACCATTTCTCTTGCCCACTACTCTGCTGAATACTCCAGCTATGTGCAAGGCTAAAGCAAACATGCAATTCCTATTTCATGCTGTATATAGTAGCAGAGTTTGATTTTTCAGCCATTGCTGTAACATATCAATGTATTACTGATGACATGACTCCTCTGCCTTTGGTCAGACCAAAGGTCTATTCAGCACAGCACACTCTGGCAGCAAAATTGCATCTAACCATCAAGGTGTAGAAACTATGTAAATTGACACATTCACAGAATTATCTGAAATACCTTACAAGTGGTAACAACTAGTTCAGCACCCTCTACATTGTACATTACATGTACAGAGCGGGACTGGTTCCTCCCATGTACAATGCTTCACATTTATCAACAGCACATAGCATTTACTATTTGATCACCCAATCACTTGTTATGAGAACCCAATATACTTCCTCACAGCCACTTTAATTTTCACTGCCACAGATAATGTCATATTCAGCAAATGCCATCTCTCTGCTCTTCTTTCCCAAGACTACCAATAGGCAGTGAGATTTCTCTGGGACATGCTCACAGCCTCCCTTCTCAATGAAAACTAGGTATTTAGTCCTTTCTTTGACTTCACATCTTCTATTAATCTGAAAGATTTAATTTCTTTTTATCCCTTGACTTTTTAGTTAATTTAAAAGCTTCCAGTTAGTGCTTTCATGTGAACTTTTTGGAAATCCAAATACAATTCTATACCTTATGGTATCATCTAATGACATATGTTTTAAAGAAGGAGGAAATTAATTTTACTCTATCTAATTTTCATCAACAACATTATAATGTCTTAATACATTTACACAAGCTAGATAAAAACAGAAAAAAGCTACTTCCTTTGGTCACGTTACAGAAAATAAAACCTTCACAATAAAAATAATCAGAGTCCACCTTAATGATGTTAGGGGTTACAAACTTCTTTTCCAAAGAATGTGATTAAGCTTCCTTCCTACAATGTATATTTACCTGCAGTGTCAACTGAGATCTGGTGGGATACTTGTACAGAGAATAATTTATTTCCTTGAAAGCCCATGGACAAATTCTGCCCCCAAAACAGCTTTCCTTCATTCTTTCCTCTTGCTCCCCAAAAATACACCGTTTAAACCCTCTCATAACAGGAGACACAACAATACACAATTTAAATAGTAGCCATAGCTTCTGGGAACTCTACAAGTAATACCTCTTTTCACAAGGAATGAAAATTACACAATAATGTAGAAAAATGTGAGAAAAATATCCTCAAGCTCACTAGAAAAAACAAAGTGTTTTCCACTTAAAAAGCAAGGAAAACAAACTGTGCAGAGCCGTGGGAGCAATAAAAAAAACTGCAGGAGCAAAATATATGATACGGCAGTGTGCCAAAGAATCAGGAATAGACAATAATACAAGATGGAAATACCTAAAAGGCTCTCATGGCCAATATTAACCAGTTTCCAGACATATAGAAGACAGTTGGGGTATTAACTCTGGCAACATTTCCCTGCTTGCCATGCCAACAGAATAATGAAAAATGAAACAATGATTGATTGAACCGCACATGACTTGCCATGAGATATCAACTGTATTACTTAAGAAACTTAAATGGATTCTCAGTTGCTTTGCTTTGTAACTAGCTAGTGTTTTATTTTTCACCACTTTAGAACTGCAGTGTGGAGATGGAAGTGGGTTTTACAGCCCTGCTTTACTGTATTTTGTGTTTCAGACACTGGGATGCTAAGGCATAATGCAGAGTATTACAAACAAATCAGCGGAAGCCTCATGCCATAAAGCCCACATTTGGCTTTTAATTGTGTAAATGCTGAAAACAGGCTGAATACACATCTTACACAGAAATGCTACAGGGCAAGCAGATTCTGATGAGCTGGGCTGTAAACAGGTCCATATCCAGGGCTCCATAAAATGTTGCAGGTCCTTGTTCTGTCATCCTGAGTGGTATCATCAGGTGTTCAGTGTTTTCTCTTGGGAAAAATACACAAAACAACCAAGCAAATAAACCCCACCTGTAGTCTCTCTGATACTCGTTGCCAAAATTGTGAAAGGCAACAAGTAATTGCTTCAAAAATACAGAGAATCCCAAGAAGCCTGATGGGTAATGGCTCTACTTACAGCAACACTATACGTGCAACTTCCCCAGTGTTAGCCAAGATTACCAAGTGAGTTGGCAGATCCCAGCACATTTTTGATATTAAAATGCTGGGAAGCTACTTAAATATCGATGCATTCATTATGAAAACATCTTTTTGGCATTTGCTTCCAATTAATGTTTCTGCTTTAGTATGACCAGTTCTCCTCATTATATTCAAATGCGATGGCTATGCGAATGACTGAATATGATTATGGAAATGCTGGCTCACATTTCCTGAAATGGGTATTTGTAAGGAGGCTGTCAATTGGAAATATTTAGAACTCTATCAGGAGATCAAGCACATTTTAAAAGGACATCTGTGTACAAGAAGCAATCAAAATCAACAGTATTATCACACAGGCTCATTGGATAACGCAGCAGAGGTGCAGTTGGTGAGCATTATGTTGCATTAACAATATATGGTTCAGCTGTACAATCCCATTGCCAGACCTCCCTGTATCGCTGGGACAAGAATTGGTATCACATAACAAAGATGAACTTAAAGCTAAATCATGTGGCTGAGCCACATGTAACTGGGTATCAAAATGGGAGTGATTTGCTTCCAGAAGCCAAAAGGCTACACACAGGATCTGTTATTAAAGAGAGTTTGCCATACAAAAACAAAGGCTTTCCTGGCACAGACAAAACAGAATCATAGCCATGTCTATCATCCAAGAGGTTTATTTTAGAAATGAATTCCATAAATTTTCAAACACTTGTGCAGGATTTAGCTCCACAAAGCTATTAAAATAAATAAAGCATGAACATCTACTAATCTAGTTGGACTTCTTTTTATTTTTAATGCTATTTGCTAGTTTTATTCTAATTGCTGCATTTTAGTTTCATTTTGAGGGAATCGTGCTCATTAAACAGGTGTATTACAAATATTTCATTTTGAAAGGACAGAAGGCTAGGTCCAACCTTCCTAATACATTTGAGCCAGCGCTCATTTCTGATAATCACTAGCATCATTTAAATTGCAATCCCAGCTCATTTACACATGCTGAACTGCCTGCCCACGCTAACTAGAGTTTCAGTAGCAGTGAAAGTTTATTTGCCTTCAGCCTCTCTCTGAAACATCCCAGCTCAGGGGGTAGAAATATCCTACCTTTGCCTCTGCAGCATGGGAGGATACCTGGTCTTCTTCTATTGCAAGAACACGATCATTTTACCCCACATGCAGCCCCTGACTACAGTGAGAATTCCTTGCTATTGAAATACCATAAATTAAGCTATGTAATTAAGTAGCACTAGATAAATCATCAGACCTCAGATTTTTTTTTCTGTTACAGTTTGTGCTGTGCTCAACCCATGACAGAATAGAAAGGTTGTGAACTATGAAAAAAAAAAATCAAACAGTAAGAAAACAAACCCATTCTCAGGCAGTATGTTTCTCAAATTCTCTCCCAAATCTGTCTATATACAACATATGGCATCGTTACCTGGCAAAAGTATTCTCAAAATCTGCATCTATAAGGTTTCAAGATTCGTGAGTATCACAAAACAGACACAATGAAATCCAGCCACTGAAATTCTAAACCTATTTCTGCAATACTGAGAAATGTAACAATTTTTTATATCAGTTTAAAACAGTGTACTGCAGCTTATAGCTGTGTAAATAATGCAGTCAACAGCAAAGCTAAAAGCCAAGACTTCCGAGGGTCCTGCAGCTCTGAGGGTTCCAGGGTCTTGCTTGAGCTATTTTTTATACATAAAGGTAACTTTTCATTATAAATGATAATGTCTGTTAGAGCACTGTTTTCTTATAAAGAAAGCCTAATTAAGTCAAAAGGATGGAAAAAGAACATCAGACTGGTCTGTACAGCCAAACTGTGAGACTTAAAGTATCTGAGGCCAATAGAAGTATTACTTTCAGATGTTCAACTATCAGATACTATCTTAGAAATGCACATACAATTGTATGAGCACTAACGGCTCAATGCTAGAAACAATAAAATTAAAATCGTAATATTTAATAGACCATTAGAAATGAGAAAAGACGACTATAAAACCACAGATCCCATGTTTGTAATAACTCATTAGTGCCAAATTAAACTGTGAAACCTGCCTGCGCTTTTTAGCCACCAGCAAAAGTGAGGCATTAGCACTGAACGGTACGCAGTGCAAATCATGCTGTTTTCTTTCCACTCACAAGCTCCTCCTGAATTAACCATCAGGCTGTTCTCAAGATATTTTTGGTTGACTGTGTATCAGAAATGTCTGTTATTCTTTTTTTTTTTTTTTTTTAATGGCAGAGTGACAGATTAAGAGAGGCAGATCCTCAAGCTCAAATACTGAAACAGGTGCACCTGTAAACTGTGTTTCCCTATATATTTCAGTGAACAGTCCACTTAGGCATGCAGGTGGTAAACATGACCAGTAACCCCAAACTGAATTACACGTTGATGAACTATATTCTGATAGGTCTTCTTAATTTGTAATGAGCATCGAGGAAATCTGGTGGAAAGAAAACAGAGAGCCACTGTACAACATGAAGGTCAAAGCATATATGAAAGACTGATGAAGCTGTGCTGAGTACTAAGGAACATCACGTGAAAGAACAGTTTGAAACTAACCAGCTGAGCACCCTAGCCAGGTCACAAAGATTTGATCCATAGGAATTGATATTCTGGGCAAAGAGGAGAAATATACTGTCAGCATTATGTTTTCAAGTATGCAACAAAGGTGGTGACAGTAACTGCAACAAGAGGAGGGAGACAGACACAGGAAGAACGGAAAACTGCAATTATGTCCAGTGGACAGCGGTAAATACGCTTGGGCAAGCCACCAGGAAGAACAACTCACAGGCAGTCAGGAAACTCAGAGGACGAAGCAGCTCTTGGCTCAGCTGGAAGGAGTGCACAAGACTAGGGTTGTTTTTTCTTCTTTTTTTTTTTTTTTTTTTAAACAGAAGTAAAATCTGTAAAGGCAGTATGAAGTATTCAAAGACAACTTTGTTCAAAACAAATAAACTGTGTCTACTAAAGATTTAAAGAGAAAGCAAGAGAACTTGATGGTGCAGAAAAGCAGAGTGAGAGAAGTTGCAGGAACCAGAGAGGGTAGTAAACACTATCAGGTATAATGTGTATATAGCACACCTAAACAAAAGCATTGGAAGAACAGGTTTTAAAATGGATTAAAAAAAAACCACAAGAGATATAATTCTGCTGAGCATCTGTACAGTCAATAAACGATCAAAATATAAAGGAAGTGCTTAGAGAAGATAAAGCCACAGCAACAAACAAACAAAAAAACATTTATTGCACTTGTTTTGGGTAGAGGAGACTGGAGAGATTCATATGCTAGAATCCATCTCTGCAGCTGTATACGAGAAAATTAAAATTAAGTATAGACACTGGAAAAGGCTCTCCAATGAGCAAATGCTAAGTGACATAACCACCAGGACAACATCATAACTGCCAGCAGCATAAAGGAACTCAAGATTTCACTACTGACTGGGCTATTCATCCTCTGACTTAAATTTGCTTTGGTACCAAAGGAGACCTGGGCAATTTCAGATCGATAAGCCAGGGAAATTGGTGGAAACTATTAAAACAAAAAATAACAGAGTGGTGATACAGAAAAATACATTTTCTGGTGGTATCAATGCTGGTGATATTTATGTATACAAAACATTCAACAAGTCCTTTGCCAAAAGATCTTAAAAAAACAACTGACAATACAAGCAAGATGTACTTCAAATGGATTTTATAAAATGGTTAAAATGCAGTGAAGAGAAACGGGTTTTTATAGCAGAGGTAAATGATGAAGGAAATGACAGGTAAGATTTAACAAGCAAAACAGATTAGCAGGGAAAAAGAGACAGAGAAGTGACACAGTTTGCTTTTATCATCCTCAGGGTCACACACAGCCTGACCTCTGTACTTAGCTGTCCAGTGCCCAGTGCAGTAGGGCATGCTCTCAGGAGGAAAGAACTATATCCATATAGACAGCTAGCTCCCTTTCATCTCCAGAAGCAATCCGTGTATACAGAGCTTGAATTTACCTTCTGTCAAAAAAACATTTCATAAAGATTTAAATACCTGATGACCAATGGCAGATAAACCCTTTGGAAATAAAATTTTCAGCCATCAAGATCAGTCTGGTATATTCTATTTGAAAGACTTGGTGTGAGAAACCTGAAACGCTAAAGAAAGTGGTTTCATATTTCAGTTCAACCAGGATCTTAATTTTATCATATGCATTTTAATTAAAATCAAGACTACCGGCTCTCCCAACTTCAAGGAGAGCTACTACTCTGTATTTAAGCCTGAGTGACCTTTCAGCTCTTTCACATCTAACATTCACACCAGATCTGAAAGAAAAATAGATTAAGGGGAGAAAACCAACACTTTTTGATTCTTCTTACTCACTCTGCACAAACCTTCTCCACTTCAATTAGCCTTTCCTTCATTATCAAACCTGTTCTTTGTTTATCTCCAGACTTTAGTTACACTGACAACTGCTGCATCAACAAAGATTTATTTTTCTTCAGTCCCCTGACAGTGCTCAGAGCAAAAGCTGCGTAGGTGCTGGAGAGGGTTAAGAATGTGGAGGGAGGCTGCCCACTTTGATGGCTTCTGCTGCCCATGTCTTGCAAGGTTTCTTGCAAGGTTGGGCCAGACAGCAGGGGAATGGTTTGTGTCAGTCCACAGACTCTCCCCTCTGCCAAAAAAAAAAAAAAAAAGAGCTTTGGAGCTGACAACGCTGGGAATGAATGAGGAGGTTATATTCCCCTCTGACCTTGAAATGGCAAAATTCAATTTAACCCATATTGCTGAAAAGTCTCAAGCAGCCTGTTCTGAGAAAATTTTTGGCTAACATTGGGTCAAATGTAGAGGACCCTAAAAGGAGAATGGTGTGTCCTAGATATACGTTCATAAATAAAGCAACTGCTTCTATGTTCTTCTGCAGATCAGTAATACACCAGCTCAAGCAGGTATCCCACTTGTCCAACACAGCAGCAAAAAGCCAAGCAGAAGTGCCTATGAACTTACAATGTAGGAATTTGCTTTCTAAGACTTCTCAGATAGTCTGATTTATTATTCATCAGTATTATCTCTTTAAAAGAGATTCTCATTCAGCTCTGCCAGTCCTAAACAGTTCTACATCCACCAGGAACTACTATGAAATAAAAAATAAATAAATAAAAAATAATAATAATAAAAGGAAATCTAGAACTTCTAGATTAATATAAAAGAAGTATCTAATCCATGAACTAAAACAAGAAAACTAAGTTTACAGTATGTATTTTTTCTGTTAACAATTCAGGGCCATAAATATGTTTCACATTAGCAAATTAGATGTAATACACTCACGTTTAAAACAGCATAAAGCCATGTGTTTGTTCCTTCTTGCTATTCATTTATCATGTGTTTGTATTGTTGTGCAGTATTATAAATACATATTAAAATATCATTTTAATTTGACAGTAGCTGAAAGGATGCTTACTGATCCTATCAATGGGATTAATAAAAGAAAAAAATCACAAACTAAAGAAGAAGAATCACTCAGTTTAATATAGCAGTATGTTCCATGTCATCTCTGTCAGTCGCAAACGTTATGGGAATAATTACAACAAAATAATTAGATTATCATGTAATTGTTTTTAGGGTAAAAAAAATCTTTATAAAAGTCTTAGAGGCTATAGAAAGGCTCTAGATAATTTCACGGGAGCTGTTAGTAGGTGTTAACTATAATGTCAATTTGTGTCCAGTTGTGTTATTTGAATAATGAATAAACACAGCATAATACCTTCAAGATATTTACTGAGAATGTAAATCAATACTTCTCACTACTAGAAAGCTAGCAGTATGTTGGCCATAAACCAGCAGATTCGATGTATCCTGAGCACAACAGTATAGGAGAAGAAAGTTGCTTTGGTTTCACATGCTATACTAGCACCCTAAGCAATATACTTAGAGCATTCACAGAAAATACTGATGGGGACAGGGGAGATGAAACACTTCAGTATACATCTGCTGGGAAGAAACCAAGAATCCTCTAGTTTTGGCAAATGGCAATGAGAAATGGCAGGGACAGCTGATGCTGTCCTGCAAAGGAGATGAAGCAAAGACCCTACCAGGACTTTCTCTTACTTAACACACTGGAACAGCTGTCTATCTGAAATTGAAAGTGGTAGCATTAAGAATCGTGCATTACAGCTCTACAGACATTTGGTATGTGTAATAAATTTAGAAGCCGTATTTCTGTCACTGCCTTTTTAAAAGCTTGAACTCAGCATCATTTGTGTGCAGGTCACCACTGATTTTAGAACTGTTTCAGTTTTCAAATACGGAAATGAGGACTATTTCTGTGACTTCCCCTTTGGATACAGAAGTTGGAACATAGCTAGCTCTGCTGTGGGATTTCAACAATCTTGTAAAGGTCTGCATAAATCACAGCTGGCCACAGTTTTAATTAAATCCAACCTTTACAAACAGTGAATTCTCCAATTGGACAAACCTGCTCAGAACACTCCTGTAGTTACAGCAGGACAGGATGACAGCACTACCATTCTCCTAGGCCCTACACCCATGGAAACAGTTCCTTCTGCATCTGCCACACAATACATTTTCTTCAACACATTCTTGTAACAGGTACCTGGAAAAACACATCTCTAGCTATGCCTCAGCTCTTCAGAAGATTGGCTGTTATAATCCCCTGCAAGTTTGTTTCTTCATAGAGAAACATGTCTTTTCTTGCAATATACTATCCACAGCATTACTTCTACTGTCAGTGATAACAGTCATAAGGAAAATACTGTATTTCATTTGATCCACAGGTTTTAATATGACGATCCAGTCTGACTGGAGAGGATAATTACAATTAAGCTATTCATGTAGAACTTGAATCTGAGCCCCTATACTGGGACCTCCAACCCATCTCTAAATCATGTTCAAATCTGGAGCACCTATGCAAGTCACCTGTGTTTTCAAAGAATTTGGAGAAGAAATTGCCTTATTTTGTAGTTTTGTATGATACATGCGAATAAATAACTCACTGAGAGCAATGAGGCTCTTTACGTTCCTTTTAAGCTTGAGGCTTTTTTTCTTTTAAAAATTTGTTCAAATTATACTCCTATGAGTAGACAGTACTTTGTGCTTTGCAGACAGCCATTCGAAGATCCTCCCTAACCACTACAGTCTTCATAAAGCTTAATTCACACAACTTTCCAATGCTGTTCAACACTACTGGCATTAACAAAGAAAAATGTATCACTGCAGCTAGAAATGTCACTTGGGAGCTATCTTGTGTAAAAGAAAAGTTTCAGTCTAGTAAAACAGAAATGCTGATCTCAGAGGCACTAAAAGAAATAGAGATACACTCCAGAGGGAGTTATGACTTAATAACAGTTCTGACAGGTTTGATGAGATTGCACGAAATACCAGAATTTTCCTCAAATATTTCTCTGTTGCCAACCATAACCTACCGGATGAATTTACTAAAGCTTAAGAAATTCTCTGAAGTATTAGCAAGAAATAATGACAACTGGGACAGCACTGCAGCCTGGGTTTTTCCAAAATGAAAACATCGAGTAAGAGGAACTATTTCTGTCACATCAGACTAGAAGTAGTAGTAGAAAACCCAAATCTAGTCATTTAAAAACTGATAATGGCTGGTAGTAATCACTACAACATATACAAAGAGATTTTAAGGAAGAACAGAGAATGATATCATCCCATACTTACTTACTTGTTGCACCCACTTACTTATTCAACTGGCGTGGAGGTTTGCCACTCTGCAAATGCAGTATAAATTTCATTCCTCCAGCTGAAAGAATAGCAATAACAAGCACAACATTAGTACATGCAGCTTGTCCCAAAGCTCAAGGAAGTACACAAGATAATTGATCTCCTTTCTATAAACCTAGGATGCATTTAAAGAAGAGATGAGCTACAATCCTATGGAAGGTTACAATAGAAAAATAGGAAATTGGGAGATACTAGCTGATTTAAAGAAAAAAAAACACAAACATGTTCATGTTCTCTGATGTAAAAAACACACAGATCTACGTAGAAAATGAGTCGACATTAATAAATCAACTCTTAGAGCATCATAAACAAAAAGAGGAGCTTGTGGACAAAGTAGGTGTGCTTTTATTTAAGCAATAAGGAACAGAATTTATCTCCATATGCAAAATGAACTACTATACAAACAGTATGACATGCATTCTAAAATGGATTTATATTGCCATACTCTACAGCTGTATCAATGTCTGTCTTATGCTTACTGCTTCTCAGTTTCCTCCATCACATCCCCGTTAGGAAAATTCTTTCAACCTTTGGCATACCTGACCATCACTCCTGTATTCACCACTGTATTACAGCATCACAAATAATACCAATGAGCAGTTTCTACAGATAAAGAACTTCATCCAAAATTCTAACATTCACCTCTAATTTTCATTTTACATACAAAAGGAATAGAGAAATTATTTATTTCTTGTTATGTTATGAGCTACACTGAAGTCACTCTCCTAACACTGTATAACACGCTACCACCTGAGCTAACAGCCCTGTAAGGTAAGGATGGCACTGAGCTGAACTTGAAAGGCAAGTGCCATTTCTTGATAGAAAGTAGATAATGCATTCCCTTCTATTGCACTGGCAGGCCGTGTTTGGAAAATGAGCATGTGTCCACATGCAGACAAGCAGGGAATCAGACACAGACACTACCATAGTGTTGCACTGCAGTTTCAGTAGGCTTTTCAGTTTTTCTGCTTTTTCCAGAATTATTTAGTCCTCTCCAATGCAGATGTACATAAAAATGAAGATGTCCTCTCCAATGAAGATGTACATAAAAAAACACTACAAGGGACAGAAGCAATGCAACCACTTGCTGGGTAGTTTTCACTCTGCTAACCTTGTGAATGTTTGTTTGATGGGGCTGCTTACGGATTCAGTAAATTACTGTTCTCTACTATTCCAAATATTCCTAATTCCTAATTCCATAGCTGTTCTCAGATCATCTACACAATCTTTAAAATCTATTTAAAGTAGTCACAGTTCATCCTTAAGCATGTCCCATTTTGATCCTAGTAAATTATCTAGATGACATTCAAGTCTTTTTGGTAACCAATTCTGATTGCCCTCACTCACCAACATCATGTTTATTTTTACTGGATAATTGAAAGATTAAATTGTAGAATAGAACAATAAAGTCAGAAGGGACCTTCGAAAATCACTGAGTCCAACTGTCCAGCCATTTCAGGGCTAACTGAAAGTTAAAGCATTAATGAGGGCATTGCCAAAGAGTCCCTTGAGCACTGAGAAGCAGGGGGCACCAACCACCTCGCTAGGAAGTTTGTGCCAGTGTTTGACCTCCCTCCCAATAAAGATATGTGCCCTCATGTCCAGCCTGAGCCTCCCCTGATGCAGCTGAGATAAGGGATATACAACAGTCTTTATCATGCTAGAGACATACACTAGATCCATGCTGTCCATGAATACATGTTACGGTTTTAAACGGCAGTGTCATTTGCACATGTTGAATTAGGTTTAGAAAAGATGTGTCTAAGTGCTAGAGAAAGCAATTTCTGCAGCGTTCCTTGCATACTACTTGGACACCTGAAG
Source organism: Netta rufina (assembly GCF_964035555.1). Taxonomy (NCBI): domain Eukaryota; kingdom Metazoa; phylum Chordata; class Aves; order Anseriformes; family Anatidae; genus Netta; species Netta rufina. Next base: position 3,694,635 of record NC_140130.1, on the reverse strand, counting down.
ACGAGTGGCTGAATGCTAAGTGGTATGTTTGGCAGCTGGTGTATCTTGAGGTCACTGTAGGATTTCTTGGCACAACTAGGCTATTTATCTGATGAAATTTGGTCACTTTTTTTTTTTTTAATCCTGAATTTATCATCATGTCACCCAGGAAAAATATGCTGATATTAAGCAGTGTTTAGACACCATTCAACGATTCAGTGCTTCAGTGGCAAATGTGTTCCTTGTGTAGGCATGAAAAATATCAAAAACAACCATCTTGTTTAATCTCTGACTTTCCGACATGAGATGTATTATGAATATTCTAAGCATAAGGAAGGCAAACTAAAAAGAACTAAGCAATTAGTAGATAAACTCTAATCATATAAATAAGGATAATTATACAGAAGGGAAATCTTTTCAGTTCAGTAAAATCACTGGGATGTTAAAACATTCCTCCCATTTGCAGAAAAAATCTTCCTACCATGCAAATAAACAAGTGCATGACAACCAGTGAGCTAATCAAGCTGATTTTTCTATATATAACCTCCTTTCACTGTAAAGGAAGAGAAAATGTTAATTCTGTTTTTGTATACTTGAGACTCACATGGATGCTACTACAGCTAGTGCCTGTGCTTTCTAATGAAGGCCCTGGGACAAGGGTAATAGAGTAATTGCCAACTGACATTGTGCTCTAGCTGTAGTTTGTTAAGCAGCAAGCAGAGGCAGCAAATGCAATTGACAGGCTACATTCAGAGCCATGCTGGTTGCACAGAAATGGGTATTTCAGGAAGACTGGAAGCAAACGTGCTCTCCAAATCACTTCTACAAAAGGTCCCAAAGTAAGAGTGTATGTTCCTTTATATGGAGGACGTGTATTACAGATAGGATCCAGGCCCTCTGCACTCTACCAACTAACTACTCTGTAAACAATTCCCCACAGCATGTCATCGACAAGCAGCAAGCTTTTTACATTGTCAGATTTTTCTGCTTGTCAACTTACAGTGTGTGTAAAAAACATTCAGCATGTTTCTTTCAATGATTTGTTTGGCTGTGACACCATAGCTGTGTGAGTACAGAACAACTACTGGGTAATTAGAGTGCAATTTGACTGTTAAGAATATTATTCCAATGATTAAGATTGGATTCTACAAATTCTGGAAGAAAATGCTTAATACTATTTAAAACCTCTTTCTCATAATACCTGCACTATAAATGAAAAGCCTCAGCAGTTTCTGTTACACTGATTCGATATAATAAACTAGAAATGGTGATAACCATGTTGCTAAGGCAATCAGTACAATTTATGAGAGTTAAATGCTTATTACACATCTAGTATTTGTATTTAATAAGAAAAAAGCAGTCTGCTCCACATAAGAACATCTGAACACTGGAGAACCTCTTAGCTTTGAAAATCGCAACGCCTGACTACAAATTACAAGGCTTGTTTTGCCAAAATTGGCAGTTATTAAAGTGATATAAAACAGTATAAATGACACCAGACTTCTAGAGAGGATTGTCAGCCACTGGAGTTACTGATCACTATTACTGACTTGTGACAAGCAGCAGCTGCCACAGCTGGAGATTATGCAGAGGCACGTTGGAAGCTAAGACCACATAGCATGGGGAGCAGTAAGAGCTCTCACAGAATAGAATGCATGCATAGGCTGGTCAGTGGTCACAAAAAAAATAATAGCGTTTTCATCAGGCAGTCAAATGAGTACACATTCACCTCCTGGACTTCCTACATTTTGGCAGCATGTTCTCCTAACTACTCTACTTATACCAAATGCTCCTATGGACGTGCTCCATGAGAGGACTGAGGCAGGCAACAACTGATACGCTGGTTTTCCATAAAGCTGTGCTCTTGCCCACAGCCTGATTAATGCACCAGGCAGATCCCACAGGAACTGGTAACAAACCTTGAAAATTGCCTGAAAACAAACAACTATTCCTAGGTGGCTGTCTGACAACATGAACATGTACATAAGACAACATTACCAGCGATACAAGAGTCTCTGAGAGCACCAGTCTCTAAGAACAGCAAAATGCTTTTTCTGACCATTCCTGAGAGCTTTTGCTTCAACTTCGGTGAAGTGTCCTTTCCTACCACACTTCATGCAGGGCAGAGGGGGGAAGCAGAACCAACGTTATCCAGTCTGCTCCCTTCTCATGACTCATTTCACGTTCTCTTTTCCTTCACATTACTGCCAGATGAAATAAAAACTCTGATGTCAGTCTTCAGTGAAATCTTTGTAACTCACAACAGAGAAAGTATTACTTGTAGATTAAAACAAACAAAAAACAACAACAAAAACTTCTTCTTTAGCAGGAAAGATGACAGTGAGATGCACTGAGGCTGTCCTTCAGTGACACAGCTTGAACATCAATATTAGAACAATGCAGATATTCCTCCACTGCCTATGCATGGCTAATCACAGTAGATTCCTTAGTTCTGTATTGAGTCTGCCAGAAATCCCTGTCTTAGCCTTCAGGCAGATCCAGATTTCCAGGGACATCCAAGTGGAATCAGCATGAGCAAATGTGACCAAAGTGTTATTTCTGTTTAGGGATTCTGATTAGGGATTCATCTGATTGTTTATGGGGCTGAAAAGATTAAAGATACAGGTTTATCTAGCACAGAATAATCAAAACTAATTCAAAATATTTTCCACTTGACATAGCGGCACCTTTTTCATTCTACTTTACCCAAGCAATAACTCAAAACTACAAATGAACCAACTTCAGAACTCCTAACTGGTAAAAATACATGCAGCATATTGCAGAAATCAACCACCATCCACCATGAATTTACACTGCAGTTCACATACTTGTTTTTGTTTTTGTTTTTTTGCTTGAAGAATTAGCCTTGTACCATGGAATTTCTTAAACATAGTAAGTGCCCAATCTAACCTCACTGTATGATTATGTTTGACTTGATATCATTTGCTGTCCTACAATTGGCAGGCAAACTTAAAGCCTGTTTAGGCTTTGATTAGAGCATCACGGATGGTATGAAAGAAGTGGATCACACACAGCATGCCAGATCAGACTGAGGTGTTAACTCTGCAGGTACACTGATACAGCATGGCAATAATGGAAGCACAGCCTGCTTTTCAGCCCCTCTTGCAGCTCTTCTGCCTTGACTTGGTTCTTGGAAGAGACGGTTGCTTTTTTTGTGGACACATCACTGCAGACACATCTGTTGATTACGTAAAGAGCCTTAAAACTGGCTGTAGACTACACCACGGTACTGACAGGTACAGCTTTGCTAAATGTGCTAACATTTTACCAGGTATATTGCAGAGGTGACTAATGATTTCTTGCAACTTACTGATGCTTCCTTAGCCACACAATTAGCTCACCCAGCTGCTTTTATAGAAAATGATGGGATCCTGCTGGGCACTAGTAAGGAGCTGGCAGAATGTCTGTTCTATTATGCACTGTTCTTGAGCAGCTTAATTCATGGGGGTGTTTTAGGTCAGTGCCACTTAGAGACACAAAGGAAACTGTCAACAGCTTTTACTTGGGATTTTGCAAGAATCGGTTTTCATTTAGGAGATTTGTCTTCTACAGGTTATAATGATATTCCCTCCTACCCGCTCACATCCTCACCCCAGCCTCTATCTACTACTTGGTTATGATGATAAATATCACAAACCTAGAAACATGAAGTGACTGATTTTTTTATTATATTGCAACCAGCATATATGAACTATATTCTCATGCAAAACTTTCTGTTGGCACATCAGAGTGCGCTTATTTTGACAGGAATTTAAATTCATTTTTGATGGCTGGGTAATTTAAAGACCACAGGGAAGTATACAATACATCATGTCCAAAAAATGGACATTTTCAGAGCCTGGTGTAAGCATAAGCTTCTGCAGCTGTGTTTTAATTGAAAGTTTTTAAAAGGTTAACTGTCATCCTGGACTGTAAATAATATAAATGAAACAAAACGTTCATGTAGCCAACATCTAATTTATTTACAACAAACAGAGGGCTACATCCAGCTGGAATTTTCTTCCTTCCCTTGGCTAGCTTGGTAAAATACGATTTCAAGGGTTTTATTTTTTTTCTTGGAATGGAACTACTGAAAATTGTTTTGAAAAAAAAAAGTGGCTCATAGAACCAGCTGGGTCTAATGGCTAGGACACTAAGACTGAATGTCAAAAGAATGGCTTATCAGAAATGCCTCTCCTTTCCCCAGAAGAATTCTGCAAGCTCTCAGGTGAACCAGCAGGTATATCTTTTAAACTGCACCTATGCAGACTTTGGCTACAGTACAAAATAAAGTGAATACTGTATGACATAGTAGGGCAAACTTCTAAAACTTGAATCTAATTATGCCACACTGCTAGTACCAGAAAACAGAAGGATGCCTATCAGATGACATGGAGTATCAGTCAGTTTTTGGAAAAGTTTTTTATAAAATAATTCTGAACAATTAGTAGAGATGGTTACATGCTGACTCTGATTAATGCCCAGAAATAAAAAATATAAATAAAAAAAATGTAAACCAATATCTATTATTTCATACCTGCTGCTTTAGTTCCAGCCAGTTATCAGAAGGCAGAGGATAAACAGGTCCTTTCCTCAAAGTTGCACTGTCCTGTCCCTGTCAAGAGAGAAACGTGCATATGTATTAAATAGTATTCAAGTTTCATCTAATTTCTGCAAACATTATGGCATTGCACTCCCTTACTAACACTGCATTCCTTCTTATCTCCAAAGAGCTTGCTATCAGACTGGTAATGAAGATAATCAACCTGGTATTCCTGGAAGAAGGAACGATCAAACGTTTTAGTGAACTTTTGTGAAGGAAAAGAACTATTAGCAGTACGTTAAAGCTGCATTGACAACAAACTGCTGTATTTAAGACTTTTTCATGAATGTGTACCAGGGGTTAAACCTGCACATTCGTGCCAAGTATTTCATTGAACATGCGTACATATACATACATACATACATGTGTGTGTGTGTGTGTATGTATACATATATATATATATATATATATATATATATATATATACATATATATATAGGCTCTTACAAGGTAACCAGGAAAGCAAACTATAACAGAAGCCATGCTGGCCACAGTCCTCAGGAATAAAGATGACAATAGCTATGTTCAAATAGCTCATTCTGCATTTTGCATTCCTCAGAATTGGCCTCACAAGCTGAATCCCAACATTGTCAGAAATACTTTTTCTGTCTTGTGCAGTCCAGCAAAGGAGGAGATGTATCCAAAGTAACATGCCAGGTACTTCTGGCAGAAAATGGCCACTCAGTGCCCATGCAGTCAGACTGCTATGAATATCTCCATCACTAATATGATTAAAATGAGAATGCTGTAAAAAGAAAAGAGAAAAAATTTTTGTTCAGTGTAGAGCTGAATAAATATCAGCCATCTGTTTGTACTGAAGATTTCCTATCAGTTTAGAGACAAGCTACTCACTGGCAGTACGTTCAACAATTTGATAAGTCCTATAAATGTTCTTCCTTTATGCTTTATGACTCCACTGAAGAAATAAAGGGTGCTGGGATGCTGATGGCAACGGTCAAACATTTTTGCATTCAAGGCTCCTGCAGAAGCTTTGTCATTTCTCAACATTAGCAAGAGTGCATGGGTAGGTCCAATGGGAGTTTCTCCCAAGGTCCCTACAAGCCGCAACTCAACTCTTACACAACTAATGTGCTATATCCAGCATAGCACTTGTGAAGAAGGAAAGCAATGTTTCTTAGTTGATCTGAATTTGTATCAGCTTTTTAAGAGTCCTCCACGTCTTGCAGTTCTTGCTCTGTTGCTAAGGAACTAATGATGGGACCAGACAAAAGTGCTCTCTGTGCACTATCTACTCAATACAGCAGAGTACTGATGCCTCTGTGGAATACATATTTATAAACTATAGTGATTACCTGGCTGCAATTTGGTTTGCATTATGCTTAGATTATTAGACATGCTGCACCTCTGTATCAAACCACTGTCTTGTATTTTGTATAGAGTTTGTATAGTCTTTGGGTTTGAAACCTCATTTTTGTTCCAGATTTGTACAGCATCTGCAACAGCAACCTCATCAGTCAAATACACAGTAATATAATGACAGTATCAACATCCATTTTCTGATATCGAATACGTGAGTACTGCCTAGAAGACTAGATTCTACAATGTGTTTTTATTTTCATTTGATCCTCAACAGAGAATAAAGCTGTCTGGATTTCGGGCCCATTGTAATACTAAGATCAAAGAGGGTACAGGAGAAAGTCTATTTAGGGATCTCCTCATTTATTGGAAACTGAACAGAACACAGTAACATTGCAGTTTGTCCAGCAGTTACATTTTTCTTATGTATCAGCTTCCAAGATAGACATAGGTTGTTTAAACAGGTCAGTGAAAGCATAAACTGAAGTTTCACTAGGGAAAAGAATCAAATAGAATAAGATGTTGTTACGAAGACTAGCAGTGTTTATTTCTGATGTTGCATTAATAAAGATCCCTGCTGTAATGGGCTAGGGAACAGAAAACACTAATTTCAGTCTCTACTCTTTTCTGCTATGCTCTCCCTTGATATGGAGCACTCATTTTCTACTTCTGTCCTTGCAACGTTCCTCTCAATTTTATTGTTACAGCACACAATCTCAAAACCTTCTACTTTATGTGCTAGATAACCTTCTACATCGTTAAAATGTATTTAAATACCTTGCAAATATACAAGAAACATTAAAATAACGATGTCTTTTGCCCAACATGAGATACGGCATGCACTAACAAGCACACACAAGCAGTATCAAAAAGCCCGATGGCTGAATTTACTGTTAAAACCACCATGAAGAGATCTGTCATTCCTATAAAAGAAAGCAGAGACATACTGCGTAGCATACATATCAAAAGAATCCAAGAAAGAGAAAACAGTTTATGAAAAAGTTATTACAAAGTTATATATTACTAAACCAGTAAAGAAAGTTTCAAGGCAATTTGTAGAAGCATCTAGAAATATAATACACTTTTCTTTTTGGGTGTAGTTCATCTGGGGAAATAAGACAACTTCAAATTTCTTTTGCAGGCAATGCTGGTACTGGTGTTACACTCTAAGTATCTTCAATACTTGAAAAAAAAACCTTTAAAGTAATCCATTGCTACTGTAATTTTATCTAGAAACAAATGCTAATCACAAATACAAATAGAAATCTTAGCCATTCAGACTGGCACTGTAAAAGTAAATATTAGTTTTGTTTAAACAATAGCCACTCATGAACCTGCATGTGGTTTGGTTTGGATTTTTTTGAACAAACACCTGAGAACTCTGAAGTCCTTAAAAATACTATTTCCTTTTCCTATAGATATTAAAAAAAAAATCAAAAAAAGCTTTACAGTGGACAAAAATGTAGAATTCCGCCATCCATAGCGCCCTCTTCTATTTTCATAGCTCTCTCCTATTTTTACTCTACTTCTGTTTTTACTGTTATCTTTGTAAGAAGACTACTACTGCTAACCAACAACAAACTGCTATGGTTCAGCACAAGGAGGCAATGGAAAGAACTACTTGTTTGTTGTCATTAACATTTTTGTTTGCTTTTTTTTTAAGCTGAGGAGAACAGGTGGCCCCATCTATTTTCTATTCTAAAGCCAGATCACTTTCTCTCTTAAGATCTCCTCATATCATCTCTGAAAACAGGGGAACCTAGATGCATGGTTCTGTCCATTTCCAGCGGGTCCCATGCAAGCAGGCAGGATGCACCCAGCAGCTCTGAGAACATGTGCCCTGAAGCACAGACTTATCCAACTGGACGAGGAAGAAGAAAATACATACAGGGTTTTTGCTCTCCAGAAAGTAGATATTCCCACATTAGAACAATGGTTTAGGCAAATCTGATCCTTTTTTATCCTATTTTAAATGGCTCTTTAAAATACATCATATAGTACTCACCCTGATTTCGCAAATTCTGTGTTTCCATCTTTGACAGAGCAAAGAGACTGGCATAACCTGCATAAAACATTCACAGCATGCCCAGGAATGAGCTGTTATAATGCTAGAGATGGTACATGTTCATGAAAAAAGCTATCAGCTCAAAGATGGGATAATGGCAATGATGGAAGAAAGCTGCTTCTTTTATGTGTCAAGAATGTGAGGCTCAAGTTTGCCTCCGATTCCCCTAAATTTTAATTTCACATCGAACTTCCCGTTATCTTTTTATTTCTACAAAAGACAATCTACAGATGGAGAGGGTTGGGAACAGAATGATGAAGTGTAATTAGCAGACAACGCACTGCTTTACAGACCAGGATAGGTTTATCCTTCTTAGAATCTGTACGTTGCTGAAGGAAACCATTTATACTCCTAACAGCTAACTTGTGCTTTCAGGAGACTGCCTTTACCTACACAGCCCTTTCTGCATCTCATTGTGGAAACACATACATAGAGGAGAGACCCAGAGCTCTGCAACAAGCAATTCAGAATCTGCTTGTGCAAATAAAGCGCTTTCAAACCGCTTGCAATAAGAGCTCAGAACGCTATTGTTACAAATATGATTATACATTGATACCTCCTTGCAAATTCACATAAGGGGTAGATCCATAATCAAAAACTGACAAAATAAGTAGGCTATTAGAGTAATTTCTATCTAAAGGCATTTTAAAATAAATCTAATGCTATTGCCATTTGGAGTGCCAAATAACTGCAAGAGGAGTGCCACTGGAAAGACATTTCTTCTTTTTCTATTGTATCAGCTATTCAAAAATACATACATTTGGTTAAGTAAATCTCTCTTCCTAATCGTGCATCAAGAACTAATGCATGCTCCTTTGTGAGCTCTGTGTAGTTTGTCTGGAATACTAGAAATACTCAGGTCAATCTAATAGCCTTATAATTAATGGGCATATTTTTTCTCAAAAAAAAGAGAGAACTGTTTTGCATACAGGTATCTGAATATGTGTTATTTTTTAATAATTTCCTTCCCTGCTCCCCTCCCCCGCCAAGCACTGTCCAGTTTGTTTTTTAATATGGAGCCACAGAAGCCTGAATTGTATTTGATGAACTGGACAGATTTGCAGGTTTTGTACTTGTCTGTGATAATTTTATCTGAGCTTATGCACACGGCTCAGCACAATTTTACATCAGGAGAATGTTTAAGAGAGTATTTCTTCAAAGTTTATAAGCTATTTAATAGCACATTAATACCTTAGACTTCCTGTTTTTTTTTTTTGTTTTTTTTTTTTCTGAAACTCCACCGAAATTTGTTTCTGATTCTCTGTTTGCTATTATCAAACAAGGATTCCCTTTCAATATATTCCACTTAACGTTCACCTGTGTGCAATACTGTCCTACACCTGGTCACCCCTGCACCATCTCATGGTCCCCTTCTGATATTCTACTCCTATTTTTTGTTGTTACTTTTTGTTTGTTTGTTTACTATGGCTTAATATAATGCTGCAAATTTAGCTGGTGCAGCTTTTTTTCAACTCCATGATGGGTTCAGAGTCTTATATCCTTTATCATCTGATTTTTTTTCTTTTGTTTTTGTTTTGAAATTTCATTTCAATATTTTCTCTCTCATTTGTGATTTGATGATTAGTGTTTACATCTATCTTAAATTACGTTAACACTGAAAACAATTCACAATACTATAAAACTTGTACATTTTAAAATTCACATAGAATGTTTTTTGTTATATCTCTGTGTTTTTTTTTTAATGTGATCAGTATTTACTTATTAATAAATCCTTCTCACACTACAATACCTGGTTCTTTTAACACTTACCTTTACACCTACTGCAGGTCTTCTGTTGTCATTCTTTCTTATAAATCCACTACTAAAATGAAGACAGGGCAATTTACGTACACTAGAAAGAAATCTTGGTGCTACAAATACTTTTGTAATACTGAGAAGAGATTTTATAGTTTATTCTCCATGTTTATCAATATGGTTCTCTAATAGTCATTACTTGGAAGGTATATATGGTGCTAAGTGTTTGTATACAATATTTTATGATTTCTAAGTCTTCTGGTTATGATTAAAAAGTCTTAAATCCCTGAAATATGCAGTTAAATGCTGTATAAATTTTGACAACTGCACTTTTAAATTAGCTGGAACATCGCTGTTACTTCCCTGAACAAAATGGGAGGCTTCAGGAAGAGATGTTTCTGCACAGGAGTGCTCTAATTGTCACTCTGCAATGTTCTGCTTTTCAATACGGAAGCGTAATAGCTGATCATATTCCATGTCCATGGTAACAATTACTGTCTGTAGTGGGGGAGGGTAGGGGGGTGTTTTTCATTTTAAATATGCATGAAAATCTCCCATTTTCAATGCCATATACAGGTTTCCAGTTAGAACTTTTTACTACCACTTGAATATCCAAAAAAATGAAAAATAGTGGCTAGTTATGTTAACACGATCAACTGAAAATGGGTTTCTGTTTTTTTTTTTTTTAATTATTATAATCATTATTTGTGGCTAATCTCCCCCCTAAAACAATTTCACAACCACGAAAGCATACCAAAACACTAAAAATACATTGAAATATAAATTTCATCCCATATTATCCAGTTCTTCCCTTGGACAACTCACAAACATCCCTAGCACACTAGACTATCTGCTATTCATTGCACTATCCATGCCTTGCCAACAAGCCACTATGCCCATTTTATCTCAGCCTTTCAATAATTATGACTGAACACATCTGAACTGAATTCCATTCTCTCTTCCTATCCCAGATTCCATTATATTCTGATTCTGGCCACAGTTGTTTGTCTAAATCTCTCTACGTTTTCCCCAGTCTTTTCCCGGAGGTCGTATGTTGGTGGAAAGTTCCCATAGAGATTACACCATCAGGAACTATTTATCCTCATGCTGCACCATTTCTTTTGTGATGATTTACACTTTACTTTCTAGAAGAATTGCAATGCAGTGCTCATTTAGGGATCAACCAACTACCTCTGTGAATCAATGCCACAAGACAGCATAATGACCTTCATTCCATAGCTGCCTCCTGGGGAAAAAAATTATCCCAGTGCCTATATTTTTACCACATAGCTGACACTGAGTCATGGTGTAAATGCAGATCAAATTTGAAAAAATAAAAAATAAAACCATCTAAGTTAGAATAACCTCAGAACATCTGGATGGTGAGTACAATCTGAATACAGGAAAGGTGAGGAGGGGCATACAGGAGAAGTGGAGAGGGTCTTTTTATCAAGGAGTGTCATAGGACATACATCATAGGACAAATAATAACAGTTTTCATCTAGAAGATGGTAGGTTTAGATGAGGTATTAGGAAGAAGTTCTTCACTTTGAGGGTGGTGAGGCATTGGCACAAGCTGCCCAGAGAAGCTGTGGCTGCCCCATCCCTGGAGGTGCTCAAGGCTGGAGGGGCTTTGGGCAGCCTGGGCTGGTGGGAGGTCTCCCTGTCCATAGCAGGGGGGTGGAATTGAATGAGCCTTAAGGTCCCTGCAAGCCAAAACGTTCTGTGATTTTATTGAAAAGAAAAAAAAAAAAAAAAAAAAAAAAAAAAAAAAAAGGAATGTGCAGAGATGAAACATTTCATTTTATGATTTATTCTCAAGTGCCATGCTGACAGAAGGAGATGCAGTTTTGAGGAATGACATAGAAAAGCCCTTGGAGGTAAGTGCATTGTCCTCAAACAATCAGAAATATGTGTAGACAGATGCTAAAGAGAAAATGGCATGTAAAAGATCTAGCCAGCATGTGGGTCATTTTCACCATCAAACTGAGCATATTTCTGGATTCTCTACCTAAGAGCACAAACAAGAAAGCACAGAAAAAATAAGCTTGTTTGTTTTATAAGCGTATCTTTCTACTGTAAACAACCCTAGTTCCTTATAGTAAATTCAGATTCATTCCTGTGTTAGGTTTCATAGAGGAAAACATCGCCTCCATTAGGCTTTTGGGTAGTTCACTTTCCAGTCCATTTTTCCTTTAATTTAACTGCCAGGTTGTGTTTCTCTGTATAGTAGTTCCTTCAAAAACTAACTCCACTCTTCCCTGTAATCCTCGGAAAAATACATGGATAACAAATCACTGAAGTGTTTGCAAATCAGATTATGGCCTTAACATCTGAAAAAGAATATGTCTACAAGGACGGAGAAACAGCAGAAATGCTACTATCCCTAATGGCACAAGAATGAGAATTAGTAGAACAGTTTTCATACGTATTGAGTGGGACATAAGAAAACCTTATGTATAACCACAGGAGAACAGAGAGCATATCTGATTCAAGTGAGCAAGGAAGCTAGATTTCCTGAAAGAAGAAATGATTAATTGAAACGTCATAATGAGAAAAAATGGAGGAAGACCCTCTTCCCTCTATAAGAGGCTGTGCTTTCTATAATCTCTAAACCAAGTCAGAAAATTACATGTATGCAACTAGCTGTGGCAGCAGTAGAATTTAGTCTTACTATTAAAATTATCATGAGAGCCAATCTTAAGATCGAGATCGAGAGTGAAAATACCTCAAGGTCCAGCTTTATCCCTCAGTAACTTTCTAACAAAACAGTGAGCATCGTACAGCATTATGAAATGAAGAAATATGTACTTTGCTCAGAATAGAGGGAAGATTTATAGGAACTTCAGGTCAGATTCTTATCTCAGGTCAAATAAATTTACAGTAACTCATAGAGTTATTCAGGTGTAACCAGATAAGCTTACAGGTATAGATACTTGATACATGAGACATTTTCAGCCTTGCTGAGTGATGTTAACAGTTATGAACTTATCTAAGGCTTGATAATCTGGTGAAACTTCCATTAGCTTCAGTGACAGTTTGCCCAGTGAGACTGAAGAATGATTGCCAGTTTTGGCACAGTTCTTCACACTTCCTAGATATCCCCAGTAGTCATGACAGTAGATGCGCAAGCAGAGTTGAGAAACAATTTATCATCTGCCAATCCAGCTATCAAATCTCTATCTTTGCCCTGGCAATGGTCATGCATTGTACATACTAAGATCTGTTCCACAGCAAAAACCGGAAGCGTGGGAGCAAGTGTAAACATACTGAATGTAGTTTAAAAAAAGTAATCTGGGACCAAAGCAGCACAGATGCTCTTCCATATCATAACTAACACATTTGAGATGTATTTTCATTTAAATTGCACAGGTGCACAGTATTTGTTCTGTTGCAGATTTCAGAAAGTTTAATTCATCTTATTACAGATCAGCTATCATACTACTTGCATTAGTAACTCATAACTGGCTACATTTAGTAGAGAATTAGAATCCAAACCTTCTTCCTTATGGAAATACCAGAAATGGTACTTCTTCCTCTAAATATCCCAGGCACTTTAAGAAGCACCTAAAAGCAATTATCATTTAATGATGAAATAAGCATAAAAAAGAGTAATTATTCTCTTCTAAATACTATCAGGAATACAGATCTGCAGTGCTGTGCAAAAATGACTGGCATGAGTTTCGTGTTTATAGAAAACAGACGTATTGCACATATTTCTTCTCTCTATAGGAACACAGCCTCTTCTGTATCCAAAATTTAAAACATGCCTTTGACTATGGGGTACCAGTCTGCATCCTCAATTTAAATCCACATATAAAGGGAAAGAAAAACCAACAGCCTGAATCACTGCCTGATGGAAACCTAGTGGATCTTTCACAATTCCATGTAGTTTCTCCTCCTCTCCAGGAGATGTATTTAAAAATATACAGGCAAGATGTAGTCTTACTGTTTCTACTGTTCTTGAAATTCATAATCTGCATTATACAGAAAGCATGAATAGACTGTTATAGCACTTCAGCTCAAAAATAAATTAACTGCTCTGCACCCTTGGTTTTCTGTCTCCAAGGTTACCAGTTGTGTTTTTCATGAATGCTGGTGTTTACTTCCTGCACTTCATTCTTGTTTACTTGTTTTGTGTACATAAAAAGAGAGAGATTTAAAGAATACACATTACAGATAGTTGCCATTTACAAATGGGGACAGGAGGTTATGTGCCAGAGACAAATTTGCCAAGTATCTTCCTTCTCAGCACAATCTGTGACAAAGGCTCAGAAAGCTCCATGGCACATGGCAGCTGATGTTCATGACTCTAATTAAAGTCCTGGATCACAAAACCCTGCCAATGCCAGTTTTTCACACAGAACCTGGTGGCACAAAAGTGGTAAAAAATGCTTAGGGGAAGCAAAAAGGAAAGGAAGATTCTCATGATTAGAAAAATATTAAATCCACAAATAAAGCAGTGCCATAAAGAACAACATTTGGCACCAAGCGAGTTGCAGAGTAGCCATCTAATTTTGCAAGATCCCTGGGGCTTTTCCCATCTTCCTGATAGGCTGGCAGAATATCTTGCAAGTAAAATCTTAGCCTCATGACTGAAACTACTTGGGGCCATCAAAAAGATGCTCTGAGAATTCAGAACATGATAAAAGAAGTTAGCATTCACATTGATAAAAAAAAAAAAAAAAAAAAGCCACTATAGAAACAGAAAAAAAAAACCTTTAGATCCACAGAAATCTTTTACAGTAACAGCTTCAGACTTCAGCATCTTTGAAGCAGATAGGCAAGCACGCACACACTATGCCTGTGTTTGGGGCCAAAGCTACAACTAATAAGGCCTGCAATTCCACCTATTTCAACTGAACCACAGTGTGTTACTTCTTTGTTTTTGGTTTTGTGTTTGTTGTTTTTTTTAATACCTTCTGAGGGTCTTGCCATTTGGCAGAAGGAACAAAGACCACACAAAGGTGACAGGTTTCAAATCCTCGGGGTATGCCCATCCATTCATGAAAGCATCCTGTAAGACAAGATGAGCATTTGAAATAGATGCTCGAGTCAAAAGAGGGTGACTTCCAAAAATGCTATAAATACCAAGTCTGCTGTCTGTATTTTTAATTTATTATCCATCAGATTTATCACGCAGAGCAACTGAGCAAATGTAAGACTACAATCATTAGGTTCCCACATGCACCGAAAAACAGGGAAGGTAACTAAAGAGTCATTTCTTGCTAAACTGAACTTGCTTTATGCTTCTATTTCCTCACATATATTCAACTTGGTATTCAGAACCTCTTTTGGTGGATCCCATCTGTTTTTAAATTTGAAAGTGCTCTCAAGTGACTTTGAGAAGCTATAAAGCACACATGTAAATAAAGCAGCACAAAACGATGTGCATGTGCACTTTAGATACGTGCCACTTCAGGCAGTGAAGCGGTCTTGGGAGTCTGTTTTTTTTTTCCACCACACTCAAGCGATACGAGGACTGGCACATGCCAGGGCTCCAAATGAGTTGGTTACTGGATATAAAGAAGAGCCCTTCTGAGGTGGGAAAGCCAGCGGAGGAACAGCTTGTCACTTGCCTGTGACTCCAAACTGTCATACCCTGCCGTGGCAGGTGTCTGAAATCCCTAACTGATCCTATCAAAGAAGGAAGAGTGTTACCATGCTGAAAGTTTGTATTTGCCTTAATCTTCGCTCTGAAGCATACCAAATAAAGGATGTGAGAACTGTCCTTTACCTATTATAGAATGTTTTTTCAAAATCCGATACCATAAATTCTATGTATTTTATCAACTACATCAAGCATCAGACAAAAGAAGAGTAGAAATCTGACGTGGCTATTCTTTTGAGGAAAGAAAAATGACAAAGATGGAGAAATTTGGGGGGAAATATTACCACAGAATTCCATTCTTTGCAAAGTACAGGGGAAGGGTCTGGATATAGTACCTTTCTTACTCTGTCTTAAGACATATGCAAAATACATTATAACCACTCCGTACACAGAGAACGGATATACAACAATAGTGCTAAGGCCTCCTCAAACTAATCCATCCCAGTTGATCTGCTGTATTTAAACTAAGCAGTTTCTTTTCAAAATTCTTTCCTTCCTACCATGTGCATTAGTTCTTGCAGATACTCGTTACCATAGTAATAAATCAGGCTGTGAAAGAACAACTAAGAGCTATAAAACAACACTAACTAAAAAAAAGCAAATTCAGGTAGTTATTTTTTGTTGAATATTTATCAACTTTTATGGGTTTAGTAAGCATTTTATTCAAAAGTATATCTGGGAAAACCAAAAGGCTTTCAAATCTATATGCATATCTAACCAACTGTAATTGCATGATCATTTTAAAAACATTTGAGCCTGTCTCAGGAAGGCAATAAAGCATGTACACAACTCAAAGCACCTCCAAGTGGCTTTCATTAACTTAAACATGCTTGAGAAATACATATACGCTCACATACTTCACTGATTTAAAATCAGAGGTAACTTTGATTTAAAGGGGAAAAAAATGAATATATTCTCCTTTCATTAACATTCTAAATTTGGTGTACAAAGATTTTTTTTAAATGCTTTGTGGCTCTATATTGAATATAGAAGTCTTCTGTTCATAGGCCTGCAACGCACCTTCAGCTTTTTGTCCACAGTAATTGTGTTTCATGCTAAGCTTTACTGTTTCTTTCCTGCCATTTCTAGTCTCACATGCTACAGTACACACATCCAGGGCTATGTAGTGCTCATCGATACCTAAAGAGAACAATTGCAGTTAAGCCTAACAGGTTCCCTACAAATACAGTTTTACTTGGTATGAAATTAGCATGACAAAAATTTCCTTTAGGGAAAATGAAAAACAGAAAAAGAACAAGAATATGACTGCTATCCCTGAGAGGTACATAATGTCTCTCACACCTGCTTTATCGTAGTGTTTTGGCAACTGTGAGCTTTCTGAACCTAAGATAATCACAAAATACCTCATTCATCACTGAAAGGTCACAGAACAGAACCAGGATGTTTCATGTCATTCTAGAATGTAGAGCTGTCATGAACCACTTTGTATAAAACTTCACATAAAACTTTGTATAAAACTATTTTAATGTGGAAACTGCTGTATTATAGGATGTTTGAACATCTCACAAAATGAGTAAAGTGAGTAATCACAGTTTTGTCTGACTGATCTCCGCTGTTCAGAACAGCGTTGCGTTGAGCTGGTTGGGATTCAGAATTGCTTCTCACCAATATGGTGGATTTCAGCTTAACTAAAACACCTTCTCCTAATTGTCTCCTCATGGATTTCTCCTCCTCCACAGGCAACCTCAATAACCCATAGCTAATTCTACAAGACCCACAAACTTGTTTAAATTATTGGTATTTCTATGTTGGACTTTACCAGAGGCTAAAAAAAAAAAAAAAAAAAAAAAAAAAAAAGGCCATAGAATGATACAGCACAGCAGAATCTATATTTCAAGCTGTTGGCATGCTCAGAATTTAGCAGGGTATGTATCATTTCTTCTGTTTACTCATTTATCCTGAATTCATGTAACACAGAATACATTTTCTGTTTCTCATCAACTGAATTCACTCAATACTGTACTGTTTTATCTGAAATTACATATGGTTATTAAAAATTAAATGAGCAGACAGGATAGGTTACTTATATTTTCTATTAGTATGCATGACTTCCTTTTAACATTATACACATACGCACAGATCGATAATTCAAAGTTCTACCACACACAATGTATACTCTAAAAGCAGTAGGGACAGTTTTGGTGTTTTGTTGCTTGTTGTTGTTTTGTTTGTTTCAAACTCTGAGAAAAAACAGTTTCAAGTGAGAAACAAATGCAGAACAAATAATTCCAGACATTAAAATCCTCACACAAGGCAATGCCACTTCACAATGTTCCTGTTATGTTTAGATATCTAGTGATATTCATTTTGCATTATGGTTATTCCCTCAGAAATGTTCATTATGTATGAGATTGACTTTAGCAAGACAGGTTCACAAATGAATTAAGTGACTGCTTCTGTAACTGGCTGATCTTTAAGTAACTTTAATAATTTAACTCCCTTAACTTTTGTAATCATGCAGCTCATAATTCACTTCAAAATTTTATGCATCAAAACTTCCTTTCTTGCTCCTGGCACGGCTCAAAAACAATGTCCTTGCATGATGGAATAGGGTGCTTTACTATATCAGTTTGGGGACACATTCACAACAGAGGAAAATCAGTCTTCCAATATAGAGAATATATCACTGTCATCATTTCTCCCAAAGACACTAAGTGCAGATTTTAAAATGCAGTGCCTAAGAAATTATTCCAGACTCACTGTGCAAAGCTTTAGCCCTCTTCAAACACAAATAGCTATGCTTTACTTTTTATAAGCCATGAAATTACAGGTGTAAATATTGGCATTTCATAAAAGTAATTACTACACACAGCATGTTAGGAAATAATTGCACTGAATTATATAAAAAAAGTGAGAAAATATGAAGAAGAAACAGTGACAACTATTTTGTAGAGAATATATTCATATATTACATAAAGAATTCATTTTAAAACATGGATGTAACTGTATTACGACTGTTACTGGAGTAAAGAATGGAATCTCTCTTCTACTTTGTACACCACTTGGAACAGATCTATTTATTAAACTCCCAAAAAATATATCAGTAAATTGCTGATGTTATGAAACTAAGTAATCCCGTGTCAGGAAACAAAGTCAACAGTGAACACACTATGCAAATAACATATCCATACAAATAATAAATGCTTTATTTTCTGCGCAAACAAGAAGTTGTAAAAATAAAATGTTTGCATTAAAGTAAAAATATTTTAATGTGGAAATTGCTGTATTATACATGTAGGATGTTTGAACATCTCACAAAATGAGTAAAGTGAGTAATCACAGTTTTGTCTAACTGATCTCCGCTGTTCAGAACAGCATTGCATTATCTGCTATATCGAGAGAAAAATTAGTCCTATGAAGTCACATATTCATCATTAAGAAAGAGATAGAAACTAAAGGGCTAACCTTGGCTGGAGGAAGCACTGGCAGGAGCTTCTATTGGCGGCTTTCTCCCAAAATGCATGTGACTGAGTTTACATGTCCTCCAGTGCCCAGAGGTGTTCAGACATGCACGTTCACTGCCTCAGGGCACGGGCTGGATGTGCAGGTGTATGAGGGCAAGGTGATCTCAAGGAAATGACGATCACAGGACCACACTCTATATCCCAGTACAGCATCCTAACCATTCCAGCCTAGGCAGCTTACCTATAGCACTCTCATTCATGTTAATATTGCTTCAGTAAATAAATGTTTTCACATAGAAAAATGCCTGGGGCCACAATATCATTTCTGCTACAGGGCCAAAAATTCTGTTCTCCAGTGATTTTCCAGAGGAATGCCTACCCGTTATGCAAGATAAGCCCTGTCCTGACCCACACAGCATTCAGCCACACTCTTAACAGTGCTTTGCTAGATACAGGTAGATGCTTAACTGGTCCCGCAGTTCATACCAACTAACTCAGTTATAGGTCATTATTAACTACTGGGAGAAGATAATAATACAGCTGAGTCTGGATCGGCTGAGTGGCATACGCTGGGAAGATAAGACACAACAGGATTAAGGTGGAGCAAGAAAGGTTCAGAATAGCTATAAGATTTTTTTTCCCCATGAGTACAGCCCAGCACTGCTACAGATAGCCCAGAGAGGTTGTGCTATCTCCATCCTCAGAGGTTCTAAGGTTTGAGACTTGTAAAACCCTACGCAACCCAGTCCAGACCAAAAGCTGACTGCTTTATGCTGGAGGAAGGACTACAACCCTCCCCAAGTCCCTTCCAACCTGAACTATGCTGTGATCCTATCCTGCCTGCAATCTCTTGCAAACTAAAAAATCTGAAATGGGTAAGAGTATTTCATTAAATGACTCAAAGGTTACAAGAATAAGAATGTGTTCAGCTGCCTTCACAGGTATGAGAGAGAAAACTTCAGGCTGGATTTTCAGCAAGCAGAGCTGGCATGGCTACAGTTCTGACAGTGATTCTACATCTCAGAAGTGCTCAATACACTTCCACCTTCATGGAAAAATGTTTTAGATTTTGTAAACCATTGCTCCAGACACTTGTCTTGTGTCCACGTCCACATCTGTCTGCCAGCTAGGAAACTGTTCTCTGCAGAAGTCTCTAATTGTCAGTTTGCTGCAGAAAAAGAACCTTAAATCAAAACCATGCAGTATAAATTCCAAACTTAATGCTAATCTCAACACTATATAGAGTAGCAATGAACTTCCCAGTACATACATGTCAAAGAACACAAAGAATATTCTTTATACTGCAATGGAGCTTTATTCTAGCAAGCAAACAAAGCCTAAATACTGTAATTAAATGAGAGCTACATGGAACTGAAAACTGTAGTCTATTTAAACTTGGATTACTACATCACCACCTTCTTTCCATTGCACAAACATCCGTCATCTACCAGCTACCATCTTGTGTCTTAATTTACATCCACTGTACACTGTGTGACTCTGAGTCACACAGTGCAAGTTCACCACATAAAATGGAAACTCCTTCTCCTAGACCACAGTAATATTCCTTTACCTAAACCTTTCCTACTGTACAACTCTCCATTCTCCACTCTTCATCTGTTATCATTCCCCCTCCTTAAACTTTTTACAGTATTTACAAGAAGAAAGCTATTCTTGCCAAACTCTCTTTCCTTCTATTCTTTTTTATGTTACTGGGTGCCAATAGACACTTAACGTCACACAGCTTTCACATCTGAATCTTCCTCTCTCTGGGCTGACATTTCCTGTGTAGCAGAATTATTTGAAAGTTTGGTCCAAGTCTCTTTGGGTTTGTCAAAGTTACATAAGACAGAAGGGGAAAAAAAAATAAATAAACAACACACAAAATACTTTATATGGTCATGTGGTGGGGAAAAAAAGCCCTTCTGCTTTTTTGGGGGTGCTGGAAAGAATAGAATTCTGCCTTTTCATCTGACAAGTAAAGAGTACTGCTAACATATCTTTATTAGTGCTTGTGGGAAAGGAGACAGTAAATTGACAGTCACATCTAACAGGTGTCATTGAAAATTTAAGTGTATGGCAATCAACGTGATCTTAAAATAACTAATACAGTCATCTGAAGTCCTTCAATAATTTCCTGGTAACTTATGAAACTGTGATGTAAGCTTGACATTTTTTTTTCTAATTTTTATATCTATTTTCTAGCATTTATGACTGCAGGAAAATATTACAGAAAGGAAAATAAGCATTTTTAGTTAAAAAAAAAAAGTCAGTGTTGATTGGTATAAATATAAATAATCATTTGAATCAGGAAATTGCAGAAAAGCAACTGCACCCTATTGGGGTGAGATAATAACTACCCATAATGAATTAATATAGTCAAGTTAAACTGTCTACTAAAAAGTATGCTCACTTATGTTCAAAAGAAGAATCAAAATTAAAATTTTTAAAGGGGAGAAACTTAAAAGACAACATGAATGCTTTGTACTAACTCTAGACAAACCGTAACTCTGATTTCTATCCCACTTCCAATAGCAAGCCAGAAATAAAGCCTGTGGTCTAAACAATGCATTTTTAATTGCAAGGTATTCAAATGTTTAAAACAGAAGACTCAAATTATGGTCAAATACTCCATTACTATCACTTATATCTTTATGATTATCTGAAGGGCTTCCTGCAGGGTTAGGAAAGCAGTTTCTTGCTCAAGTGACTATGGCTTGAGGGATTCTGACTGTGTAGCAATGACAGCACTGGAGCCTCTTGCAGCGATAGCTTTGGGTTCACATGGACACATTTTAGTCCCAATTTGAATTTTCTTCTACTCTAGTGAAGATCTGTCAATAAATACTCATTATTAGTCACTTGGTGGTGTTTTTTTTTTTTTAAATATATTACTCCCTACCTAATCAGAGACTGAACAGAAGGACATAAATTTATTATGCCTAACGTTTACAAATTTTTTAATTAGAAATTTAAAGCTATTTTACCTACGTGAAATGTAGCTAAATGATGTTATACATCATAAATCAGCAAAGAGTTTCAGAAAGATAATTAACACCATTTAAGGATATACTTAACTTTGAGTTTAATAAATAAATATTTAAGAATAATTTATTACTGCAGCAGATTTTGTTGATTTAAACAAAAACCTGTAAGTCTGATCTGAAAAAACTGATGCCAATTTTTGACAACATCCCTTTAGCACATTCCAGGACATTTAGCCTAACGTTAAAAACATGCAGCCTTTAATTTCTTTAATTTCATTTTTCTAAAAAGTACAAAATTAGTCAAAAATATATATATATATATCAATCAGTTGTGTAGGTGTTCAACAGGTTTGTAACCTAATGATAAACCTGTTTGTACCTTTTTCAAAAGTAAAGCTAGACTAGAGAGTACAGAGTGAGGTCAGCCTATATCATAATACAAGCAGAAGTGTTATTTTTCTTTCACTTGGAATTCCTTTGCTGGAAAACTGCATCAAGCAACTATGAATGAACTGAAGACAAGGGGGCAGGTAGCCACAGGATGTCTAGAAAAGCACAAAATAACAGAGATGGGAAGAATTCAAACTGTTTTGTTCCAAGATGGATATGGAACATAGTGGTATTGGTTTTGAAATAGGAATTCTTTATTAAAGTCTCACTACTGTACCTCACTTCACCATATTTCAAATTTCATTTTCTAGACATGAGTCTTTGAATACAGATAATATAATTACATATTTTAAAATACGTAAATTACATACACTTTTTATAATTTAACAGTGATGTCAAACGAAGTATGCTCTGAATATTATAATCCAAATTTAGTAAAAGTTGTCCTGCACCAAGCGACAGGTTTTTATCAGCTACGTGAATCATCTTCATTACTTTCAAAAAAATCACAAAACTATGTGCTATTTGGAAGAACAAGGAAGCAATCTTCCTGTTGCCCTATAAAATTCCTATTGTTTTATGATGATAAGAAATTAATCTCTTCCTCTCTTTTTTTGCTACTTACAAGTTCCTATTTTTACACCTTTTTCTTATCTGTCTTATTGAACCAACTGCAGTAAAGAGCGAGGATTACATGAGAGAAAATAGAAACCTCTCTAAAGGTGAATGCAGCTTACCTGACAGGCTGAATATGGGCAGAGACAACTGAATCATGCAATTATTAAAGTCATCACCAGCAGTCACAGACTGCATTGCCCAATAAAAGGGTCTGTAAAGATATTGATTACTTCTGGGACTGGAGTACCTCGTTGGTGCAGTTCACTGTAAAAATAATGTACCATAAGGAACACCTAGGCCTCAAGATTGAACTGTTAAAGATGGTAAGAAATTCCCTACTTGCTCAGATCTGCGGTACATCTAGATTTTGTGTTTCATTGAAATATTAGCAGCTAATGAACACATTTGTCTTTCTTCATTGATTCATATATGCCTACTCACTTCTTAGAAGCGAGTTATTTCATCAGTCATCTTTTAAGAGAATTACTCCAACTCAGAGCGTTCTATAGACAAAAATTTCTTAATGTGAAACCTTGGGGATAGAGTACCAACTCTAAGACAATTTAGGAAAGCTAATGCAGAATTTATACCTCAAACAGAACAAGAAGATGTCAACAAAAGCAAGAAATGAGTGCCTGCAACCACCTGCTGTAAAAGATGCTTGTTATTCAAATCAAACTAGCACCTAGTGAAAAGGAAAAATCAGTACTGAATTATTCCACAAAAAATTTTCCTACTTAAAACGTTTCTTAATTTGGTCTTGAAGATATGGGTTGCTGAAATATTGAGAAAATTAAGAGCTTGTCATATAAATCCAAACTTCTGTGCCAACAGCATTTAATCATTGGAAATAGACAAACTGGTGAACTTAACCTATTGCAAGTATCACTGAGATGCCAATTCCTCATAACATCAGGGTTCATTAACGTAGGAGTTGGCCACACAAAACATCCATAAGATTTTTAAAATTCTTCCCCAAACATATAATGAATGGTAGAACTCGTCAGGCAGACGTGGTGCTTTCTGTGGCAGTAAGAGCCACGCTCTAGGCCATCATTCAAAAGGCAGCAATTTTAATGGCATCTGCAGTACCTAGAAACCTACCCATGCTTTTCTCAGTTGCCATTTAGGGGGATCACGCTCTTCTTGGAAGAAACCAACATCCCCAGGTGAGGGCTGCCTTCATGACTCCAGTTAGCTTTGCAGACACCAGCTAATTTAGGCATCCACCAAGAGGCCCACTGCTGAATAATGAATACTTTATATTGCATTTGGTCTGTACAAAAATTAACAGAGATCATAACTGTCTTGCTGAGCACAGTGTATTGAAGCTACAAATACCAACTGTATCAGCAGTTGGTATTTGTACCTGCCTTCTGAGGAATGTGTTCATCTCAGAGAAGGGAAAAGACACCTCAAGACTTTTATGAACATGTTCTCCACTCACAGACGAGCGTTGAAATGCATAGTAATTCCTTGCATTAATTTGTTCTTTCCTGTCCTATATATGTTTCACATACATTTCCAAATGCTTTGCCTCTCTAACTTTGAATACGCTGTGTATTTTTACTTAGAGAAATATTCCAACCAGGAGTTAATGTCACATACTTTCAAGTACCACACTTAATTTTTTATTTTTTATTTTAACTTTAGAGTGGTAACTTAGTAAAAGTCATAGTAAACTAGTATAAATGATTATTAGTCCTAAAACTGTGCTAAGGGCATTTTACATGTATTTCCTTGTATGTTTTCTTTGTCCAGGTCATTAAAAACAGATTGTTACATGCAATTTACCACTGACAACCCTTTCTGTGATCTTCATCTAGAGTGATAAAAAGATGGTTAGCTCTGAAGTCAACTTCAAGCCCCTGAAGGCCAACCATCCCCCTGTAAATCCTTCCAGAGAGGATTCAAAGGTCAATCTAAGCATGGAAACGTGCTGAACTTACAGATAGGAAAAAAAATCTACTCTTCCCATCTTATGTCCTCTCACCCCACACCCTAGGACTCTTTTTGCAATACATATTTTTCTACCTCCTGCATCCCTCCAGACAATCCCTAAAAGATAAGTCAAGTAGTAAACAGAGCAATCTGTGTAAGTGCTTGGTTTCACAAGATATGGATAACTTCAGCATCAGTTAAATGTTCCTATAAAAAGCAAAAAGCATTGTTCCTCTCCTTTATCAGCTTGCCTGAGGGTAACCTTTAGTTTAACTAGAATGGAAATAAAGATTATCCAGAGACAGACATTAATTCAATAAATAACATAAATGCTTCAGCATTCCCTAATGAAACTTCTTTCAATAAAGTTCTGACTGTTTCTGTGAAGTTCTTTCAGCCTAAAAATCATATGCACTACTCTGATAAACTGTTTTCTATCAAATCAGATTACACAACGGTATTTTGAAAATCCTAATGTGAGTACTGTAACCTCCGTTTTTGTTCATGTAGTTTGTGCAATAACCCTCACCTAGGCACTGGACCTTTACCTATCATTTAATCTTGAAACAGCTTCTGACACAAATGTCTATCTCTATGCTTCTATCAAGTATTACAAAAAGGAACTTTGAAAACGTGTTTTTTTCTTAATAGCATTTAACTGATTTCGAGTATAACATCTAAATTTGTTACAAGTTTTTACTGTGATTATTTTCTTCATAATCTCCATGTAAACTTGAATTGTAATGTCAGTAAGCAAGCTATTTACACTAAATTTGCATTATTATTACACAACACTGTTTCCTTAAATATGATTACTAGATGTTGTTAATGATCTTAATTATTAACCTACTTCATTTCAACGCAACCACTCTTGTACTTCCTAGAATTTTAAATCGCTAATCTTGGGTTTTATTCCCTGTGGGAAATCTACCATGATACATGTCCCATCAGCGTATTTAAATCTACCCATGTTACAGTTTTATAAGCTCTGGCACATCAATGCAATGTTCTTTTAAATATTAACACATTTCATCCCTTGTTTACTACTAATAAAAACAGTCCTTATTTACTACTAATAAAAACTTTATTTCTAAGTTTTGATGCCATAACCTCCTACATGCACAGCGATGAGAGCCACAATGCTCCTCTGGACAAGTCCTATAGTTCTCTATAATAATTTAATATTTTTAATTTCTAAACCTAAATGAATTTTTGTTTTAAAATGTATTGAAATTTGAGATACTTATGTCTCTGAGTTAACTAGTTGATTAACAACTGAAAGAATTCAATCTAGTTGATTCTATAAAAAAAAAAATATGAACAATTGGCTTGGTTTTCCTTTCACAATTATTCCTACCATTCAACAATTTTGAAAACAAACCTTTCTAGCTCATTGCAGAACTGGCAATGGGCAACTGAAAACCTCAGAAGGATGTCCAGACTGACATGGGCCTGAATCAGATTATATCCTGGATCATTATACCGAACACCAGATTTTAAAAATAAAAGTCTTGATAAATAACACAGACTATACCCAAACCTTCTGGCATTTTCTGTGCTCTTGACAGAAGTTTAACATGATTTATTCGGGTAATGAGGCCAGTTCAATGTAAACAGCACCAACAGGCAAAAAACTAAACTATTTTTTAGTACAATTACTTTAATAATAACTTGGCAAAGACTTCTATTTCATGCTTCCCAGATGGCATTTTCATAGCATCTCAGTAGCCAAAAAACTACAGCTACCATTCGCCCAGTGGCAGATGCCTTTTTTATACAATGACATACATGGCAAGAAATAAACATTCCTGATCCAGAAAGCTTCCCAGTGTAACTATGCTTCACTTGCATGTCATGTCACTATTTGCTATTAGATGCTTGCGGGGGCATTCAGATTCAGAAACGGATTGATGTCGGTGCTTACTGTATGTCAGACTGCCTGATGCAGTCTTGCACGCTGCCTGAAGGGCCATTTGTCCTCAGGCCTTTTCAAGTTTATTCCTGAGGACAGTTTATTACTCATTTCAATCTCATTTAACCATTTACCTCATTACTCACTTACCAAATTACCTCACTTAACGAGTTACATTTAACCAAACACAGTAGAAAAATCTAGGAAAGCACTGTCAGTTACAAGCCTACACCTCCGGGCAATATTGCCAGTGAAGCCCAGTGGATTTACAGAATCACAGAATCGTCTAGGTTGGAAGAGACCTCCAAGATCACCCAGTCCAACCTCTGACCTAACACTAACAAGTCCCCCACTAAACCATATCCCTAAGCTCTACATCTAAACCTCTTTTCAAGACCTCCAGGGATGGTGACTCCACCACTTCCCTGGGCAGCCCATTCCAATGCCTCACAACCCTTTCAGTAAAGAAGTTCTTCCTAACATCTAACCTAAAACTCCCCTGGCTCAACTTAAGCCCATTCCCCCTCGTCCTGTCACCAGGCACGTGGGAGAACAGACCTACCCCCACCTCGCTACAGCCTCCCTTGAGGTACCTATAGAGAGCGATAAGGTCGCCCCTGAGCCTCCTCTTCTCCAGGCTGAACAAGCCCAGCTCCCTCAGCCGCTCCTCGTAGGACTTGTTCTCCAGGCCCCTCACCAGCTTCGTCGCCCTTCTCTGCACCCGCTCAAGCACCTCCATGTAGCGAGGGGCCCAAAACTGAACACAGTACTCGAGGTGCGGCCTCACCAGAGCTGAGTACAGGGGGACGATCAGCTCCCTAGCCCTGCTGGCCACACTGCTTCTGATACAAGCCAGGATGCTGTTGGCCTTCTTGGCCACCTGAGCACACTGCTGGCTCATATTCAGCCGACTATCAACCATCACTCCCAGGTCCTTCTCTGCCTGGCAGCTCTCCAACCACTCATCTCCCAGCCTGTAGCTCTGCTTGGGGTTATTGCGCCCCAGGTGCAGGACCCGGCACTTGGCCTTGTTGAACTTCATGCAGTTGACCTCAGCCCATCGGTGCAGCCTATCCAGATCCTCCTGCAGAGCCTTCCTACCCTCGAGCAGATCGACACATGCACCTAACTTGGTGTCACCTGCAAACTTACTGAGGGTGCACTCAATGCCCTCGTCCAGATCATCGATGAAGATATTAAAGAGGACTGGCCCCAGTACTGACCCCTGGGGGACGCCACTAGTGACCGGGCTAGTGATTTAGGCCATACTTCTACCATTCCAGTGCATTTTCATTAGCACTCTGTACTGTAGCACTATGTGCTATAAAAGCCAAGAACCAAGCTCCCTTTAAAAAACTGTATTTCTCTGGAAAGCTTAGATGGCACGAGGCAACAAAGAGGAAGTCAAACAGAAGTACAACACATCACTGTACTGCTGCTCAGCACTGCGGACAGCACACCCAGAACTTCAGCAGCCTCAGCACAGTCAAGTTGCTTTATGGCCATCATCAAGGAGGGCAGCATAAGGAGCTCCTCCTGCGAGTGAGGAGTAGCAGGGCTGAATGGACAAAGAGAACATGGAGGCAGGGGTTGGCATACAGGGTTCATCTCATTAGTAATCATCATTTTGCGTGCGGGAGATGGATACCATATTAATTAGGCTAAAAATGTAACTAAAGCAATGAAAACACCAAGGGATGTGTCTCGACCAAACACTACAACAGAGAACTGAGCTAAGCAGCAGTCTCCCGCCTGCGTGCTGGACAACCCCCTATTTGTTACAGACTTACAGAAAGCTTAAGAAATCCTTTCCCCTACAGTAGTGGGAGTTCAGCTGCAAAACCTCTGTGTCTATATACACTGCACAGCTATCATTTGTGTCCTGAAAGTGTGCTTTGGTTCAAGGACACAAAGAACATCAACAGTTTCCTTCCCGGGATGGGATCCCAGACTCATCATGGGTTCGGCACATCTCAGCTGCAGCCATGTTCTTCACTACTCCTACTCAAGGAGGAATCAAACAACATGAGCAGTACTCACCGCACCCCAAAGCACAACAAGGCCACTGCTTGTTTTAAATGAAAAGGGAAAGCAGGCTTGCACCACCATT
The DNA here is from genome assembly GCF_964035555.1 of Netta rufina. Taxonomy (NCBI): domain Eukaryota; kingdom Metazoa; phylum Chordata; class Aves; order Anseriformes; family Anatidae; genus Netta; species Netta rufina. The sequence continues at coordinate 3,665,925 of NC_140130.1, read as the reverse complement.
ATGCAAGAAAAGTAAGCTTTGTGCCAAGATAGGAAAATTAGTATTTTTTGTCCCTAAGCTCCATTGCAGCCATAACAGGCACAGGAAAGTACAGCACAACTGACCTAGCTCAGCTGGTACTGGATTGTATCTTTCCTTCCACTAAGAAAGCAAGTAGCAGAATCAGACAGACACTGATGCTCATGCTCCATAAAGAAAATCTGCCTCTCTCCACTACATGGATTTCAGAACAAGATTGATTTTGCAAGAATGTCACAGTGCATGCAATCACAGATACTCTTGGGGAAACAGATGAGGCTTTGCTCATGGAAATCAAATTTAATGCATCTTCAGAACCCTGTAATTATAATTCCTAAACCTGTTTATTTTGAAAAGAACACGCACAGCTGCCCCAGGCTGCCACTTCCTTAAACCCATACAGTTATCTGGCACCCTGTAGAGCTCACACAAGGTGGCACAAGGAACCAGGAAGGACTAACTATGAGAATCCAAGGCAAACCCATTTCATCTTCTATTCTTTTCTAAAGATGACCACATTTTGCAAGTGCTCCAGGTATCCAGATGTGACACGCATTCTGCTGATCATTTCCAACAAGGTAAGAAATTGGTCACAGAAATCTGGAGAAATTTTTCATTCATCCAATCACTCTATCGCTACTACTCTCTCACTTCTAATACTTCTTCTCTACCTCCCCTCAGCCTAGAACATTTTGCCAAAATTTGAACAAACTGAGCAAAGCCCTACATTGCAAGGGACTGCTGCAGATCAGCCGGTTCAATGCTCTCTCAAAGCAGGGCCTGTTACATTAATTTATCCTCCTCCTTTTTTTTTTTTTTTTTTTTTTTAATTTACCATTACTTTGAAATTTTTGAAGGATATTGCCTTATTTCTAATATCCTCTCTTACTGATGCTTGGCTAGGCTGACCTTCTACAGATTTTCCCCAAAATGCTGTTGATAGGTATTTTCTCAGAGACACCCACACAGAGCCTACACAAGACAACATAGATCGTGCATCAGCTCACTCCCCCAGCTTCACGTTATGGGAGTTTGTCTGTCTCAATCCATTGCAGTCATTTCTGTGATTTTTCTGACACAACACCACACACTACACCTCTGTTCTCCCTTCCTTTTGGACAACAGCCCTATCATTACTCTTCATTACTGTCTGTTCGTCTGCTAAGTCAACCTTGCAAAACTGCAGTGCAGTCTACAGGGCTTTTTTTGCATTTTGCAGCACCATGTTACCATTACAGGTGGACAACATAATTTGTGTCACCTTAAGTCTCACATGCAATGTTTTCTTTTATACAGCCTTTTCTTTTTTCTTCTGCAGAACTGTGGCATAAATTTCTAGCACTACAGGTGTTCCAGTTCTCAGTTTTCTATTAAAAGAAATATTTGGTTACAGCCTGTGTTTCGCTGCTGCTATCCCATAATTACAAAAGTTAAACATAGATCAGATTCTGTTTCTTGAGGTTGTTTGTGCTTTTTTTTTTAATTTCATTTGATGCTTTACTATTCTGACCTTGTTTTCCATTAGCATATTGAACAGAATAATGGATACAAACTGCCACACATTTAAAGCCAAACTACACTGCAATCTGCTTTAACTCAAGTTCATAACTACGTAATTTCTTCTAAATTTGTAGTCAATTTTCAAGTCATTGTGTTATTGAAAAAGTAACTCTTTTCTTGGAGGGTGGCTGTAATCTCTGGTCAACTTAGAATTTGTCTCATCTCAAGCAGTACTGTTCTCAATAAATAGAGGAATGGAGTAAACCCCTGCAATGAATATAAGAGAAACCTCTAGTACTTTGGGATATTGAAGCCTAGTTTTTATAAGAAGCCGTAACACTTTAAGTCAGTTTCTATCGTATTTGTGAGGGGGCTGTGGCAATGCCCCTATTAATGTCTGCATTAAAATCTCAATTTCATGATAACTGCCTTGGTGAGTAAGGACTTGAGCATGTACCATCCATACCCTATTTACAAATTATTATGTTTTTTTTTTTTGGTAAAGAACAGCATCCAACATGCATTGTACAACCTTCATCAGTAGGTAGCTGGTTTGTATACAGATTTCCTTATACTATATGAAGAACTCACACGCTTTCTTCTCATGCAGACTCCACATTACAGGCTTTTGTAACAGCTCCCAGCTGAGTAAATGGAAAAATCCTTAGCAACTCGAGAGGCAGATAATAAATAAAATTGTCTCTGGTGCAAGCAATGATGTTTGTCTTTAAATGGTTTGAGCTGCTGATTAAATAATGTCTGCAGACAGAATTTTTTATTTAACTACTGTGACCAACTTTTATGCAAAAATTTCACAGTATTATATGATTTCCCTTGTTCCTCATCTCTTTTATATATTTCAATATGTTCCACACCATCAAGGAAGGCTTTCAATGCAACTATGACTACAGCTGCTGAACGGTTTGCAGCTAACACCGTGGATTTTTCTGTGCTGCACATGGAAAATGCACAACGTACAAGTTCATAGCCCCACCCAGGAGCAATGTGAATAATGGTGCTCTGTTCCTCCCACCCCCCCCCAACAAGTACAGCAAGATATGACAAATGCAAGAAGCCAGGTGCAGCACATCAAGCTTATGGCAAATGCCTGCCGTTCCCTGCCTCGTGCCCTTGTGTTGGGGCATGTGGTCTGCCTTCACCACATCACCGTTCCTGGCACCTGCACAAAGCTCCTTAGGAAATGCTCTGGTATCACCTACAATGGCACCAGACCACAGAAAGTCCTCCTTGGGAAGATTATGGAGTCCTTTTAGTGCCTCCACACAGAGCTCCAAGTATTCTAAAGGCTACAATGAGGCTGGAGAAGGCACAAGGACTAGTTATGAACAGAATTCCTTTTTTTTTTTGTCCCAATAAAAATTAGTTTCCAAACCTATTATTTGCTAAATCATGTACGTATTTGGGTACACCAGAAACGAGGAGAAAAGTAATGTGGAATGGTGAGAACATTTTGATCATATAGAAAGTAAACGTTACTTTCAGAAGTGCTAACCTGTTTTGTTGTGAGAAAAGAGTTTGAAAAGGCATAACTTACTACAACATGACACCAAATTAACACTTCTCTTTGTCCTATTCTAGCAGCAGAACTGTTATGGTATGTTAACTTTATTTCAGTCATACTTCTTACCTCATTCTCAATCTCTCCCCCCACCAAACATTTTGGTTTTCAATGAAATAAAATATCCATTATTCACCCAGCTTGAGAAAGAATTCCACCCAAGTCACTGCTTTTCCATTCAATCATTCTTAATCAATTATATTTTTAAAGAAATTAGAGAGTACCAGCCAGCAAACCAAATGCAATTTAATTTCATTGAGGGATTTTACTCTGAGGCAGCAGTATGAATCATCTCAAAGCTCACAAACTGTGTGTTTTGTTTCATTCAGCCAAACAGCAAACTGTTTTATTATACATAATTTCCTTTTGTAGAAATGCATTCTTTGCCCCTTAGATATGTATTTCTGTTGGTAATGTTTCTAGGGAAAGAAAGGGAGTTTCTCCGATTAATTCTGTATTTGTGGGTGTTACAACATGACACTACCTCTCAAAACAAACAACAACAAAACTCCCAACCTGTTGGAAACCTTTACTCTGATATTGCATTTGCCAAGAGAAGTGCCTGGTATGGACTCTACTGACTTCAGTGGTGTAAGCAAATGCAGCTCCAGGCTTGTGGCCCACACCCTGCGTTTGCTGAGTATGCCCCACAACTCTGTCAGAATTGCATAGGCCATGAGGCTACAATTCACAGTACACTGTACCTTCAATCTTACTGCAGCACTGATGCCCATTTTAGATCTCAGCTTTCCTTTCCTTCCATTTCCCCAGCACATTCCCCTCCAGGTGGGTGCTCTCAGCTTCCTGGTTAACCCCGACCTGTGCAGCACAGCGGGCACACAGCAACTGGGGAGCAAACGATAGAAAAGATCACGTCTTCACAACGAAGGCAACATGCAAGTCAGATGAGTCTTATCTCAAACACGATAACCAGCATGGAGCCAGAAGTTCAGACCAAATCTCTCCATGCCTCTGCCCCTTTTCCCACCAGCCCCTGGTGCCACGCACAGCACTACCAGCCTGCCGCCAGGGTCAGCCTCCCTGCACGGTGGAGATCTGGCCTCTGTTTGCCCAGGGGTGGCTGCAGAAAAGCATGGACCTACATCTGTTAGGAAAGAGATCCTCAAATGTTTCCTGGTCTGCCCTTCCTTTGTTACTAGGTGATCACAAAAGATGCATGGCTAATTCCGAAGATAGGAAGACGCAGGGGGTTTTAAGGACACAGTGGGAAGGAAGCCCATGGAGTTGGGAGCAGGATTCTCTGGACAGGGCCTAATCCCTGTGATCTCCAATAGGGGGGGCGCGCACCCAGGGGGAGGGGAACGCAAAACAATCCACTGGGGTGTGGGGAAGGATTATTTTTTAGGATTATTAATACATAAAACACAAACAAAGCAAACATGTCTTTCCATATTATCTCATCCTTCCAATTTCTGTATGTGCATGGTTTATAATGTAAATAATACCCATGTACAGTAGCATATGTGTATACATGTATAATTATTTAGAAAGTCATAGGTTGGGGTTGCTTGCTCAAGCTGGCTTCCCCTTGTCTCCTCCTCTCTAATAGCTGTATGCAACCATAAATAGTTTTGGAGACCACTGGTCTAACCATGAGGTTAAATCAGGAAGCTCAATCTCATTTTAGTTAATTTCCTTCAGCATTACAGAACTCTTCTAAAGAACAACAAACAAGTGAAGACCAGCAGGTCACCAAATACAGAAATGGAAGAACTACTGGTTGTTTGATGTGCTTTTCTATATATGCACAGATTAATTCTTCCACTAAGAGGAAGAGTGTGTCTGCACTGGGAAATACAAGATCACACGCATGTTAACACTACACCCTGCAGAAAGCACCCTTTACCAAATCAAAGAAATTACATTCCTTTTTCCCTTGCAGGCATATTTTGCTGAGCAAAACTTCATGTGCTGTAATTTGACTTCTCTAAATGTCAAGACCAATAACTTCCCCATCTGCCCCTCACCTTAACAAATTGCTCCCGGATTTACTGAAGGTCTACACTGAATGAGAACTACTGAAGAATAACATCTGTAATCTGAGGTACAGATACTATAAACGTAACCCCATTAATGATTGCTTTTTTCTTTAACTTGTGACCTATATTCCACTTCTATTTAACTTTTTATAAAGACAAAAGATATTCCATGCTTTAAAGTAAATTTACTTGAAAAAGACCTATTATTCTGACTTCCCATTAATACAATAAACTTCAATATTCACCGAACCCCTATTATTTTTTTCAGCAATTTAGAAGGTCAGTAGTGAGAATAAAGGTCTTTCTTCCTTATGTGCCTAATGAAAAAACAGCGTGAAACAGGATTTTAACATTTATTAATGGGGTTAATGCAAATTTCAGCTTCTTCTCAAACACATCAAACAGCCACAACCACTTTCTGTTACACTACTTAAATGAGCTTGGCTGTTTTGGTGCTTTAACATCACCTTTTAAACACAGCACAGTGCTGAACTGACACCCTTGGAAGTACCCAGAGGGCAGTTCTGGTGGCAAATACTGTACTGTGAACTAGAGATCACCCTGTGGATCATCGCTTTTGAATCTGAACTTGCCAATGCATGGAGCATGAGGAGATAATAGATGGCAAATCAAGAGCTCTTCTCTTGCCTTCTGTTTGTTTTAAACAGACATTTTATGTACAGTCATTATACTCATTTTCAAAGCACAACCATAAAAATCCTTTTAAAGAAAAATCAATTTCCTGGACTCCTGTTTGACTGCAGCTGACATCTGATGAGATTGAACTGTGTGTGTCATGAGGTAAAACTTTCTTTACCGAGCCCATCAATAGTTTTCCTGGGGATGCCTCCTAGGTCTAATCCATACACTTAAACCCTGATCATTAGCTCATTTCTATAACAAGCCTAGAACGAAGCAGTCTGAAATACATTTTGTAATCATTCAGTGCTCCACACGAATTCAGTTGATTAATCCAAATAAATTGCTTGAGTGCAGATAACCTATTTGTATTTTCATTATATAGAAATCAACTTCTAAATTATTAATAAAAAAGCTTCCATCTACATGTTCCGCATCTGCAGAACTGCAGAAACCTGTAAATGTATTTTTTGTCTGCAATCATGTAGGATACTGATTGACACTGACTGACAGGACATTCTGCAGTAGTGGGCTACCAGAGCTCTCAGTAGCTCCAGCAACTGAGCTGTGTCCGTTCTGTATCTAAGAGAAGTATACACCCCCCTAGAAACATGTTTTTGTCAAATAATCGTATGTTTGAACCTCTCCGTGCCTTAAATTTCTAGAGAAACAGTAAGAATTGCATTTAATAAGATGCTTCTGGCTGCACATATAAAGCTGGTGCAAAATTCATGTTCTTCATCCCTTCAGGGTAACCAATACATTAAGTTTTTAGCAAGATTCATATCCGTGTAACAACAAGCAGTTGGTTTCTGTCCTGAGCATGGCAGAACCGCCCCATGACAGCAGAGCAGTGTCATTTCAGACCTCCTCAGCACACACAAGACATGTTCAAAGCCTCCACAATCAGGGGAATATAAGCAGTTGTTCCCAAACCCTTCAAAGAAGCATAGGCAGGAAGGCAGAACAATCCTTCCCCCACTCAAAGACTGGCTGATAAGAAAAAAATCTTTCTTTACTTCTCATCAAGGTAGCCGAGTGCTACAGCATAACCTACTTAAGAGTAAAAGCCTAGAGACTACACTGCAACATGAGCACTTATAGGTAACTTCCATCTCGACAAATTCTGATTTTAACATGCAAAATACCATTCTGCATTAAGCTCTGTGACCGACTCTCACAAGGCCATTTTATTTATGGAAAGGGGTGGACCCCAAGCCCACACCATTTTTTGTCAAGAATTTATGCACTACCTTTAAGGACCGTTGACAGTCTGAGACATGGGTCACTTGCAAATCAGTTTTTCTTGCTGAGTTATTACACTATTACCTCTACAGCTTTCTCAGCTTTACAAAGCGTACCTTCGCAGTGTGTGTGAAGGATAAAGAGCCTCAATAAATTCCATTAGACAAAGGCGCAATGAGGATGGCATATTGCTGACTTTAGGATAATGAAAGCAACACTGGATTTCTGTTTATATGTGATTAACACTATGTTCTCATTTCTTGAGATGAATGATTTTAAAGCTCTCGTATTCCAGAAGCAGGTATGAGAAGTGAATTTCATGAAACTAGACAGGATTTTATTATTTATTACAGTAGCATCCATTCGAGCCATCTGATATGAAGTCTCATCATGCTTGATATTTGATAAGCACAGAGTAAGATGCCAGACACCCCCTGCCTCTGGCAACTTGCTTTACAAATAGAGCACACAAAGACCAAGCAGAAGGAAGTGTTAGAGCCCTGTTTAGTACACTGGGAATCAAGTCACAGATTCTGTCTTTACCAAACTCGAATCACGTGCAAGAGAGTCTACAGGAGTGGCAAAACCAAACCCATCCTTTAAGCCATGTTCCTCAGCAGCACTCTATTCTAAACTGCACGTGCCCACCTCAGACCCAGGTATCATTAACAGTATCACAACTACTACTACCTGTTTGAGAAGTCACAGCTGTTGTATTTTCTAGATACGTGTTTAGGACTCCACACTGGGGTTTGCAATGGCAAAGTCACTGCTATCACATAAAATAGAATTAAAAATTAAGCCTTTTGCTTCTCTGAGTACCTATTTAAGTTTAGTTCTCATTGTGTCAAGAGCTGCTTCCACATAACCATTAACATCTCTTAATACCATGCTGGAAATAAAAAGCTACCATAAAAATTACTGTTTTGGGTGTCAGCAGAACCATAATCAGAGAGATTTCAAATTTGTAACCCACAGTCTGAATCATTTTCAACCACCTTATTTCTTACTTTAGGATCTGTTTACAAAGTTCGTTAAACTACAGTCATGGCAATCTTTTAACAGATCAGAGCTGCTCTACTCTTTTATCAACATAACTGCGATTTTTTATTTTAATAACCCAAGTAATTGTGTCAGACACACACCCTCAACAACATAAAAAAAGCAAAACTCTACATAAATTGAGCAAGCTTTTTTAAAAACAAACAACAACAACTAAAAAAACTACAGGCTAAAAATTAAGAATCTGAGAACACAGTACTTGTAAAAACTCAGTAAACATGGTGATGGGGTTCATACTGCAAAGGTACAAAAGCCAGGGAAAGCCAAGTCCCTATGGGAAAAAAACTGGAGTATAGAGGATATTTTCTTTGTAAACCTCCTGTTTCAAGAAAACCAACAACTAACTGGCCGTAATCACCATATAAGCATCTGACTTATGTAAGAGAACAAGGACATCATTGCTTATAACAGATCATAACTTCTATAATAAAATGAAATACTTAATACCCAAACATATTATAGAAAAATGATGGAGAGCAGTATCTTGCTTAGTGTTAGCAAAATCAGCTGCACGTTAGATGATAAACGCTGAAAATAAGTTTATGGCGCTGCAATGCTACCTTTTACTGTTTTTTCCTTTCCACCTTTTTCTGTTCAGCTGCAGAGCAAAAACTGTATAGTACTGAGTTTTAAGAACAAACTGAAGTCATTTTAAGAAAGGAAATGATGCACAAACACTCCTGACTTTGGTCTGCTTAGTCTGCTTTCTGCAGTATCACCACGGCCACATTTCAGCCCTTTGCCTGCTTTGTGCCATGGACAATACCCCAAGACCCAAGGCTTGGCCACCCAAGCCACCCATTACAGCTTGCAGTCATCTAGAGGCCACTTGCCAGCAGCAGGAAGGTTCCCCTGGGCCCTGCTCCCATGCACACAGTCTCTAGCAATGCTAGTCCCTAGCACTTCAGCGATGCTTGCTGAAGCCTGCATTGAGCCAATTCAGCCTTCTAAGTTCACATAAATCTATTCACATTTTCACTTGCCAGTCTGAATTGGCTCAGTGAAGGAGTCAAGTAAGGGTTGTGGCCAGCACAAAGGGTAAAGGAAGAAAGGAGCAGCCAGCTTCACCGAAGGATACATTTGGGGTGTGACTGTGTGTGTAGGAGGAGGCAGGAGAAAGTTTTCAAAGGACTTGGAGGTGGATGTCTCCTTTTAACACCTCACTCCTATCAGTCTGGCTCAGCTCTATTTTATGTTTGCCCTACAGCTAAGAAACTAACTGAAGTTCCTTAGGACACAGAAGGTCTCTTTCCAGCCCGCCCATTGCTGATATTTGCTAAGTGTGTTAAGTAGCCATTTCAGTAGTCAATGTACAGCAGAGAAACCACGTATTATGAACATACAATGTTAATATTCTAGTTAATGATTTTAGAACTCACATGAATACCTTAAGGAAAATAATACAGATGGTTCTCTCTCTGCTTGTCATTGTCTTCAAATATTTGAATAAAGAGTGCATCTGCTTCAAAAACATGAGGAAAATCAATCATATATTGTATTCAATGCTCAAACGTTCCAGCCACTTGCTACCAACATCTAGCAAGAACAACGTTCTGACTGCTGTGGAAGTACTAATAAAGTACGCAGCACCTGCAAGGAAAGTCAAGCTAGCTTCAAAGTAATCAGCTTGGATGCTGTTACCTAAGTTAACCATGAAGCATAAAACCCATTCAAGAACACAAGGAAATACTCTCAATAAGAGAACAACACCAGGAGCCTGAGACCAAGGAGCCACCACAGGGTGTGGGCTGTCATAGCTATATAGCCAGCAGTACTTGAGCTGGCTTGCTCAAGACAAGGCTGGGTACAGCTATGCACCTTGTGCTTGCGGCAGGAAAAGAATGCCGTACCAAGACTGAGCACACTGACCCATGTCATCTCTACAATCACCAACACAGCTCTAGCAGTGAGAAAGAGCAATCCTTGGAGAAGTAAAGCTGAGATACTGAAGCCACCTTTGACATGGGGAACTACAACATCACCCAATCCCCAAATGAAAGAAGTCGGGTGTTTCCCCATTCACACCCACCCTCACAACTGATCAGCTGAACAGTGTTACACTAAAAGTCATTTCCGACATTTTTTCTCCCTTGTAGTTCAACTTCTATTCCTTCTTCTTTTGGTCTCACTAATGGGAAAATGGGAGAAAACTTTACGAATTAGTCTTTCGAAAATGCAAATAAAAGCTAAACTTTAAAAATACCATTTACAAAACTTACAGAAAAATAGAGTGACAAATCAACACTTAAAACTAGTATTTCACTGCTGTGATTTTTTTCAAAAAAATCCATCATTTATTTAAAAATTGTCACGAGCAATTTTTTCTAAAATCCCTTGGCCTGCTGCTTCAACATAGACATGAACGCTTTGGGCCTGCTTCACACAGATACAGGGCCAAAGGCTGTGAAGGTATGACAACATCTCCCTACTTGAGTAAAACCCCACCAGTAGGAGCTGAAACCTCTACTCTGTCAATGAGAGTCGAGGTATAAAATCTGCCTCAGAATTTATAAGCGGACATGTCCATTGCCTTCATCCAGGACCCTTCAGAGAACCTGTGGAAGCCTCAAAGCAAGGCCTTGAGAGGGAGCTGTGCTGGGGACAGAGCAGCACTAGCAGAGATGCTAGCAGCTCTGCAGCCATCTGGCAGAGAACAGATCCTGGCATAACCTGCAGCTTGTCTATAATGATATCATTATACTATTATAACTCACTAGGCAAAAGCTTTCATTCTGAAGCAAAATAGCCTCTCGGTTATTTCTAGAGTGACTTACAGTAAACAGGAAAGAAGAGACTTTTATAGTGTTCTCCTGGAAGTTGCAAAGAGATAATTATATCGGTACTCTAACACAGGCAAATTTTCCTGCATACAAAAAGCCTACAGACAGATTCCAGCTTTTTAGTTCACCTGGGCCAAAGAGCTGTAGCTCAGGAAGATACAAACAGAGTTTTGTAATTTTTGGTCTTCTCTGCTGAGGGCTGCTTGTGTCCATTCTGCCTATTTAGAGACTCAAAAATCCCACTACTTCCACAATTATCCAAACAAAGCCTTCATGAATTGAAAAAAAGAAGTGCCTCTGATCTCCTTATTATAAATTAAGGGCCTCTAAAAGCTTTCAGCATGTCCACAATGAAAGCCTTCAGTGGCTGCCAAAGAAGAGAATGAGTCCAGGGCTTTCTTTTGCTATGGGATGATGGGGAACAGGCACTGCAAGCATGAAATGCACTAACATAGAGAAGGCATACTTCCTAGTCCTTATTAAGTAGGTGAAAATGTTTTCACCAAAAACACTGACTAGAACAGCACTTGGAGACTGACTTACTTCTTTGTCTAGTTATTAAAGTATTCCTTGGTTTTACTGAAAGAATATTAAGGATTTATCCAGGGAGGGATAGGATGGGATCCCTTTCTTAATTCACTGAACTTGACATACTTAGGTGTATATTATACTGCATCCGTAGATTCAGGTAACGCGAAATATTAATTAATTCAGGTATTTTACTTGGAAAATAATTAACTAAAATATTCTATTTCAAAACATTTTTTTTTATCTTTTTTTTTATGAGGATAATTCAGTGTAGTAAGTCTATCTATAAGGGTTCACTCAGAATTACTTGGAGCACGTACCAGAAACACTAAACCCGTATTTTTGAAGCATCTTGGTGAATGGCAACCACACTCAGAACTTACACTTTCTCCTTCTGTTCCATGGTCCCTGGAGACATACCTTTCCCACAGGACAGGGCAGCTCTTTGTCCAGCCTGTGCCATCAGCTGGGAGCAGGGAGCTTCATGTTCAGTGTAATTCCTCTGCACAGAGCACACACGCACAAAGCAAGCTCCAACATTAGCATGTTTGGGTAGAATATACTTCTCTCTTATTTCACACAGGGCTTAGCACCGAAGGGAAATATCTCAGCTGGGGATTCTAGATGTCACTGTAACATCGAGAGAGAATAATAATGATATTTATAAAAGCAATGAGGCTTTTACATGAAATGCACTACATCAGTGCAATCTATTCTGAGAAATTAGTTTTCTTCTGTGGGAGAACTTCTAGACCTCCACTTAAGAGATCTGAAAGATGGTGCAGCTACTGCGGATTGAATGTGTCTTCCTTACCATCCCATTATTTACAAACATTAATGACCAGATGATAATTGGACCACTATTTTTCATAACTAAGATTCTTAATCCATTTGTCATTTAAATAGAAAACAGAATTATTTTTTGAATACTTGTAATAATCATTAAACTGAGCATAAGTAGCACAAAAGTGATTAATTCTGAAGAACACAAAATTAATAGAAGGTAGCAAAAACACTTACTAAAATATGCAGATAAATATTTTACACCACATTAACACAACTGCACATGACACACAACTTCAGTACAACTGAATCAAAACATTAAAAGAGGTCGTAACGCTGTATGAGTGTGTTTGTATTTTTTGCTATTCATATTTCTTTTTCTTCTCCCCTGAAATATCCTGTGGCTGATTAAATGAACAAAGTAATGTTAGTCTAGTCTTCCCTGAACTTCAGCGAAAGCATCTTACAGAGAAATTTAACTCACCTTCTATCCCCAAAACATTTCCAGCCCCATTTCCTGCAGAACACTGCTACCCACCATTACCTGACCTAACTGACAGTCATTAACCACAGCTCTAACCAAAGGCCCCCTGCAATCTCTAAGCCTCCTCTAAGATCTCCATGAGAAACAGCACACACGCAAAGGGACTGACTGACCCAGGGGGAGAACGGACTACCACAATACAGGCCAAGGAGAGAGTTCGTATTATTATCAAACAGTGAGTGGATATTTATGACTCTGCTTTAAAACTTTACAGGGACTACTGAAACAAAAGTATTGAAGCATTTTTTTTCCCCTGATTTTTCATAATTTTCATTGAATCACACTTTATTCTATTTTATTTTGATTACTTATACAGTAATTTGAGTCATACTAAGTTTAATGGGCAAAAGCAAGCTTTCTTCCTGGAAGCCTGCAAAACAACTAAGGTACTTAGTCTCCAGAACTCTACTAAATAAAACAGGCTGAAGGAAAATGTAAAATGATCTTTCTCTAATTTCAATAAAAACTCCAAAAGTAATCACAAATTTTAATGGGAATACATGCTATATCCCATTCTATTATATCCATGTTACTATGAAATGTTGATTACACTATCTTTTCAAGCTTTCACTAAAATAATTTTAGTAGAGATAAGAAAGAGTCATTACAAAAAAATACTTTGTGCACTTCAATACAATAGATCACAGTGTTATGTAAAATATAAATCAAAATTTATAAAATTATGATTAAAAAATAGCAAGTTCTTCTCTTCTTACAAATATTCATAGGTATTACAGAACACAAAACCCAGAACATGTTTTGTCCTCACAAAACAGGAGGAAATGAGTCAAATTTCAGTCAGAGAAATATTAAAATAGATAAGCATCATGTATTCTAAGTATCCTTTTCAAGACAGGCAGATTAATAACAAATAGAATGCACTTTTAATAGCATTTTTACAGAGACAACCTTTTTTTAATGAATAGTCTATTGACAGAATTGGATACTTGAGTTCAAATACAAATTAAAACGAGGTTCAAGACATCAGATTTAAATGACAGAGACAACAATATTAAGGCCCTTAAAAGTCAATGAAGATATTTAAATCAATCAGCTGTTTCACAGGCAGCCAGCACAAGGAATTTAGATTATGCATAATGCTCCCTTTCTAAAACCCACTAATATCAATTGCAAGGCTCCTACTGACAACAGCGCTCAAATCAGTGAGCAATCATGCTACTTCACTCTGAGTAAGCTGCAAATGATGAAGTAGCCCGACTGAGAGAAAGGCATAACAACCAAAAATTCAATTTTAAACTAAATCCAAAATACCGAGGCACTCAGAGAAAACACCTACGCAAATACTAACACTGCTCTTTGACATCTCGTTCAACACGTCAAAATAAATCCCCTCCATTTAGTAACGGAATATACAGAGCACTTCCATCAAACAAGACTTGGCATGCGCAGGTTAAAGACTGCTTCAGGTCCAGTGAGAAATCAACATTACCTGTGCTTTTGTTTTCCCCCTGCCTTTCCAGAACACAGTGAAATTGATAGGGTTAAAACTGACAGTGTTCCACCCTGAGCTAGAAAACTACCCCAAATTGTACAGTTATTTTACTCACAGGGTAACGAAACACAAGTGACTGATCTAGAACCGCTGGATGATGGCCCCAGCCTCCCCAGACACATGGCCACGCCCCCAGCACACCTTGAGCAGAAGAGGGACACCGCACCATTCGCCCTGCCCACCATCAAGCCATCCCCACACCTGGCACTAGGCAGAGTCTGCACGTCTAGGAAGAGCAAGCAGCACGGTACTGCAGAGAAGGAAGCCCCCCAGTAATGATGTCATCTTAACAGCTGGTATTCCTGGCATTAGCTGGCAGCTTTCTCACAGCCACCTATGGTCCTAGTCCCATAATCTCTGCCATGATGCTGTACAAATAGAGTAGAGCTGGTACACCTATGGCGAGCCTCTGATAGCACAGAAATACACAAACATCTGTATTCTAGACAAAATTTACATGCCTTGTGAAACTGGAAGAGCCCAGAATGCCTACAAAAAACAGCCCAGTTTGATCACTGCCACCAGCTGCCCAAGTCATTCAGCACCTGCACAAAGAGGTTACATAGATCCTGCGACTGCTGTAAAAACAGAAAAGAAGCACTCACTCAGCTTTGCCTTACTCCTGAAAAGACAGCAATTTCAATACAGAGGAAGAGGTCCTAGGTAACGGCAGACAGATGAGGGAGCGCATTATGGATCACAGTGAAAACCAGCAATATTGTGATGATGGCCACCTAACTTCCCTCAAGCTGTACATACGCGTTGTAGCAGAGGAACACTGTCACTAATGATGGGAAGAACACAGGGAAGCTTTAGAGGTGATTTTTGGAACTCTACCTGGTCCCAATGGTATGAGTGATGCTCGAAGAAATACAACGATGTTTTGAAAAACTACTAAGTGGAAGGACAAGGTGCCGTGATGAGCAGTTAAGCAGTGGGTATCACATCTGTAGCGGATAAGAGATGACAGAACATGTCAAGACGGACTGTGAAAGACCAAGACAGAGAATGAGGTAATTCAGAAGGGGTACTAAGCTGAAAGGGTGAAAAAAGATATTACCTAGTCAAATTGACAAGCTACAGGTAAGTGTATTCATCTCGAAGATATGAAATGATGACAGTCCAGGCAGGAATCTCATGGCTATGTAAGAGAGGCTGTCTTTAAAGTGCTACATATAAATAATTGAATGTATTTCTGTTTTTAAAGATCAAGCTACCATTTTTGTCAAATTGAACAGAATTCTCGCAGCTATTTCTCCTACCACAAGCAGGGCCAGAGTCTCTCTGCTACTGCTAGAAGACAACAAACATAGTTAGAGATGCAGAGACCATCCTATGTCCTGAGCCAGAATGCAGCTGGCAGATCCACCTCAGGCAACTTCCAAGCATCTGTTTTTTCCTCTCAGAGCTGCTCTCCTGTAATTCATCTAGTTTAGACTCAGACAGTCTCTGGGTCCTTAACAGAAATCTGTAGCTGTTCCCAAATGCTTTACCTTGTGTTTCACCCCAATCTACATATTGCCATAAGCCCTGAACTCTCCATCAGGTCATTTTTTTGGAGTTTTTCACTCCCAAAATTTTTCACCACAAGTCTCAGAAACTTAAATGTAACAACAACAACTGTGACTGGGACCATAGCTGGCTACATTCATATTTGAGCTGTTTCTCAGGAATGCTCAAGTGGAACAATTTATATCATTGTTCTTTGGTGTGGGTTCAACAGGAGCAAGTTAACTCTAGTGCCATTTCAACCTTTTCTCAACTATGTAATTCCACCACTTCTACATGGTTACTATACATATGTGCATAGTTATGAATATATAAGTAATATTGAGCCTTTTTTTTTTTTCCTAATCCATCCACAGTCCCAGAAAAAGGATTTTTTTTTTTAAGCAGAGGTTTGTTTCACATCAGACAGGAGAGAACAGGCTTGGAAAGCACAAACTGAGAAATGTGCTTTGTATAGAAAACTAGCAATAGCCTGGGACATACAGAGGGGTACTGAGTGTCCTGCTCCTGGTCACTGATAGAGCAGATGGCAAAGCTGAAGACATAAATCTAATCCTAAACTCTTCAGCCCTTCCACATTTGCCTTGTAATACTAACTATCCATCAGACGTACAGGGTTTAAAACCCTTTGCATGTGTATCTATGAAGAGTTAAGAAGTGAAATCTAACCAAGGCTGGCCAGCACCGGGGTACGTTGCACTGCAACATTTGTGACCTTCTCACTGTGGCTGTGGACTGCAGAAGCAGTTGACACGTAACAACATTCATGGTGTAGGTTACTGTCATTACTAAGTGCCACCAAGTCCAAGCCTTACTGATATTTTTACTGCAACAGCCCTCAATGTGGAACTGAAGAACAGACAGCTCTGAGCAGCACAACAGAAATTAGTATTTTCAAATTGACCTCAGAGCAGTACCTATATGAAGACAAAGGTAACATCCAAGCCTGTTCCACAAACGTCATGCACTGCGGATAAAATCTACGCTAAGCAACAACTTCATTTTTTAAGTAGTTATTTGGCTGCAAGGCACATGGTTGACTAAGGATACTGTATTACTCTTGCTTAATACTTTTCTAAGAAGAAAAAACAAAATAAAACGAAACAAAGGAACACCACCACCCCATAAAAATGGCCCCTGTAGAAAGTTATTTACTTTTTCAACAGCATTTTGACCCCCACAGTTCTCAGCTTATGACCTGCTCTTCCAGAAATCTTCTTACCTTCATGAAAACGAAGTCATGTGATTCAGCACTTTAAATTTCTCCTTGACCTTCAGTTTACCTGCTCTGTTGAGATGCAATTTACAGTTCTGCTAGATGAAAGTGGAGTTCAGAAAGAAAAACATGGAGTTGCTAACAAAGCTGCTAAGCTAATTTTTGCCTGCGGAAACAATCATAAATCTACTGTAGATTTAGGCTAAATCTTAACTTTTTCACCTGCAAAAATACGTGAAAATTTTTTCTTTTTTTTACAAAGCCACATTCAAAACAAATGAATTGCGTTTTTGTGTTTCAGCTTAACATTTCTCAAAAATTGGGTTTATCCATATTAAGTCCTGCAGTCATAAATGAAACACAAAGTTTTGATAAAGATACACAGGCATACATATATGTAGCATGCTTATGCACAACATAACATGCTTATGCCCAACTTAAATGTAACATTTAGGCCCAGTGAAGAGTAATTTGTAATGTGAAGTAACTGCTAATCAAATTACTCCTTTCTTCACTACAGTGAACACGATATATTTAGTAGTTAGCAACATGGTAAGTGAAAATTAATTAGTAATCCTGGTCTTTGCTGATAGGCAAATAGATTTTTGGGTTGTTTCCCTCAGTCCTTTTCATCCCACATCTAATCATAGCAAGGCACAGCCTTCTTTCTAAACCTCATTCATCCCTAAAATCTGCTGGTTTGGTTTATTCTTCTTTTGGCTAATATGGAGCAAGGCAGAACTGCCCAAACATAATCACACATTTTAAAATCATTTCAGCAGGTCCTTTCATCATGTTATAAATTACCTTGCCTTTTGAGAGAAGCCCAGTTTTTATTTTAGTTCAAACACTAAGTGGTGATTACACACAAGCATCTACTTAGAAGTACTGTCAGGCAGGGCAACTTTGCCCTTAGAGAAAACTGTTAATTGTCTTGTACCGGTTTGACTGTGGGCAAAAACTGAACAAAGGACCCTATGGCTTTGATAAGCAGTTGGTATTTTGGATATGTTCTAGTTTACTAAAATAATACTTTTGTAACACGCATCCTCTGAAAATCTGAAATCCGGAGAAAGCAACCAGGCTGTTAGATGAAGCACAGCTGATGGAGTGTTTTTGTTTGTTTGTTTGTTTTTTATTACAGAGGAACTGTGAAAGGAAATCCTTGCATGCCTATTAAGTTTTTGTCATGCTACAGAAAACAGACAGGATTCTACCCTGTTACTCCTCACACATAGAATAGAAATTTGACTGCAGATTTTCAAATTTGGACCCGTTTCCAGTTACCTTCATTGTCCGATGGAGAAGAAAATTAGAAGAAATAAAGAACTGATCTGAATAGCAACTTCAGAGCTACTTTTATTAATATGATTGTGCAAAAGGGATGAACAGCCCACTTCCTTGTCTTCTGGGGGCTTCTACTGTTACTGTTGAACACAAAAAGAAACCACCCAGAGGTGGCTATGTTCTCACTGCTAATAACAATCCAACAAGCCACTAGAAAACAGCGTTGTCTGCCCATTCACAGTTCAGTGACAAGCTATCTGCATTTACCCTCTGCTTCTTGGAATCTCTAATTTCCACAGCAAAACTTTCAAAACACAGTAAGAGCAAATAAACATTTCCTTCTTGGAAACAGAAGTACAGCTCATTAGCAGGCAATGGAAGCCAGCACACTCTTTGGGGACTTCAGATCAAACCTTATCTCTGTTTCCTAGTTCTAGCAGCAAATGAATGTTCAAGTCTTTTTGTTACTTGCTGCTGAGACTAAGCTCCATGCCGATCCTCAGTGCTCACGGAGCAGTTCTGAGAATTGATGGCAGAGCCATAATTGAGGCAGACTGCAGAAAACTACTAACATGAGAAACCAGAGAAGAAGGAGCAATGAGCCCTCCATTTCTTCTGCTAGCTTTTACCAACTTGAGCTACAGTTGTCTCTGCAGACACGGCATGGGTCATTCAGGTACTGACAACTTGGCTTCAAGGATGTCTCATCAAAATTAAATGGCAGCTTTTCCCCTCTTGTTCCAGGTTCCAGGAAACCTCACCTTTGTGCAAAACCGCTTCAGACTCTAAAATAAAAGAACCCAAACCGCAGCAATAGCAAGTCTCCTTGGATATAAACATGGACAAGGCAGAGTAGTGGCATAAAAACATATGCTTGGAGCAAAAGAACTCGAGTTATGGGAAATCATTCAAGTTGTAGAAAAATGACGTCTTCCGCAGACTTTTCTGCCATCTGTGTCTTGAGTCTTCCTATGCTTTACAAGCTACCATTGTACCCATTCCTGCCATCAGTGCCAGTCTGATTGCTCTGAACTGACTGTCACAATCACCCAGGTGTCCTAAAACAAAACCTTGCTCAAGATCACAGGTATTTCCTTCTGGCTCCCTCCCTAAATGGCACTTCTTTCCATATCCATCTGGATTACCCCAGTTGCTAACACAAGGAAATTTCGAATAGGCTGCAAAGAGCCATCAACTTTTTCTCTCAGACAAGCATAGGAGAAAAATTCTGATCTTCACAGCGTCATAGGATTTAATTTATACCCAGGCAAATTAAAAGCCAGTCACAAGGAAGACAGGCACTTCAAAGGTAACTTTAATTCTTTTTCAGCACACCTTACTCCTAGATGCCAACCTTTCTCCCCAAGCCACCCTCCTTGCCAAGCATGAGAACCTCTTTCGTCAGACTCTGCCTTTCATCACTGAACTCTCCTTTACTATCACCTCTTCAGAAAGGGCCTCACACTTTGCTCTAAGAAGCTAACACATAGTTTGAAGTTAGAGCCCTGCTTTTTTTTTTGTTTGTTACCACTAGACAAATGGAATGATTCTTTGCATTGGTTTTAAACTGAAAAAAAAAAAAAAAAACGAATCTTCCTGTGACCCCAAGGCAACCTGGGAGGTTGATACTGACCTTTATTGCCCTCCTATGCTATTTTTTTCCAAGTGGGAAGCAAATAAAAAAAACTCGTGCCTTTTCTGAAGGAGAAGCCTATTGTGTCATCAATGATGAATCAGGTATTGATACAGCTTCCTTGATCTTAAGCATCAAGCAGGAACAAACCACACTTGCCACAAGTGCTACAGTGGCATGACAGACACACTTTTGCCCAACACTCTTGGGCAAAGAAAGGCACACCAAGTTGGACAAATATGGAAAACCACTATCGCCTTCAGTCAGACATGACCAGTGCATCATTGGACTTTGATTTGTTTGGTCTCTGAAAGTGAAAAAACAGCCGCATTGGTTTTCCTAGCATTGAGATGCTTCGTCACTCAAAGAAAAGTTTTACTACTTGTTCTGGCTGGCAAGCACAAAACCCCTTAAAGACTTGAACCTATTGTTTAAAGAGCAAGAACAAAACAATCTTATCAGTGTTTGCAGATTGTGTGGTTTGTAAGATTTTCATCTAGCTTAATTTGAATTAATTTCTTTATCTACCTCAAAGCTATCCAGATAGTACAATTTTCAGGTTGGTTGGTTGGCAGAGACTGTAAACACTGAACATATAAACACTTTGATCCATTCTATTTCCAACTGAACTTTCATCCTCTGCCTATAAATGAGCAATGTGCAAACAAACTGCTTGTGTCTACAGCAAGTTCTGACACCTGTAGGCCAGATGAACTGAAATAAGGAACATTAATATTGAAGGGAAGATACTCGATAACCTTCATGGGTTTTCATCAGCCCTTGAATCAAGTGTTTTTACGTGAACTGAGCAACGTTATCCTTTTTAATCTTGCCTATATCAAGCTTTTCATAAATTACATCTATTTTATGTTCAAAAATAAGACAAAGCCGAAGGATATGACAGCTTATCTGGAACATTTAAACCAGGCTTAACCAGCTGTGCCTTTGAAATCATCTTTTTATGTGACTGCAGGTAGCTTCAACTACTACCCACTGAAGAGATGTCATTCAAGTCAGTATCTATCTAGCTACCAAATTCAGGATTCTGCACAAACACCTTGTAGGCATTTCTCTTCTTTTATTGAAACAAATCTGTACTGACATCTAAGGAAAGCCTACCATCTGTTGGGAGCCAGTGAACCCTTATTATTCCTTATTTGAGATGAGCAGGCACTTAAAGGTCATTTTTTTCCCCGAATGTTCTTCAGGTTCCTTTCTTTAGATAGCAAAGCAGAGACCATGTCAGCAAGAAGGTCAAGAACAGTCAAGTGAATACTCTTAATATTAGTAAAATAATTGAGCCTAGAATATAACAAGAAAGCCTAGCACCACGAAAAAAAAAAAAGAGAGGGAGGGAAGGAAGGCCAAGAAAATTTCACTTTAAAAAAAAAAAAAAAAACATACGTAAAATGAGCCTCAAAGATGTGAAAAATAAAGAAATAAAGTAATTGAATAAAACTGTCATTCTTTTAGCCGCTGAAAGGTACAACTTGTGGAGAAAGAACTGTGTGGCTTGGACTTCGATCCTCTTAAATGAGCCCAAATCCACAACCAAGAAGACAACATAAATGATCATTCACACAAGTATTTTGAGGTTGCTGCTGGTTTGCTGTTATCTGAAAACCTCCTTCTGAAACTTTCAGTTTTGATTGCACTAGTTTAAGCTGTGCTAGTTAAAGTCTCCATTTGTTTTCAGCTGCTGTGCCCTTTATTTAGGAGGGTGTCATTAATACTGCCTTATACAAACTGTATCCTGATTTAGTTTGTCACCAATATGAAATACTAAAGTATTATTTATAAAGCTCATCATGAACATCTTGCAAACTACACCAAGCTACACAGCATGCACTTAGGCAACTATGAGATACAGGGCACTACATAAGCTTTATTTTCTTGCAATAGCAGTGACAAAGAGGTGAAGCATCTTTAGAAGTAAGCAATGAACCCCATTAGTAAGCAACGGAAGGTAGACGGGATGACCAAAGAATGGTTTTCTTAATTTGGGAAGCAATGAGACAGGGAATCTTTCCTACAGGTTGCATGAAGTAACTCTATCAGTGTATTTTTGTGAAGTGTTTGTTCCCTTCCGAAGTAAAGACTGAAAGCTAAGAGGTGGTGTATATTTTTAGAGATTTAATGACATTTTGGCTTGCTGAGACCTCTGATTCTTATCAGCTCCCTCAGAAATTGGATACCCTGGTTAATCTGAAAAATGCACGGACAACTCTTCCCACTTAGACACCTGAGATCAATCTTGCAATAGTTAAGATCTTCACTGTGTTCTGCTAATGCAGGTTTTCTATTTATTCCTGCTGATCTAAAACATTAGAACTTCATTCTTTTTATGAAAATTTCCCTTATACATGTGAGCAAAGGAAGTTGATGCTAAGTAACCTACCCTGTAAAAGCACATGCTTTGATAACAGGGTGCTTAATTCATTTTGAGATGCAGCCTGTAACTTCATACATTTATTGACTTACATTCTGTGAACAGGTTATGTTCAACAATGGGGATGCTCAAACAGTATTAGCTGGTAATAATCACCGAATGATGATGTTCTGAATGGTATTTATTTTCTCCTATCTGTTAGGCAGTATTGGTCATTTGCAATCCTCTCTAGCACTTTATTTAATAAGCAGATGGGGAGGAAAGAAAAGAGAAAAAAAAAAAATCAACCTTTCCCCTGAATGTAACTGCTTACTGCAGTGTAAGTCCCCACCACATTCCCATGGCAGGATCAGGCAGCATCTCCTATTGCAGCTGAACTGCATGAGAACAGTTATTAGGTACACAGCAGCTCACCAGACAGCACAGCTGAGCTTGATTAGCAAATGCGAATTTGACCTAGTTTGCTGCACTTTAGCATTCTATATTCAAACAGTACAGTAGTAGATACTACGCAAATCACTGCCAGAATGTATTTTCATGAAAATGCTTTTTAATCTTCATTTTGATTATGAAAGCTAGATCAACCCTAAGTGAGAAAACTCTCGACTCTCACAGCCCACAATAAACGCTCTATCCTTAATTTCCACGAGGCTGGGACTGGCCTTCTCCTGAAGGGAAGGAGTTTGCTTTTCCCAGCACTGGAGTACTAGAAAGAAGTGAAAGCAGATGATACGAAAGCATAAAGAGGATTTATCCGCTATGGATTTCTAGAACTTTCCATTTTCTCTGACACTGATGACATTATACAGAATGCTATTTTTCACTAAAATTACAGCTTTTAACACCCTCTCAGGGCATGCATCTAATTCAAGACATACAAAGGAACACTGGAACTGGAATCCAAGACTCCACATTTTAAAACTAAGCCATACACATCTACCTCCTAGGAACTATCTGGGCTACAGGTGAAGCAACAGCACACTTACAGCAAAGCTATCTTGTGTTTCACAGACAACACACATTCAGGTCTTACTGGGATACTGTACCAGCTTAGCTTCACCCCTACCAGGCATGCTGGTGTTCAAGCCCCACAACACTTGCTATAAATAATCAAATTCAGTCATTTGGCGTGGAATTGTAATACACCATTCTTTATCCTAGCACAGAGATCTGATTTTTTTTTTTTCTAACTTTTCTGAATGAATGTTGCTACTTTAGATGAATATTAATGACACAGTGCAAGCAGGAGCTTTTTAAGGTTTGGAATTATACAGTGACAATCCAACTACCCTGACCTGTAACACCATAATATTTATGGAAGAATTTCCAATAAAATATTTCATTTTCAGATACTTCATTCACTATGCAGCAATTATTTCCCATAATGCAGACTTACTGAAACAAAAGGGAACATTTTTCTACACCGAACTCAAAGGAACCAAACCTCTCTCTTTTCTTTTCACTCAGCAGGAACTATTTTTCTTTTTTGCTTCTTCTGAGCAAGCTGGTGCACTCAAAATGTTTCAGGAGAGACAAGAAAAATGTTCACACCAAGCTTAAGTCCCCAGATCCAGGATGCTGGCTGTACTGGCCATAGATCACACTACCAGGTGCTGACAATGTTCTGCCAGTTTCAACAGTTGTCTCTAGTCCTGCTCTGTATCATCTGCCATGTGTTGCCTTAGAGTGAATCCTCATTCTGATTTCCTGCCTAATTGCTCAATTCAGCATTCATTTACTAGTAGAGTCTCTCTGCCAGACTACCATGTGTTTTTTCATCATTCTGCTTCACTGACAAAACTGGTTGAACAAACAACTATCCATAATTCAGTCACATTTCCATACCTCAAATGCCAAGTTCGGTCCATGGTCATATATAAAAATCCTAATACTAATTGTTGTAAATATTTCTATCACAGATCAGTAGAAATATACCAACTCCGATCTTTCTGCAAGCTCAAATAAATTGTAATTTGGTACTAGAAATGTACTGGTCGTTATCTACTATTCATTTGAAAATTTTTCATTCTGTTTACCCCATAAGAGTACAGACAGGCATAGAAACCTTCAGGGCCAAGTGTACAAATGCAAACAGTGCAGTTAAGGTGTGCCATCTGAAATTGGTTTTGAATGAATGATAAATATAATTAAATATCCGATCTTCAGCACACTTCTTTGAGAAGGTCCTTAAATATTTTTAATGCCCTCCAGTGTTTCTTGACCACACCAAATATGTAACAATCAAGTCTGAAGCTGCTGTGAAAACAAAACTCCCATTGATTTCAAGTGTGATACACACTTTTATTGAGAACAAGATGCTTAGCTCATCAAGTTCAAGCCCTTAATCCGGCAATTAGATAATTTACAAACAGAACCTAGTAAATACTGAAATGCAGCTTCCATGTGCGGAGTAACCTTCTGTAGTTAGTATGTTAAGAACTAACAGATGCAAGATGAACCTCAGGAAAAATAATCATTTGTTTTCCTAAGACCAAACCATGATGCCACAGATGAAACCAACCTACAGTTCAGACTGCAAACTTAACTTTCCTGCCCTTACACCAAGCCTGTCTGAATTTAAAAAGCGACTGGACTGTGCACTTAGTCACATGGTCTAAACTTTTGGGCAGACCTGTGTGGTGCCAGGAGTTGGACTTGATGATCCTTATGGGTCACTTCCAACTCAGGATATTCTATGATTCTACAATACATTCCATATCCTTCCAAAAGGAAACCTGGAGGTTTGTAAATGGAGTAACCAACACTGGAAGTACCAGAATACCAAGGATAATTCAAGGCATGAGGACTTCAGAAAGCAATGGTGATTGACCCTCCACAGTTAGATTTCCATAAGCCTACAAACAACTCATTCTACAGGGTTCTCTTAGTGATCTCAGCCTAGTTTCTTCAGAGAAACTGCACTGAATAAAGGTGAATGAATTTGTCAATGCTGTACTTGTAATTAGACAAAACTGTGAAATGGAGTGCTAGTGCAGACTGATACATCTCATTTAACCTTAAGAATAATCCATCTTAATGAGTTTGCATATGTTCAACCCTTATCTTTGTCAAGAAAAATTATACAGAAACACACGTTTTTGCTACATATACTTTAACGACTGAAATTCTTATCCATCCAGTTGGATACCAGGTTGTTTCCTTGAACACCTTCACGTGTAAGATTCTCTTTACTGTACTTGAAAAACTAAATTCATTCACAGAATACTTATTTACCCTGCTGCTGTGAGAAAACCCAGACCATTTGCTTTTCCACCATTTTCTCTGTTTTCTTGCTCGATATTGCTGAGGGAGCTAGCTAGTATCATTTCACTGCAATGCTTCTTTGAATTACTTTCGAAAGGTCACGGTGACTTTGGGAGGATTGGAAGAAAGCACACGTTACGTTACTCTTTTCTTCAAGAAGGGCAAGGACAAAGATCCAGGAAACTATGGGCTGTTTATTCTCACCTCACTTGCAGAGAGGGTGATAGAACAAACACCCCTGGAAACCATTTCCAAACACAGGAAGGACAAGAACACAACCATGAGTAGTCAGCATGGGTTTCCAAAGATGAAATCATGTTCGAAGAACGTGGTGACCTTCTATGATGAAGAACAGCAGCTCAGTAGATGAAGAAAAGCAAATGTTGCTCATTTTTATGTTAGTAAGGTTTTCAACACTGTCTCCTGTAACATCCTCACTGACAAATTGCTAAAGTACAGACTACATAAATGCAGTGTGAGGTGGACTGAGGCCTGGCTGAACAGCCAGGCTCAAAGGGTTGTGATCAGCAGCATAAAGTCCAGATGAAGGTAACACACTAGAGGAGTGCAGTTTAACATCATCAGTGCTGTGGATGATGGAACAAAGGACACCCTCAACAAACCTGCAGATGATACAGAAGTGGGAGGAACAGGCTGGAGAAGCGGGACAACAGGAATGTCAGTAAGTTTAAATGGAAACACCAAGCCCTGCACCTGGGGAGGAGTAACCCCCTACACCACTGCAGGCTGGGGCCTGAATGGCCAGAAAACAGCTCTATAGAAACATGGGCACACTGGGGAGAGTCCAGCAAAGGACTGATGGGGGAAAAAAGAAATTAGATTCTTCTCAATGGTGCGCAACAGGTCCAATGTAAGGAAGTAACGTCTATTTAGATTTTCATTTAAACATAGGAAAAAGCTGTTTAATCCAAGGTTCATTGAACGCTCCAACAGGTTGCCCAAAGAAGGCTGAAGAGTCTCCATTCTTAGATACATTTAAAACAACAACAGCCTGAAGTACAGCTGATACGATTTAAACAGGACGGGTGGACTACATCTCCAGAGGTTCCTTCCAACCTCAATGTTCTGTGAGAAACACAATGGGGCAGCCCATTCAGCTTTGTCCAGAGAATGGCTAGAGACACAGCTCTGAGTACACTAAGAGGAAAGTGATGTACAAAACAACATTTGTTCTGGCTAGCATAACAAGTCTGGCATAACTACATTGCTGCCTGACAGTACAAACACCAGCCAAACCCTCCTCTGCTTCTGGCTGTTCTGTCAAAAGCAGAGAACTTTCCAACTAACTGAAAAGATATCAGTGAACTGAAATTCTTCCTTCCTAATAAGGAAGACTGCTGTACAGACTAGGAGGTGCCAATTCAGAATTTTATCAGAAGTTTCCACTAGATTATAGTGAAATCCTCCAACAGGAAGATTCAGAACAATTGCATTTATCTTGCCAGTCTTTTCTTTAGAGCATCTTAAGCCACAAAAATCCAGCCCCTGGCATGAATGTTCCAATGCTCAAGGCACCAGTATTCAGCCTTTGATACAGCTATTTAGTGGATGGATCATATTGAGTCTTCAACTTTTCCTTAATTCTTTGAATGTCCATTTAAAATAAATACAACTGCCACTCCACAGAGGGTTGCCAGAAGCCATCTCCAGAGAAGTGGATAGATGCCTCTCAAGACACAGTAACAAGGCCAAAATCCACAGCCCCAAACAAAGGTTGCGAACAGGGAAATGATCAAAACAATATTTTTAAATCTATCAAATGTTAAAACTTCCTAAAATAAGAATACTAAACATATGGCATAACAGCAAACATTTAAACAACCCTGCAGTACTACATAAAGAGAAAGGTTAAAAATGTTTTGTCAGCTTAGTCTGCATTTGAAGAAGTTGGGATTTTTCTTCTATTTTACAGAACAGCTAAAAGGAAAGTTAAGATAGAGAGCAAAACAAGAAGCACAGAAATGGAAGAAATGACTGCACTTTGTCTCAAGACTTTTTCTTTAAAATGTCTATGAAACTTACCATTTGTTATGTTTAGTGAGTTGTTTTTAAAATTCATAGCTTTTCAAACACTAGCGTGTTTCTTCATGTGTTATTAACATCACAAAATCTCCAG
Organism: Netta rufina; assembly: GCF_964035555.1. Taxonomy (NCBI): domain Eukaryota; kingdom Metazoa; phylum Chordata; class Aves; order Anseriformes; family Anatidae; genus Netta; species Netta rufina. The sequence goes on along the minus strand of NC_140130.1, from coordinate 3,638,299 downwards.
GTTCATGTTTACACATTTTGCTAAAAATGTTACAGAGTATTAGATAGCTACAATTGCATTGAATTTGCCATCTTGAAGTTTGTAAATCTGCCTGGCGGCTGTGGCAGAGATAAAATGAGGAAGCAACTACCTCTTTTTTGCTAAGACCAGTATGCGTTTGACATGTCATTGTATGAATATTCTGGGAGATTTTTCTAAAACATCACATACTTTAGCACCATCCCACAATGATCTTTATACTCCCACTGACAGTTTTCAATACCCTTTATTTTGTGTTATACAGACCATATTACTTATTCTGCTCTCATGTACAAATCCAGTGAAATACGTAAGAACTAATGGTATATGAAAATATTTTAAAAACATGTTGCATCACCTGAGAGCAATTTACAATGCAAAATTACATGTAGATACACTAAAAAATTCTTACCTTGGATTATGGAAAAGGTTGAATTTCAGTTGGCTAATGTAGCTGGATTTAAGATTAAAAAGTAAAATACTCAACTGAGAACTTGAGAATCATAGAGAGAAGAAATTACTTCTTACTTACGACAGTTAATTCAGGCACTCTGGGAGCAGACAGGCAGTAATGACAGGTGCAAGGCAGGGCCTATCTTGTGCTGCAGTTTTCTCTCTCCCTCCCTGTCTGCTGCTGCATTTCTCTGCATCTCTCCAGAGGCACGTCTCTCATCCTAAGCATTCTTTCTCTACTTAGACAACAGTTTTCTACTCCCTGGAAACAAACAAACAAAACCAAAAACACTTAAGCAACAAACATCAGTGTGATGAATCTATAAACATGTACTCATCCTGTAGATGATCTGGTTACTCTCCTTTCTCAGAAAGAAATGGTTTGGGTGAAGTGTCAACCTTCAATACAATAGACATATTTTTACAAGTTATCGTAGGAAACATTTACAGCTCTGTTTTTTATCTTGACCAATGTTTGAATACATTAGTGGCCTATCATTAAAATGGTTAGGCCTATCTACACGAGGAGATTAATTCCAACAGGTGAATGTAAATTACAAAACTGATTACCATATGGCAATTGGCAGTACCTTGGGATGAATGTGATGATGTATTTGGATACAAGTGGACATAACCATATGTGATGGTTGACCACAGTGCAGCAAACCATCCAACACACAAATTTAGAGAGGTTTTCAGAGCTTGATGGAGGTACACAGTGTTGCAAACCAAAGGCTTGCTGGATGAGATACAGCATGTTCTCAGACCATATGTTTGTTCCATAGAGGACTCTGAAGTAGTGTTTCAGTTACTGTTTCATGCCCTACTCATTCCTAGTTACTCCTGACTCTAGTGAGAAGAGGAACTGCTTGTCCACAGATGCTTGATTTCCATATGCTGTCAGTGCTCCATTAATTGGCGGTATGGACAAGCAGAACAGTAGAGGTTCAACAAGCAGAACCCTGGAGGTACAGATTACAGGGCACTCTGCAGAGCACAGGTCTGGATGGGGAGCACCAATGTCAGTAAGTACAAATATGATTCACTCCACAGTATCTAGAAACCCTGTACTTTGTATGCATTTTTATATCAGGTTTACCATGAGGAATTGGTGTACATTCACCCATTCACACAACACCTCCAGCACCAAGAGGACAAGATGACCTAGTGCCAAGCAAGGCACATGCAGCTCTGCAAAAATACTTAAACCTCCCATGGAAGCAATGCTAAGCTAGAGCTAACAAACCCACCTGGACTACAGCTGAAATGGTAAACACAATTAATATGGTATAGTTCTTTATGTTTCCAGTTCCTGACATGTGACACTGGCTAACTCTGCTTAAGTTCATTTAATTCTAACGGATTTTTAAGAGCAAGCTCAAGGCAATACATGCAAAGGTAAGTTAATTGGTTTTGTATTTGAGACAACCAGAGAGCAAGGTAGCTCTTTTTCCGTGGCAGCACATCTGACCTGCCACAAGTGCCTTAGCTCTGCATGGAGCTAGATGAATTCTGCACCTGTAGCATAGAAAGTGCAAAACCCAGATCATGTACATGTAACTGAATGCTGAGTGCAGTTTGTAAGTACACAGCATGTCACCATGGTGAATGTATGGAGACTTGTGTTGACTCAGCTGACTGCTCACAAAGGAAATCTCCCATAAGATCAGTTCTCCTCGGAATGCAACTTTGCTGTCACTCCTGAATAGTGTGAAAGTGTCACAAGCTTCTACACACATAACATAGACCTGTGTATGAGCTCTGCATTTTACAACTACAAAAAAGCTCCCTTGCAAATAAAAAGATGGAAAAAATCTGCATACTTCATTGTGGTTTTGTTTTTATTTATTTATTTTATTTATTTATTTATTTATTACTTTTTCTGCCCACAATCCTTCTGTTCCTGTTCTCTTTGGGCCACACAAAGTGCGAAGAGCAGTAAGTTAAAGTTTCATGGCACAGTGCTAGGGAAGAGGCTTCTTTCGTAACTACTATTCGTGAACTTCAGCATGCCCCACTAAAGCAATGTTACTATTCCAAGGGCTGCTGTCTTCCTTTGGTTAGCTGTGATTTTAACAATGGAAAACTTCCTATACTTCTATTAAACAATTACATTTAGGAATTGTTAGTAAGTGTAAACAGGCACATGTTAGAGGCTATTTATTACATAAACATAAGAAACGTTTAAAAAAAAAAAAAAAAAAAAACACCAAAAAACTACAAACAAAGCAGACACCTCCGATACCCACCCCCCCCCCCCCCCCCAAAATAGATTTTTGGTATTTGACAGTTTTGTTTAACTTACAGAAAATGTTTCAGTAGAGAATTTTAGCAAGGGCTGTCTGCCTAGTAAAGCACAGAAGAATCCTTTTCTGAACAGCTAGACAAAAGTTGGATATGGAGCTCATTATTTACATTATGAGGCTTGTTACCTTATACTTCATTAAATTTGAGGACTGAATTACTGCTTGAATGATGCCAAGAAAGATCGCTAAAAGACTTTCCAGTATATTAATAACTCTGTAGAAGTTTATTAACTTTCCAGCACTATCAGAGGAAAAAAACAAACAGAAAAACATCTAGCCAAACTCAAGACGAGAGAAGCAAATAATGACAGATGAAGAGGGGTGGGGAGAACAGGTCTGCAGAATTCAAACGTTATCACAAGACTCATCAGACTCCTCTCAACATATGTGATATGGCTATAGAAGTTTCAGAAATACCCCATATAACATAGGTGCCTTAAAAAAGCTATCAATCCTGGGCTTTGATTTCTGTGAACCGTTGGATAATACAATACAGTTTCAAACTCCTACTTACCTTCATGATTCTGCAGAACTGTGCAAAAAATAAGTACGGGTCTACCCATCACCAGCAAGCCAGACAATAAAACTGAGCTCAAATTTAATGGAGGAGTTCAAACATTATGTTGAACCCTACTCAAAGCAGAAAGAGACCCCGCTCTACTATACTATCGGTAGCAATGCCATCAGATCTATCAGGACTCTGGTTGTATTAGGCAGAGTCCATTGAACACAAGGAATTCAGGTGTGACATGCTTATCTTCTACATTACTTCTATTATGGTAAACAAAAATTAACAAATAGGTAGAACAGGTAAAACAAAAATAATATAACAGGTAAAACAAAGTTCAACAAATATTTTCAAGATAAATAAACCTGAGCCAGAAAATATTGACATGAAATTAAGATATATGAAATAATACATATCTCCAAAGGTTGGTAAAGCCGACCCTTTAATTCAGGGTCACATTTAGAAAACACCACAAAATGTTACATGTAGCATTAAAGCACAAATTATTTCCTGAAATAATGTGTTCTAGCATGTCAGATCTGAATTTATTTGCACTGTATTAAAGCTTAATTAGAGAACATTACTTGCAATGGTAACTGTATGCTCCACATTATGCATATGCTTAAGTCCTATCATATTAAACAAGATACATTCTTCTTTCCCAGCACAGCATCAAACAACAGGTTTCCATCTCTGCTAAATCCAAATTTGCTAAAGGCAAATTCTGACTTTATTTGAATTAGGATTACAAACTGAATAGCAATTTGAAAACTACATTTATTTGCATTTTTTTCACTTGGATTTTTTTTTAATATTCCTTTTTCCTTACACAAAGTCTCAAGTGAAGAAAACGCAAACAGGTTGTTTTGAATTATCTATGCAAGTTATATCCTTCTGCCAACTTTTGGAATAAAAATCTGACCTGACAAGGTTAGAATTATTTTCAACTCCACTGCAATAAATAAAGTGACTCTCAGACTGACTGGTACCTGTTACAGACAGCACTCATCCATGGTGGTATGAAATCTGAGCAAAGACACATCATCTTTGGGTAATCTGAAATAAATGTATTAGAGTATTAAAAACATATATTTTATATTAAAGTGATTTATAGAATGGTTCTATGGTGATTTATTTTTGAATCTCTTTTATTTGAGAAAACTAGATTTTGAGAACACAATGATTTCAGAGTGTAAGTAGACAAACGGTACAAACCATGTCCTTTCTCTCTGATTTTTCTATGCCATTGTGATCGCTGTATCCTGTCAGATGGCTTCTTGTTGGTGTGCTTACCTGACTATGTGAAGGCACAGCCAAAGCAGACTTCACTTAAAACCTCTGATGTTGGAATGGGACTAACAGAACAGTTTGGATTGGAAGAGACTGTGAAGTTCATCCAGTTCCAACCCCCCCACCATAGGCAGGGCCCCCTCCCACCAGCCCAGGCTGCCCAAAAGCCCCATCCAGCCTGGCCCTGAACACCCCCAGGGATGGGGCAGCCACAGCTTCTCTGGGCAGCCTGTGCCAGTGCCTCACCACCCTCTGAGTGAAGAATTTCTTCCTAACATCTAATCTGAACCTACCCTCTAATGGTAAGTCTTGAATTGACAGCAGCACGTAGCTGCTAACAGGGCCTGTAAGAACATACAAACAGGTCGTGCTCTATAGCCTCTACAGTTTCATTATTCGGAGTTTATCTTAACTCCAGTGCCTATGCAACAAACTAGAAACCAAATGTTGCAAACCATGCCTCTGCTCTGATCAAACACCTAGTTTTCCCATCAATCTCCCCATTTCTCTTCATTTTTTGTATCCTAAGGAACTTTCACATGTACCTCTCATGCCTATTTTCCTGGTTGAATGGTTTAGGAGATAGAGTAACAAATGGCTGCCAACCTTACCACAGGCATAGGGAGAAGAGGAAAAGGCTCAAACATTAAAGAATGGCCTCCCCAGCAGAGCCTAAGGAAATTAGCTGATGTCTTGACTCAAGACAGAACGGGGACCAGAAAAAAAGTTTGTTCAAATTCCAAGAATAAACTTCATGCTTACCAGATACAGATTATTTTTTCCTTGAACACCATATTTGTTTCTCAAAGGGAAGTTTATTTTTGATGCAGTATGTAGTGAATAAAAGATAGCTTGGATGTCCTGAATAAGAGATAACACGTAAGTTAGGTCTGACTGCATCAGAACAGTAATTTGAGACCCCAGAAAGCATTAAAATTGACCTCAGAATGCAGCAACCCACAGAAATCCCATTTCCTTCTTTTGTTTCATTTCCAGAGGGCTAGTATTGCCTTTTTTCTAGAAATCAGTGCACAATGAAGTAAGTGGAAGAACTTTTAAGTCAACAAGAACAGCCTGATAGGGCTGGGATACACGGACACCTTCCTTCTCTCCCTCGATGACATCAGTTTGTAGAATACACTCCTCAACTGCCATTTTCTAGACAGCTTCCATGTCTCCTGAAAGGCATACATTAAAGAAGAAAGGTTTACTAGGATTTTTACTATCTATATCCCTATTATCACCAACTTTACTAGGTTTTTCTAGATAACCACTTATGGCCACTGGCAAGAAGGTAACCCAGTTCACATTACTGCACTACTACTAGCTCTCTGTTAGGCCAACACAAAGTTCAAGAAAAAAAATATCACATTAGGAAGAAAATTGATATTGTGGGTGGGGGCCCTTTTATCATAACAGTAGTAATAGATCTTAGGGAATTAAATTTATGTAAAACTTTATTTCAGACTAAAAACCTCTCTTTTATGGGGTTATTAATCTTTAAAGCCATTTCTAAGTCATTACTGTTTTTAAACACTGACCTAACAAAAGTTAGGATAAAAAGCTACAATATAGGTAGCCAGCTAGGGAAAAGTAAGTGATGGAACAGCTACAAAACTAACTTTTAGGGCATTTTGAAACTCATAAGAATTATACAATCTTATTTGCTGTAGGAGATTAAAAATGCACTTTATTCAGAAAAGCTTTATTAAAAAGAAAGAAAGCCACTAAAGGTTTTTATTGCTTCTTTATTCTCTAAAAATGATAATCAAGTCAACAACAACTGTAGTATTTAGTAGCTTCATATTATGAAAGGGTTACAAGTAAAGACCACACTTTGTTACAAATTTAATGCTAAGCTATCATCGTGAGCCTTTTATTCAAATATTCTATCATACTCCTGCAAAATTATAGAGCCAGCTATTGCTATAGTATTTTGGTTACCGGACCCCCTTTCTCCCTCCCTCCTAAACCCACAAAGGACACCCCCCTTCCCTAATTCAAAGGTAAGGCTAGCTGTGCAGCTAGGAGCCTCAAAATCAACACTCCTGATGGATTTTTATTTCCATTTCCTTCACTCTCCATTTTCTTATGATGCCTTCCCTGATTGCTAATATGGACAATTAGACCAATCTTAACTCAATGTAGATAAAATACTTTCTGCCCTACCAGCTGCCCCTTCCAAGCACAAGGCATTTAACATACTTTCGATGTATGGAGAGTAATTTCAATTCAATACTGCAATCTTTGCAGGGAATCTTCAATGCTAAGTACCTCAAGATTATAAAATGGCCTGGCTGTAGCTCTCTGGTCAAACTGGCTGACCTCCAAGCACTGCAGATAACTGTAAAACTGAAATAAGAGTAGTGCTGTACTCCAGGAAAACACTGAAATGAAATGGAGGAGTTATTTATTTTTTTTTCCAGAAACCTGAAAGACTTTACAACAGCCCAGTACAGTTTCCAATATTGGCTTTTGACTGCTGTAACCTGATTTTTTCACATTGATTTATTAGATAACCTCTGTAGCACTACGATCCTTTCCAAATGTCTTTACATGAACACCAAACTAATCAGCAACCCACAGGTAAGTCAGATACAGCATCTTATTAACCAGCCTTACAGAAAATGCAAACGCTTGACGAGTCTTTGACAGCTAGAAAAAGGACTCCAGACATCATCTGGGAGGGTTTCTGTATGCTTTACAGCAGAGTGTGTCAGTTGCTAAGATAATATGGTTACATTTCCTGTGTAAAGAATTGTCGGAGAGGTTGTAGTCCTCCTTATTATATATGGCAATCTCAAAACATACGTGCTCGTGAATTACACGGTATTCACATACACAACCTCTTTAAAAAATAAACTAGCTACGAATAAGCTATATTATCAAAGCTATATTATCAATAGCTACGAATAAGCTAATGAAAGACAGTCAACAGAAAGACTGTCAGGACTCAGATTTTCAAAGTAAAACACAACAGAACATTTACTAGGTGAGATTCCTTTCCAATCCTTTATCCAAAAGAAACATTTAAGTGCTGGGAAATTCCCCTCGGAATACCACAACTATGCTACTGTGATGCTCACTGTCATGTGAGACACGAGGATGTCTCTGTCAGCCAGAGCATTTTCAATGCCCACCCATGAGTGTACTTTCAAATTTCTTAGACGGGATGCCTAAAATGGCAAGTTGGCTGATTCTTCATGAATGTTTAGTGGAGTAAGTTCAAGTTTTCTTCAAAGCTGCAGGGAAACCTAGAGACAGCATATACATGTACATGTATACTACCACGCCATGCTGAAGGCTTAGCAAACATAGGCTACTGTGTAATATTGAGGGCCATGTCCTCATTCAGATCATGAACAAAGAACAGCTTTATTTGATTTAAAACATTAAGCTTAAAAAAGAAAAAAGCACATTAGTAGCTAAATTTTGCTGCTTTGCAAGTTCACTTAAAGGCAGAAGTAGGACTTTGATTTTCCTACTATCACCATTCAAGTATTTGGTCAAAAAGGTACCATCACGTTGCTGGGAAAGCCCTGCTCTGCTAACAACACAGCGTGCCTTTTGTGGAGAACTGAAGTCCCAATTCACTGAATCACTTCAGTTTCTACTGAAGAGCTCTACTGAATCAAGTGTGTAAGTTTTGACTGTTAAAAGTTCTCATTTCCTAATTTATTAGTAATTTTCTCACAGAAGGCCATTGGGCTAAGTCTGCATGAGACAGTCCACACAAAATCAACATTTTCAGCACTCAGGCTGTCTTATTCTAAAGAACAATCCAATACCTATGGTGTAAGAGCTTCTAATTATGGTGAATTACTATGCTACCCAGCTCAGGGAATTTGCCTTTTCTTTCCAACTGACCTGAGACACGCAGTAGTCTGAGAAAAAAAGAAAGCAGGGGACAGTGCCTGTGCAGGGGACCAGGGAAGGTGCACTCCCCACTTGGATGGGGAATTTAACTCCTTAAATTTTCTCTGGTGAACCAGTTGTGTAGCAAAAAAGCTTTCTAATTTTGATTTGTTAACATGTATGGATTTTTACCAACAAGCTTTCTCTTGGTCAACAAAGAAGTAATTACTTTAATGATTATTCTAGTAATTAGTCAAGTCGTCAATAGAGAGGGAAGTAATTACTAAATTAATTCAGCCATCACCAAAGAAATGAGGGACATACACAGACTGGAATAAAAATTATGCTTAGGTTACAAATATTTCTAAGTGCTTCAAGTTCCCCATCATTTAGTTCCATCTAGAAAGACTGGTCTAGAATACATAGCACTAACTTCAGGAAAATTTATGTACAACTTACAGTGGGCTCAGACACATTCTCATTGCAGAAAGTATTAAAACTTGCACAGCTAAATTAATTGTATTGACTGAAATCCATATGGGTAAAACACAGAACCAAGTCCCTCTGCAGACCATTATGTAACACCCAATCTAGAAAAACACAAATGGCCAAGAAAAAATAATCAAGATTATAAAAACAAAAAAGAAAAACATACCTTTTTCTTGGGTGCGATCTCGGAACTTCTTTAACCTCACTGAATACAAGTGGGCTTGAAAGAACAAAAACCAGCATTAATTCACAATTCACAGTGATGTGCCATGGGGCACTACTGTAACAACTCACAGTAGTTTATGGTTAGAGAGATTTTTGCCAAGTCATATTAGTATTCTCTCAACATTGTATTGACATATTTTAGGTAAAATAGACAAATTTCAAGACATCAATAACTGGCCATCATCACATTGAGTTTCTGAATGACTGAATTAGTGAAATAGGTACGAGACAGATCCATGGATCAGCATGCAGTTTTCTTTACGTTTACACTACTCTGATGAAACTGGCACACAATCAGCAAATAATCTTAGAACTATGGAAAGCACGTGCAATAATCCTTCAACCAGTAGACAAATGAAGATATTAAAAACGTCATATATTAGAGTAATTTCCTTCATAAATGGTTTGTGACCTAAAACAACAATTTTAGACTAGAAAAACAAACCTCTTTGTTTTCAAGTCAAAATAGGACATTAGAAGAGTACCGTTTTTTTTCTAAAAGCACATTAGAACTGACTAAAAATAGGAAAGTACGACACTGGTGAGAGAAATGATAATTTATTTGTGCAGTTTAGAGGCTTCTTGGCCTTGTACTGATTTCTACTAAAAAGTATTTGCTGGCATACCGGCATCATTCTAAATAAGGTTTCTTTACCAGTAGCTACCATGTACTTCCTTGATAGATACAAAAAGATCGAAAGAAAACTTCCAAGATGAAAAAGGAAATGCAATTAAAGCCCATACAGCCAAAGATATTGAAATGGAAAAGAAGGAATCTAAGCATATACATATGGTCTAGAAATGAATGTAATACTTTATTCTCAATACCTATTCTAAGGTTTACTCATTCAAATCAAAAAATAAATAAATCCTTAAGTAGCCTACGTTCATTTAAGATGTAGCTTTACCATCTGTACAGTCTTAAATCCTTTCTTCAGTGTAAGGTATCTGTGGATAAAAATCCTCAAAACAAAACATCTGTTTTGTCTCAAGTATATCTGTCATTAGAACCAGGGTTGTATTTTCAGGGATTATATCTCCACATCTAATTGCCTAGTTAACACACTTGCAACATTTGCCTTTTACTAGGCTTTCAAAGAGCACTGTAACACTAGAAATTTCAGCCTCCGTGAAATGCAATTCAGTTCTCGAGCACGTCTGAGCATCTAGCAGATAATACGGGACAAACTCATCTGTTTATAAGGAATACTTGGGGGGGGGGGGGGGGGGAGGACACGCTTTCATTAAAACTGCGCAGATCATATCTGTGGCTCTTCTTTCTCAATACATTACAATTGATTACAAAACTTTCAAAGTCCAGAATTAATGCAACCTGGGAGTTTCAACCAAACTCTAACTAAATGGGGTTCTATCCAAAGGCTGTTCTTTACAGCACAGACTCTTTCCTGTAACATGATGTGATGGCGAATCAGGACAGGGAAATCTCATCTTGGCTATGCCTAACTAGAACAACTAAGAAAGATCAAACAGTAATTGTGGTTTTCATAACCTGTGAAGGTCTAAGTTTTTTTGTCCTTGTCAGTTCAAGGTGGTAGCAAACATGCTAAGAGGCCTCTGCTGTGTTAAAGCACTCCATGATTTCTTCCTGGACAAAGGACAATCCTTCTTTCTCCCTCTATCATTTAATACAATCAAAACAAGGAATATTATATTTTCATTTTACACCTTACTTACTCCTTTTTTGTCACTTGCTATGTACTCTGTTTCTGTTTGTTTGGGTGAAACTGTTTTTCTTAGTCCTTTGCTTTTAAAGGGAGCAGCTGCTAACTGTAACGGTTTTGGACTTTCCATTTGGAAAGCAAAATAAGATGAGTAACTTTACCCAAGGCTCCCCCTATTAATGCTCAGCACAAAGATAACCAAACTATTTGTCTTCAAATAGCATTCCCCCGTGTTCCTGGAGAGCTGCTTCAGGACAACAGTTCTAAAGATTTCCCCTCCCTCCCCTTGACTTTCTCTCTTCACTCCAAAAAGCTTAGATCAAACGTGGCATGCTCAGTAGAACAGCCTGAACTGTACAGCTGCCCCTCCTTACTGTTAGGTCTTTGATGGATTTCTCTGCTCTAGAGAAACTTCTGAAGAGGCAACCAAGCCACCTGGGTAAGATTTCCATCTATGAGTTCCTCAAAAAGCACCGCCTCATTGATTTCCTCCTCTGTAATGTACTTAAGGGTGTCAGCAGAGAAGTTTGAGATGCTTTCAAGGCATTAGTGTTTGTGAAGAGAGCACACTGACTAAAGGCCTAGTTCTACTTTATGATTACCTGCAAATTCTTGTCCTCTTCTTGACATTTTCTTGGAAAAAAAGAAAAACCACTAAATCTAGAGTTCCATCCAACCTTGAGGTGGTGAATTCTATCTTTGGTAACATATCCAAATCAAGAAATCGAGATGGATTACAAAAGAGATGAGTAACTTTAACTAGTTCCTCATCGTTAATTTTTGGTAAATTTTAAGAGTACAAAAGGAGTAACACTTCTGTACATCTTCTGACTGATAGGCAGAGTACAACTGTTATGCAGGAGATTATCATTTTCTAGTCTCCACATCACAAATGGAGAAATAAATTAAGAACTGAAAGATGAGATCAAATTTCCTATACTTAGGAATAGGATAATCTCAAATTTTCAATTCTCTCTTCCCAAATTCTCCTTCCTTAAATAGTTATTTAAAGACTGTTTCTCATTCCCCTTCCAGCCAGGCGCAGTCCCGTGCCCGTCCCTTACTACCTATCTCTAAGAACTCATTCAGCTGCGATATGTCTGGGAACAACTAATGCATCTGTCCTTTGTAGACCTCCAACCCTTATGATGAAGCTGAAGTTTCACTGTGTCCTTAATACCTACTTGATAACATCTGAATGCCACAGTTCTGCTCCAAGTGGGGAAACTGCAGCTCTTCATCTCCCTGTGCAAGCCTGTCCTACTGTTTCTTTAACATAGCTGAAAACATCATCAGCGTTTCTGTCATTCCATCCTGTAACTGCCAAAAGCTCTACCAAGGTACATAACCACACGTACAGACACAATACCACAGAAGTGTCATTGTTATTCCCCGACAAATAAAGCTTTTCAACATTAACAACCACGGTTTTGTATTACATATATATAGCCGTGCTGCTTGAAGACAGACAAGTTTGGTTTTTTTAATCTTTTGTTTTCAAAGATGGCAATTTTAGACTCTATGGCATTTCAGCAATCCTATCAGTTCACAGCAATGCACGATTCATTAATGGGTTCATCTCTATCTGTAAAATTCTAAGGCAATTAAATAGGAATTGGTGTTTCTCCAGAGAGGCTTCTCCATCTAAAAATAAAATAGAAGTTAAGACAGTGACTGGCATTATTTATATCAACAGTTCTACTGGAATGATAATACAGCAGCTTTCACATGCAAATATACATACATTTAAATGACTTAGTAAGGATTAAAGTAAGGAGCTTAATACGTTTCTTTGCTTGTGCTCAATCTTTTCATTCACTCAAGAATCTTATCAAAATGCCTCTCAAAGCAATTCTTTTGGACTGTGTAGAAATGTCAGTACACCACACTGAAAATATCCCTGGCTCTGAAAGAAAAGATGCCACGTGGGAAAGAAATAGTGAGTCATTATAAAGGTATGAAAATAGGTCATTATAAAAACAATGTTTAAAAATCACATTTCCTCAAGTCAGGATTCAACAATATGATTACTCAATCTAAAGACGTAACAAATAGGTATATTTAAAAATGTATATGTCACTGAGATACTAAAACTTTCAAGAGAGGACAGAATCATAATCACCGGGTTTATCATGGAAAGATTCACCTCAAAGCAGACTTGAATCTATGGGAACTATGCCTCTTAGCACCCTTAAAATACCAAAGCTCCAGTGCACGGGGCTGGATCCCACCGCTGCTCGTCTCACCAGAGGCAAAAATGGTTCCTTTCAAGGACCAAGCAAACCAAAGTAAGGCCATGTCTGTAAACATACATTTGTGTTTTCTGTGCAGTATTTATTCCACGGATACTGAAAAAACTGAATTTACACTGAGCTTTTGCAAGCTCATTTCTGACTGTCTTGAGCCTATATCCTTTAGTAACTGCAGTGTGAAGCTGCACAGTAAATGTGAATTCAGATGTTGACATTTCATTGTATGAAAAAAAAACAATACTTTCTTTGAAAGATGCAACGATACAGAGATCAGGATCCTGTGATACCTCACTACAGAAATAACACCGTATTTCGCAAAAGAGCGGCACATGCACTTGAGGTTCTCTCTTCTGTCTTGTGCGTGTTACATTCTTGATTTTCAGTTATCTCGGTACTGCCAATAACCATACAATTGCACACTATTTCATTTTCTTTTCTTTTGAAATTTCCATTCCTCATTCATGTGATCAATACTGAGAAGTAGCACAGACGCTGTAACGAAATTTCCACTCAACATGGCTATAAAGTAAAACCTGATGAAGGAACTCTAAAGGCTAACTAGAGACGGCAAACAAAACAGATGCTAGTTTAAAAAAGAAAACCCACATCACTTCAAGCCAGTAATGATTTTTAACACTTCAAACTAACAACCGTGTGATCCAGAGTGTGATTTTTAGATGTTTCTGTAAAGTTTACATATTATTAATTCGTATTCTTTGAGAGGTAAACATTTTGTCATTCTGTAGCATCCATATGTTTGGAGTTTATTTTTTTTCACAGAATTACAGTGTGTGAGCTGATGGGGTGATAGTATTTGTATGATTTTTTAAAAAAGGGCTGGAAAGGACATGAGTATACCCAGAAAAGTGTGTGAAACTCTCACTTCTGACAAAGTTTTTCAATCACCCCTTCTACTTGGAAAGGAAAAATTTAGATTAAGGAGCTGGTTGAACCTCAAAAACCCAAGATGTTCCTATTTTTCTAACAGGAATGAGAAATACTGCATACTAGTCCCTAATTCTGGGTATTATAATCACTATACAATGCTACACCTACACAGTCCTATATGTATTGGAGAGCATTAATTCTACTTGTGTTTTTATAAGTAGTAAAAAAGCAGACAACCATTCTATCAAATATTGAAATGGATTTTTTTTTTTCAAGTTAAAATCTCCAATGTTAAGATTTGCATTTTAGGTTTATAAAAGAAAGGTCACACCAAATAATTATCCAACTGCAAAGAATATGGATGTCCTGTGATATTTCTTAATTCTACTTCAAAATGCTTGCACGAGTGTAGTCTTCTCCTTTGGACATCTGGATAAACGAATCTTCGAAACTTCAACTTCTTTGTGACCTGCTTATTGACCTCATCCCACGTTCTCATGAAGGCTGCCTCTCCTTTCTATATTTAACCTCTAACAAACATTACAAAATGCTGCTACAAATCTCTCGTGCTGTTATTTATGCTCCCTTACAAGCACTGCACAGTAGTCCCAAACTGACCCTACTCTTAAGGGCTGGCTAGCCACCAAGTTTCACTGTCCCATTGTGGAGGGGCAGCAGCCTTCCTATGAAGAGAAAATGGAGTTTCTCTGCAGGAAGTGTTAGCCAAGGAGTGGTTCTTCAAAACCTCATACCCCTGTTTAACAGTCAGGGCTGCTTGTTGGCTGCCACAAAACATTTACTTCAAAACTGTGAGGCATGAATAAGCCACCATTAAAAACAGAATTTCCAAGGTAGCAAGAAAAAGAGGTTCTTAAGATCCCTAAAAAAGCTACAAAGGACAAGGGATGGAGCAGCTACTTCACTAGCACATGTAGATAACCTTTCAACCCTCACCAATTGCGACACAGTAATCAACATTGCTCAACTAGCCACCCTATCTCCCATGTCTCTTTGGAAAAGTAAGTATCAAGGTACTTTAAAATATTAAAGCGTGGTGGCAAGAATAAGGATTCACACTTATCTTTGAAAGGAAATGCAAATCTTTTTTATATGGAAAAAGATTTATATTTCTTCACTCAGATGGTGGTGAGGCACTGGAACAGGTTGCCCAGAGAAACCTGAGGAAACGTCCTGAAGTTGTGCCAGGGAAGGTTCAAAGTGGATGTTAGGAAGAATTTCTTCATGGCGGGGGTGGTTAGGCATTGCAACAGGCTGCCAGGAGAAATGGTCAAATCCCCACCCCAGAGCTATTTAAGGAATGACTGGACATTGAAGGATGTGGTTTAGTGGTGGGACTTGGTAAGTCACGTTGGCGGTTGGACTTCATGGTTCTGAAGGTCTCTTCCAGTTTATGGTGTCATTCTATGATTCTATTTGTTCCAACATGAAAATACTATGCATATCAGAAGAAAAAAAGAATTTTGCAAATCAGTATTTAAACAAAGGTGCGCTTAAATGAAATTGTTCAGTTGAAGAGCACTTTATTCTGGTTGCTGAGTAATAGGAAAAAACAATTTAACTAGGGTCTTCAGATTTTCATGTGTACAAGTGAAGATTTCATGCTATCTTATATCACAATTTTCACCGGGTGTAACTGAATTCTGGGTCTACTATACCAGTTACAGTCACATGCACGAAGCCCCTATATTTAAGATTATACTTTTACAGCCATGCTCAGTATGATCCTGCCTTTACAACCAATACATCCTAGAAACTTTCTAGTATAAAAAGTTCATGATGTCTGATAATTAAAAAAAAAAAAAAAAAAAAAGAATAAAGGAACATGTTACAATGATCCATTACGACAGTCTGTCAGAACATAAAGACACAATAGCGTTGCACAGTGATGCCAGGACTTGACACAAAGACCACTGTTCCCAAGCATCACAATTTGCCTGCTTTGGCCTGAAGGACAAAAAGAGGAACCCCACTGCTGCCTGCTATACCGAGGTTTCTGCTTCAAGTCTGAAGGTTCTTTCATAGATCTGAATGTATTTTTTGGAAGGTTACAAGACATTTTAGGTTTCAGGGGGAAGACTACTCAAGAGGGAGAATTCTGAGTACTTCTACCACGATCATTTCTGAACCATGAAGTATGCTAAGATATATATAGACATGACTCCTGATCTGAATAGTTTATATAACTGCAGTAAGTTACTGATACTTTAAACGAGGATGCCAGTTGACTTTTTTTCCCCCTCAGCAACATATTTCTTAAAAAATCCACTTCCCCTACACATTGCAGCAAGCCACCTGACATAGGATTGTAGAAGCCTTGAGCCTGAAAACTGCGTGCTGCCATGCCTACACACTAGCTCTAAGGCATGTAGCCATATGCATGAAGTGGAAAAATAGGTAACAAAATCCAATTTTCTAATCAAGAACATTAAACTCAAAACTTTTTTTTTCCCGACATCCATTTACTATGGCACCTTGTTCATTTAAAACTATCAATGAAAAATACAATACTGCTTTGTCTGGGGAGTCCTTAAGGATGATACTGACAAATCCATGTCAAATGGGACCACGCATACCATTTCTAAGATTTATTTTAAAATCCTAAAGAATCTGTTATCATCTCCTCCCTAAGTAGGAGGATCTATTCTATGCTTAGTCCACACTTACCACACAGCAATATTGAAATATGAACATTTTCCGATGCAGTCCTTTTTTTTTTTACAATTTATCTTTTTTGTTTTCAGTAGTATTTCTTGTAATTTTTTAATGAGGAGTATAATATGTTCAATATCCAATCTAAGTTGCTGGGATTTCTTAAATATTTTATTTATGAGTGGAAGTAAAGAAATAATCTTAAGTGATAAACTGGATCGTTCTGGGGAGACCACCGGGTGTCTCTTCTACTCATGCACCTTTATTTAAATCACGTTGCACTACTCACCATAAAGACAGGGACTTTGACCAGAAGAGTTTATAATATTCCCTGAAGGTATTTTGCGTCCTGTTGAAAAAAGAAAGAAGAAAGAAAATAGTCGTGTTAGTATGCCAGATCAAGCCTGTAGTTTATTTTACTCATCCATCTCTACCAATGTTGCATCTTCCACAGCACCTGCACCAGCAAGTCTGAACTTCACGCTACCCAGATAATCCTACTTACTGATCCATTTCTTGTTGCGTCACTGCATAAAAAAGCAGTTATGCTTAGCTTGATCATACAACCCAAGAAACAATTTAGGCATGAGATCTCAGTTCTAATATGACAAACAAGGTCATTCTAAATGCCAGGTGCTAACGCACCTATGGAGCTAGGAAGGAACCAGCAGCAGAGCTTGAGGCAGCAGAGCTAGGCTGGTGCCTTAGTGTACAAACACAGACAGGCTGTCTTCACACCCCATCATGACCATCTTAGCAGCTCGTGTCAGCTCTAGCCAAAGAAAGACTGTGCGCCATCCCCCTGCCCACTCCAGATACAGCCAATTCATCACCTCATGTTCAAGCACTATTATCTGTTGTTAACCCAGATCTTCAACACTTAACACTAAACGTCTTTCTCAATTAAGAAACCTAAAATTACTTTCAGCAGCAGTGTGTTTTTCCTGAGATTTATGTACCTTTTTTTTTTTTCCATGCAGCATTTCCTGAACTATTCTTCAAGTATAACAAGTCTCACCTGCTCAAGGTGAACCTCTGAATCTCCCCCAACAAAACAGATTTTAAAGGGGATTCCCTTTTCTCGCTGAGGTAAAGACAAAACATTCCCTTTGTCTTTAAACAAAACAGGCTTCCCCAGCCCACTTTCACTTGACTTTCCAGGATGGCATTGCAAAATGCATAAATTTGTGATAAAAAGGTTTGAATCTCTATACTAATATATGTTTGCATTTAGAAAAAAAATAAAAACATTAGAGTAACCAAGTACAAATGAAAAAAAGCATATTCCAGGACTGTGTCCCATTTTAACCTCAAAAAGGGAAGGTTATTATCAAAGCTGCAGAGCATGCCAGCATTTCTTTGTCTCTCAGGCTACAATCAATCCTAAATCCGATAAACAGTTTGAGTTGTGTCATAAATAGTCAATTTTTGACAAAATGCATCTTTTCCAAGTCTGTGTTTTAAAACAAAAAATACATTGCCAGAAAATAAGCAATCAGTTCTATGTAATGAAATAGATATTTTCACTGGAAAAGATCAAAGTGTTTCAAGTCCTTAAATATTTCATATTTCATGCTTGAATTGACTTAGAAATTTGGTTTCTTTTTTTTCCTATTTCCATATGGCTATAAATATGGATAAAAACGAAGAAAGCAAACAAAGATTTTATTACAAGAAAGTTTTTTCCCATTTGCTTTTCTAGGACCAGCAAAGGAAAATTGTTTGCATTTTAAAACCCTATGGTAATGTGAAGGGGAGCAAAAAAAAAAAAAAAAGAATAAGATACTTTTTTATGTTTTTGTCACAAGAACAACCATCTTGGGAACTATTTTGCACTATACATCAATGCATTTATCGCCAATTTGTTAGATGGAAATTCCCAGTGGTGTTCCTGCAGACATGGAGCCAAGCTTGTGTCTCTTCCGCAGGTACAAACAGCTGCAGTATTGGTGTTTGAGAGGTCACTGGTTACTTTCAGAGAACAAGAAAAAAATACCCTCATCGAAGGTTATTTGTGTCATTTTATATGATTATTAGTGAGCTACTAATTGCATGATCAATCTGCTGAGCAAGTAGAAGCCAAAAGAGATGACATTTGTCACCCAAGTCAAACTGTTACAAAAAACAAGTCTAGAAGTACATATATCTTAAAAATGACTTTTCAGGAAGATTCAGAATACTTGCAGATCATTTATTCATAATCAAGTTAACCTCTGCAAGTAATCTGTACCTTATTTGTATGACTGCAGTACAGAAAAGCCACCAGGCCAAGTCAAGACGTTTATCCTAGATGCTGTACACACTGAGAATTTGTTTTAGAGAAACAGAACAGAAGAAAGCGAGTCTGAAGCCAGGAGACAAGCTGTGTATTAGTACATGAGCTGAGATGGTTGTATCAGCCACTGTAACTGGAGA
The DNA here is from genome assembly GCF_964035555.1 of Netta rufina. NCBI lineage: Eukaryota > Metazoa > Chordata > Aves > Anseriformes > Anatidae > Netta > Netta rufina. The sequence continues at coordinate 3,619,248 of NC_140130.1, read as the reverse complement.
AGGACATGCTAGCTGGAGACATGGAAGATCAGGAGGAGGTTTTCGACATTGTTAAGAATGAATGGACTCAAGAAATTAATGCTGCAACATTCACGTATAGGAAACCATTTCATATCAGTACAACCATTTACATTTCATAAACACGGGAAACACAAGTGGAAAAAGCTGGACCAGATGATTTTTACAGGTCCTTTTCAAACTAAATTCTTTGATTCTACATGAAAATGCTTCAGAACAGCCTACTCCATAGGCAATCTTCTCCATACTTTCTACCATTTCTCTCACATTGTGATTTAAAAACTGAATACATCTTGGTTTAACAAACAAGAAAAAAATCCCACACAAAACAGGTGTTTTTTGGCAAAAAATAAAGTATTTGAAAAAGAACAGTCCATAAGGAGCTTTTCTACAACTCTCCCAACCAAAAGGTGTAGCATCATAAAACTATTGACAAGATTGATTAATCAGAAACAAAGCTTTTGAATCCAAAGAGAGATTCAATTATTATCACTATCAAAAATACAGTTTCTCCAAGAGAAGTCAGTCAAGGGACAACATATGCTGAAGAACTTAATTTTCACTTGGGTCATTACAACAACTTTCACAGGCACCTGAATTAAATGGCTTAAACTTAGTTTTTAATATAAATATAACATTAAAATCCTGAGAAGTCAGTGCAGGCTTTTTTCTTTTTTTTTTTTTCATTCACAGATCCTGACAGTTTTCAGGTGTATAACTTTATTCATTTACTGCTTGGAGAAAACTACAATGCTGGGCTTGGTAGGATGATGAAACTGTTCACTGCTGTCTACATCAACTTTTAACTATTCCAGTTAACCCTGCTCCTGAGCTTCCAGCTGACAGATCTGTTACATGAAGAATGGCTGAAAAAGTCAGCTGCAGCTGACTTTGAGTAATGCTGCTGTTCTGTGCCCTCAAGAAATCATGTGTAAGACTCAAGTGGCCAAATTTGTAACATAAATTGAGCCAGGTATCAAGTTGTTCTTCTCAGTAAAGAGACACTCATTAGTCCTCAAAAGAACAGGAAGAATTGAATAGACAGGAATCCACATTCAATGCCGAGATCAGAGACTCCCCAGTGTTTGGAATTGAAAGGAGGGCTAGTATCTTCAAGACCTGTAACAGTAGCATCTTGAGCTCTTCAATGAAAATTAACCTTTAAGATGTATCTCATGTGGTGATAGGATAACCTCAGCCTAATAAAACAGGAAACTAAATGTTTACATATTAAATTATTAATAATAATTGTTATTAATAATTGATTAATTAGTAATGACAATTTTAAAATAATTATATAACTATTTAAATTCATTATAAGTATAATTTATAGTTATATGTAATTTATGATAATATATATATGTAATTATATATATTGCACGTTAGTATCTAAATACATAATATATATAGTATAATATGATAATATAATACGTAATATAATTAATATACTATATAATATAATTACATTATACTATATATAATATAGTATAATAATTCATTATTGTAATAAATTATAATTATTTAAGTAATTATGAAATATTTATCCATTATTATTGTTGTTGTTGTTATTATTATTATTATTGAATTTAATTATTTAATTTGACAGGACCCGCGGGAACGGGGTTAAGCTGAGGCAGGGGAAATTTAGGCTGGACGTCAGGAGGGGGTTCTTCACAGAGAGGGTGGTTGCACACTGGAACAGGCTCCCCAGGGAAGCGGTCACTGCACCGAGCCTGTCTGAATTTAAGAAGAGATTGGACTGTGCACTTAGGCACATGGTCTGAACTTTTGGATAGACCTGTGCGGTGTCAAGAGTTGGACTTGATGATCCTTAAGGGTCCCTTCCAACTCAGGATATTCTATGATTCTATGATTCTTTGAATTTTTTATTATTAAGGAAATTAAATCCTTACATATAACCTTCCAGAGTTGTCACATGGCTTGTTACCTCATACAGATTACATGCTTCGCACAGCTTAAACAATTTATCTGATGGAACGACAAACTAGAAAATGAGATTTAAATTGTGCAGAACTAGAAACTACCTATTTGTACATCAAAGACGACCATTTCAAGTATTCTGCTTCATTCTTAACATAGAAGATAGGTATCTTTAACAAAAATACTGGGGAAAAGAGTTAATTACTGCTCAACAGAAAAACAAAACAGAACTGTGGGTATTTTGTGTGTTTGCTATAATATGCTGAAGGCCAAGAACTAACCCAGTCAAGACTTCTTTTCCTAGGGAAGGGAACAAAACCACAAACCAACACAAACCTGAGGCTGAAGTAGTTCCACACTGCAGGAAAACAAAACAAAACAAAAAACCCACCACATTCCACAAGTGTCTGGAACCCCCCATTGGTGCAACACTTCGAGGAAACACAAGAAGAAACTGAAGCAAAATCCCTGTGCTCAGGTGAAAGGCAGAACTGAACAAGAGACCATATTTAACACAAAGTGTGGTTCCAGTGCAGCCATCCTGCAGCAGATTTTCTTTTGAAACCATCTTCCTGTTAAGCCACCCCAAGTTGAGGTAAAACCCCTATATGGCTCTCTATCCAGCTTTTCCTTCCTGACCCAAGAGCTCTGGTTCTTAGAAAGGACACTTCCCTTCTCCCTAAATTTGGATTTGGGTCCTGTTCTCAACTGCACACAGCCTCATTGCTTGTTTCAGGCATCTGCCAGTCAAGCTGCAAGCTTCCTTTCAGCATGTGTACTCCATCTTCCCAGACACACACACAGACTTCAAAACCCAGCACACAAAAGCCAAGAAAAGGTTAAAAGGTGCCTTTGATTTTGCTGCTCATCCACTTAATCTTTCTTAGAGGATACAAACTAAACCATTCGTATTAAACAGCAGTTTTATTCAGAACAGCAAATGTATTTGGAAGGGACAAAAAGAAACCCCATCAGGGCTCTGATGCATCCCATTTTGGTCAAATACACAGCCCTCAGGAAATGCCTCTTTTTATTCATTGATGAGGATTAGCTCAAAACTTAGATGTTTAATTCACATCCTGGCATTCATATTCTGTATGTCTATAGATAGGTCTAGACCAGTACTAGAAAGCACAGGTGTGTGTACAAGGAATCTGGAAGCTGTACAGAACTCCCAAACTTCAGATGTTTAAAAGCAACATGAAAATCTGTTAGTTTTTAATATTCTCCTGTAATGTAAAAGCATTTATAGGCAATTGATTATATTAGCTTTGCAATACTTCCTGAAGTGCAGTAATAAATACAATATCGTTAAAAGTTCTAATATAATAAACTGAGCACAGCACTGGCTCTGATATTTATTACTGTTAATATAAAATTTTTATAGCCTGCCTAATCTACTTAAAACTTTCATTGTATAAGACATTCTCTGCAAGAGGGAGCTGACTCATTAGACAAGATTCAACAAAAACACATGCAGTTAGGCTCCTTTCCAACCAAAAAATGGGTTAACCATATGGGATTCTCTAACTTCAAACAGAAAGCAGTACATTTTCTATTGGGCTACTGAGTTGTTTTCTCATACTTGCTCAACCAATACATTTTTCCCTCAAAACAAACAGCTCTTTCAAAGCTAAATTCCACTTCAATATTTGAAATATTAGAGAAGACTCCAAAAGAATTTCCGCAAAGCAGAAAAAAAGTCTATTTAAATTTGACTATTTAAAAAAAACAAACAAACAAACAAACAAAAACTAACACATATGCAATTTCCATCACGAATGTCCAATATTAACATTCCTGGGTCTCTGACCAGCAGAACAGCTGAACTGCTTCTATAGTAGACCGAAACTGTCACTTCAAGCCTTGGAAATAATAAAGGAAACTGCCTGTCTCTACATAAAAATGCATTTTCTAGAAAATAGCATATTAAACATTGATTCAAAAATAGAAAGGTAGTATATAATTACAGCTTCAAGAGATACTGAAATGATTCTTTGCTGAACAGTCTGAATAATTTGGATCATATATGACAACAAATTCTATTTCTGAATTTGAAAATTACACAGAATTCATCTGGGAGACAGAAGTGAGACAGGTTATTTTCTCTGCTGAATAATAATGAACTGTTGTATCTTGGATATTGAAAGCATTAATAAGCACTGAGAAACTAAGCATTTTTTTCAGCCAGCCAGCAGCAGTTTACAGTAGCTCTTTGATGGCCCTAAGACACAGATGTCGAACCACAAGGCTACATATAGAGCTATGCACTTTTCCCACTAAAGTTGTAGTTCAGCTCAGGACAGCCTAATGGGCAGGTTCCTGAGAACAAAGCTTTTTGCAGTCCTCTGACGACATGAGAGCTCTCTTTTGCCCTGCCAGAAGAAAAAAGCCTTAAATAATTACATTATAAATAAGCCACTTCCTTTTGAAACAACTTAAATGGGAAATCTAACAGCTGTTGCGTTTGCTTCTCCATTCCAAGGATCAATGAACACTGGATGTGTCAGTTAGGGAGATACAATCCATCAAGAACAATCAAGATGCTGCTGCTGAAGATTGCAGCTTTTGCAGTGCATCTGTAACACTGGCCGCATCTACCATACTGAATTATGCTATTTAATTCAGACAGCTTCAATAATGTGCACAAAAATATTCCCAGCGGCAACTTAATTGTTAGAGTAACAATGAATATGTGTAGGAACCAATGATGTTTTAAGGGCCAACACACTTACTGAAATGCAGAATGTGTTAGAAAACCGTGGCTCCAGAAAAAGGTAAGAAGTATTTTGAAGCAATGATGCGTATATACACAAGCACACATGTTGCATATACATATACAAATACCTGACAGCTCTGGATAACCCCTTCACTATCAAACATCCTCCTTGCAGATTCTATCAGAAACACTCCTAGAGATAATCTCATCAAGTTTATTTATAATTGCATCTTTTTGGAAACACATTTATTCATTACACAATTAATCTGAGTGCTTTGTAAGGTGCAACATCCATACATCAGTAGCTCAAAGTGCCAGATACCCGCGTAATTTCTATCTGCCCTTTGTCACCTTGACAGTATGCCCCAGTAATTAATCAGGAAAAAATGTATCTTAAAATGTACTCTACATTTTCATTCAGCTTTTAACTTCTCTGCTGAAAATTACTTTGGGAACTTGGAGAGTTTGATTTTCTTAAGGGAATTGTTGCCAACTACATGCTAGAGCTAGGCAATAAACTCTGAGCCAGCTCCCTCTGGTCTGTCCAACTAGAGCTGGGCTACAGAGAAAGTCCTCACAGAACTGGTGTCAACACCTTAGCTCTCTGCCCCAGACCTCAGACAGTTCATAGCTATTACATTCTTTGTTATTCAGCTCTAGGACTACTTAAAAACTGGAGATTTCAGGGCTTAATATACATGAAAGGTGACATCTCAAAAGGAATCAGCTTAGCCATTAAAAGATGCAAAGTGAGAAGTCAGTGACAGCTGCTTCTGTTGATATCCCACATGAATTAATGTTTTATTTTATAGTTGATAAATGCCAACTGAGAGCCCTCAGCAGGCAGTGAGAGATCTTTCTATGACAGGAGTTTAATATTGAAACATTTAACCACTATTTCACAGCACTAGGGGAAATAACCACCACTTTACACAGACCAAGCAAGCCAAATAACAAAAGGCAGTTTAGGAAGTACTCCCAAATATTTTGCTTGAATAAATGGAATGTACCAGCAGACAGACAGTAATCATTTTTAATTTCCATGCTTAGGAAAAGTTTTAGAAGAGCAGAAATAACGTTTCACTGGGGGGCTACTCAGTTTTCAGAAAAGGATTTATCATTGCTTAGTCCGGTAAGAAAAATCCACTGAATTCCCGAGATAAATCCTGTTCTGGAAAGGCTACAGTGTTCAACCAGTGAACATTATCTACTGTTTTGTAAGTAGACTGTTTTTCAGCTACACAAATTTGGTTCTAAAGAGTCAAGGAATGTTAACGCAGAGCTACAATCAAACAAAACAAGAAATGGATAGGGAGAAGAGATAATGAGATTAAAAGTTCTGTGTAGAGAAAGGTAACATTTAAGCAGATCAAGGCAATGTTCCAACATACATGACTGTGGCATGAGGTAGTCTGTATTCTCACGTGACATCATGTTTCATCAGGGACAATAAAATCTCCTTTCCCCATGTCAGCAACTTTAAATACGTTTGGTACGCAAGTCCCACTCAGCAAACTAGGGATCAAATGTCCTGAAGAGTCCACCATATACAGAAAAAGTCACGAAATAAATTAAATTGCAGCAGAGCCTGACAGCATGTTTTCAAATATTTACCAAAAGAGCTGGACAAATATTTACAAATAATATCCAGTAGTGCCATATTTCAAACTTCAATTCTGTAGATCCAGTTCTAATTCTAAATAATGTTTTTCATTTTCTTTTTTCCTCCTTTTTTTTTTTTTTTTTTTTGGGGGGTGGGGGGGAGGAGGAGGGAAGTGGGAAAGTGGGAATTAGTGATAGAACTTAGGACTTACCTGCCTTCAAGAACAAAGGAAACAAGCACTTAAAAAAAAAAAATAAAAAAAAAAAAAATCCAAGGCTTGCAATATTCAAACAATATCAGTATTCACAAGCAATAGAAAAAGAATGGCAATACAATATTCCCTTCCTAGTTCCTCATCTGTTTACCTTAATTTTAATCCCTTTAATTTGTATTTTTGTTAATTTTGTGTAAAATCTTTTATCTTAGCTCCTTATAATTTATTAGTCACAATTCTATATTGCCACACACCCAGCATCATCATGCCTACTCTTTTGTTAAGCTATGATGAAAAAAATCACGCCTGCTTATAAGAAATCATTCATCTTTATCCCTAAAATTATATTTAGCTGTCATCTCAAAAAAAAACTTCTGTGCAACATTAAAGATAATGCAATAGCACAGTAACAGGGAAATTACTTTTCTTCTTAATGCCTCATTACTGATATTGCTAGCATTGTCTATCTGCATCTGATACAAAAGGTATCTCAAGGGTAGTTTTAGGAACACATGATAAATACTTCTGCCCTCATTTATCTAACAAGAAACACACACATTTCCGTACTTATAAGCCATTAGAAGTATTACCATATGCAATCTTTTTGATTGCCTTATGATAAGATAGAAGCTGGAATTTTACAAATGTCCAGAGACTTGCATTGTCAACAGCAGGTCAACAACTGCAAACGGTGGATGAAGTAACTTCATTTTCATTAAATGCACCAAATATTGCCTTATTTAACATATCCTACAAGATCAAGGGAAATAACCCCTTGGAAACTACATCGCACTAATTGTGAATCAGAAGAAAAACAGTGGTAATGGGAAGGTTGAGATTCAATCTTTATTTTCATACCACACTTCCCCGGCTTGAGAAAGAGAACTGATCTTTCCAATATACTACATATTATCTTGTCATGAAAAGTTGAGGAGTGGTAAGAAATCAGAACACTTATTCTGTTCTACTGCTTTCATATCCTATGCCACTAAATGCACAAAGATAACAAATGCAGTCTTCAGTCTGTTTGAACAGTCCAGCACTGAGTGTGGTTACCCTACACACAGACACATACCAGCAGACTTATTTTCACAGCTGTGCTATGGAATGCTCTGGCAATATAAAGATGATGATACTATTATCTATCCCCTATACTCCATCCTAAGGCTCCTGGCAGATCTCATGCAAAACAGCTTGATTTAGAACTCCTGTAACAGCAGTAACACTTTCTGATGAAAAGTTCATTAAATAAAGGTTAAAAGATCAAAGATTTGGAATTAGTATTGTAGTCTCTTCTATTAAGATGCTACAAGATTATCTTCCTTATTAATGTATTCAATTTCATATACACTACAAAGCAGCATTACCTACTGAGGAGTCCCGTGTTTGTTAGTTACTCTGCAATACAGTTAATTTGTGACAAATACAAAAGGCACACGGGTACATAAACATGAGTGAATCTACACTAATACATAACCATCATTTAAACTTGAGAGAGCAATCATTCCTTTTACTATAAAAAAGTATTTTTATTCTACCAGAACATGGTATTTTAAGGGCACTTAAAATACTCCAACTTAATGTACCCAGAACTGCATTCCTTACAGAATTTCTACTGCATTTAATAAACACCACATGAAATCAGCTGTATACACAACAGTACATTTTTCATTACAGAAAAGAAAGAAAAGAGAAAGGCTGAATGATTATGTCAAAGGACTTTAAAACCATCTGGATAATTTTTCAACTTATTTCTCATATTGAAAAACTACATTATTTATTCTCTTAGGGGGCATGGGCTTCCACTGTATAAATAAAAATGAGGGGCTTCTAAGTATTTGTTTAATCTGGTATGTATTCAGTCTCATGGATTCATGTTTCTTGCTTATGAATCTCCTCAATTACACACAAGTAGTACAGCCAAATATTTCTGAAGTCGAACTGGAAAACATTCTGAACATAAACAAATTTGATACTTTCTTTCTCCTGGCATTAGTGAGAGACTGCAAATACTGTTCCTAAATTACTCGGCTCAGTAGGTTGACTAAAAACCACGTGGATTAATTCTGGACACCCTGGCTTCTCATGACTTATGATTTTCGCCATTAGCAGAAAGGAGATAGAAACATTTCCAAAATAACATAACTATAACCGTATTTATACTAGACACTAGACTTTGTTCAGTGTTTTGGGGTCCACCTGGAATTCTCTACATGAAAAACTGCAACAATGCAGAACTTAATTGTATCTGCATCTACTGGAAGACATGCTGTGCACGAAGTTGAAACATGGGTTTAAGCTCAGGATATAAAGCAATAACTGCTCTATAACCTCTCATTCATCTTTTTATTTACTGATTTTATGTATTTATACCAATAATAGAGTAATGAAAATTATTATATACAGACAACATTCTCATTTGAATTACTGTATACCACTTCATTCAGTTACTAAGAGGAAGAAGCTCTAGTATTCCCAGGTATGTTGTGAGAACCACATGGAAGTGCTGCCAAGTGTAGGGCTAAGAAGGTGCTAAAAGAACTTCTGTTCGAGCAGAACATAAAACACTCCCCAAAGGAAAGATATTTGGATTAATGTAAAATACATTCTTTGCAAGTGAAAACTAGAAAAATATTTTAGGAAAAATGTACTGTAGGTACACGTTGTTTGTGCTCTATCTGTTCTTTTGACCTCTGTTGAAGTATGAGGTCTCCAGTTGGCTCTCCAACCTGTTTCACTTCAGTTACGAGAGACAAAGCTGTGCAAATTCCTGATAACAAGCATACCTTAATGAGTGAGCTACTTCAAAACCTACCCTGCAAACTACCTAGTTTCAACCAGAAAATTACAAAATGTTGTCTGAGGTGCAAATGGTGTCTGAGGTGATGCAGCCTTAAAAAAAAAAAAAAGAAAAGTTTTAGTGGAATGTCAAATATTAAGGCTTATCACCTGAAGGTGTTTCCCATTTTGTATTAATACCAAAAATATATTTTTGCCTCTGAAGGACATGGAAAACTGCAGAATGCCAGAAGCTCAAACGAAGAACCTACCAGAGACAGAAAAATTTGATACAAATCCTGCAAAGGGATCAGTATTTCTGAGTCCTCATGTGGGGGTGGGTATGGAAAGCAATCACCAAATCTTTGAATTGATGATGAATGTAGAACAAGGCTAATAGAAGATAGAAAAAAGCACAAAATCAACAAGCTCATGAAAATCTGTTAGTAGCCCAAGCTATGTCTCTGTTCTGAGGTTCTGCTTTGTTCACATTTATGCAATTATTTTATATTATGTCCTACATTAGAAACACACAGAAGAACTTCTAATTGACCATTCTTTTCACAGTTTGCAGTTTGTGTCCAGTAAATCAATGACCTTCAGAATTCTAAATTCACACAGTAAAACTCTTATTAATTCAACACTGTTACAAATTAAGTTACAATTTGAATTACACTAGTAAAGCCACTGCTAGCACTCACATCAGGAAATACTCTTTCTAATTTGGAAAGATAGCCACTGGGTACAGTCAGTAGCAATCACTGCCTGCTAATTATTCTTCAAAACACCTAAATGGAGTACCTAAAAAGGCTCCTAGAGATGGGCCTTACAGATTCTTTTTAAATTCTGTGCCTCCTCTCACTTCTACTTTAGTTGCTTTAGCACGTAACTACTCTACAGTTTGCATAGGTATGGTTCTTCACTCATTCCATTCGAGTAGGAGTTTTGGGGTTCGTTATCGTTGTTACATTTGAATTTTTACCTACAGCACAGAAGTTGAGAAAAAAAGTTTATTTGGCCAGTTTATTTTTTAAAACCTGTCTTCGCGTTTCTTTTTCTGCTTCTGTATCAGAAGTCATTAGATGACAATCAAAAAAAAGGACCAAACCCAAATATCCTCCCAGTCCGTGCTCCCAGTACAAAAAATGGCACTATAAGATCAGACTCAGAACATTTACAATGAGTATTTCTTAACAAGTACAAGGTATTTTATCTTTTCATTTAGAGTCATTATTCTGTCTGTATAGCTAAAAAGGCACAGTATATTTGGAGCTGCCTTTAGAGTTATACTGCAGTTTAAAAAAGGTATTCTATTATTATTGATTCACTGAGCTCTCAAGAGCACTATATTATTGAAGTGCTGGTGCTTTTCATTCATTCATTCTGTAAGGAGGACTACAATTCATGGAAACATTTTCCTATTCCCTTTATGCTGAACAGGGTGGGGGGGGGAAGCAGAATATTAGGTAAGGATATAGCGAGGATATAGTAATAGGATATACAGTGAGGATATAAGCAAGATCTTTGCAGATGGCCATGACAAAATACTTGCTACATTTTAGCTTATTTACTTGCCTTTAGTACCAGATCGGTAAGGCCCCATCATGAGTTACAGGTGTATTTTTAATTAATTTGAACTTTACAGTTAAGCACCACACAACAGTAACAAAGAACTTTTTTCCACAGACTTAAAACAAATGCTTTAATTTTGCTAAATCAACTTTTGTTTTTGATGTATCTTACAAATGTTTTCCCCCTCATTTCTTAGGCAGATGGCTGCACAGGAACTCAGAGAAGCCAAGTTGCTAACATATTCCACACTTCAATAGCTGTTCCTCAATACATCCAAGCCATATCCATTTTATTTCTGGATGGTCTATTTATAACTGCCTCCAAAAGGGATTTGATGCACTCAAAATCTAAACTTTGCAGTGGCAGGAAAGAAGTCTTTCACTGAAGAGGAGGGAAAAGAACTATTTTCATTAGGAAAAAATATTAATGCCATACCTCACATGAACTTTATTTCAGTGTCAAATGTTCCCACTATGCTCTCAGAGCTGAGTTCGCTGGAAGACACTGTACGTGCTGGATACGTAACACTACAACCAGCCGTATACTTGCCAATACTTGCTCAATTACAGGCCCCCTTTTCCCATCTTTCTCACACCAAGTAGTGCTGGCTATGCCTAAAACCCCTGCAGTAAGACCATCTATTGTGAACCTTTACCGCAGGTTCACACCGTCATCCCTCTGAACATGTCTGTGTGCATCACAACAGCGTGCAGTTGGACACAGAGCACTACAGTCTTCACAGCTAGAGCTCTGGGGAAATAGGGAATTTTCAAAAATTGGACTTTTGTTAAGAGAAAAGGTTAACTCACCTGTTTCCTTATTAAAAAAAAAAAAAAAAAAAAAGAGGCAAACTGCTTCACAACCTTCTGTATATTCATCTACAAAGCTATAACCACTTTCATGAACCATGTTCTGTCCAACTGACTTCCTTTGAAGTAATCACGATTCAGACAACACTGCACTGGGATTCACCAGCATGAAACTGCAGAGTGCTACTGAAGTGAGTTTGATGCCTGAGTCGTGACATACATCATGGAACCATGGCTGTTTTGGAGAGCATGGCAAGTAACAGGTTAAGCTGTTGGACAGAAGCACCAATGCGTTACGCTGGAACGCTTCGCAGCTAAAAGCATTTGGCAACACAACCATTTGATATTCAAGAGACTGAGCTGACAAATAGAAGGAATGAAGATGAGCAAACGAATCAAGCTGTTAGCCTTGAATTTGCTTTCCTTTAAGGCAGAGCAGCACCACATCTCTCCAGTAGCAAGCACAAGTGTTTATCCTAAGCTGTATTATTTAATATTTCAATTGCCTGTTTTAAAAAGCATTTTGATAATTAAATTCTCCATAGTACTGCAATGCCAGTTCATCATTAGCTACAATCAGATCGTATGGCCAAGCACTACCATAGGCGTGTGCTCAAAACCCAACGTACAACCACCTAGAATGCCCTGACTCTCGACTGTTTGCAACTGAAACCAATTTTTTAAATTAGTTTAACTCCTTTGGCTATGTATTTAATTTTGTTGTTGTTAACGCGTAACTCCATTTTGGTTAGAGTATTGGCTGCTAATGCAAATTACCATTTTTGTTCACCGGTAAACAACACAATTATTAGAAGTGGGCTCTCAAAATCATGCGTAAGAAAGGGAAAGGCAGAAGGCTCATCAGCACAGTCTGAAAACTCTGTATGCACCAATATTTTCAATTATACATGTTTTCTATATGCCCTAAGGACAGTCCTTATGCATAAGAAACCAAGAAACAGTCTGGAGAGAAAAACACAATGGCGAATAAAAAATATTCTGTTTCACCTCAAAATAAGTAAAAAAAGGAACCTTTATTTTTTCACTGAGTGTTGTGATCTTATGGTTAATGTGTTGCTTTGTAATGAACTGTCATTAACAGCATAAAGCTTTGGTCAAAGCAAGTATTAGAATCACTGCAAGCACCATTATTAAAATCAACCAACATTAATGAGAACAAGAGTGTCATAAGGTATTATTTTCAGATCTAATGCACATTCAGATGTTCAATGCTATATAGTAATTGATTTTTATCATGATATTGATTTCTAATAGACTTGTGGTATACTTTCACCGGATTATTGGAGTTATTTTAAAATCTTAAATAAATATTATCTACCATTTCTCTAAAGAGAAAATAATTTTCACCTGTTAAGACTGACTTACTGAGTCTGTTGGTTAATAACAAATAATACATTTATCAACTTAGCTGGTTACCAGGAACAGAACAACTTTCACAGAAATACCACTGTAAAATTCGTCGTTGAAAATGGTGTCTTACACATAGTAACAGGTTTAAAATGCTACAATGTACATAGGGGATGCATTCACCTTTTAATCTTGAAGGCTTTCTTGCCTCTTACTTACCTAGAACGTACCAAAAAAAAAAAAAAAAAAATAATCCAACCAAAAAAACAAACCCATGAAGATGAGAACACAAACAAAACTAGACATGATGTGAGACAATATGAAGAGCATATGAAGAGCTATTTCCTTGTGTTTTCCCTACTTCTAAGCCTTTCCTGCTATTTTTCTAACCAAAATCTCTAAACACAGTTGAGGTAGAGTATCATGCAAGACGTTAATAAATTGTTTGGATGTGAAAAAGAAAATAATTGTTCTGAAGGTATTTAACACAGTATTGTTATATCTGAATTTCTGATTGCTGTGTAATTTTCCATAGGTAGCTCCTTAAACTGTCACACTCACATTTCAGAGATCTAGCACACTAGATACATACATGAAAATAAAAGTCAGTCTTTATTCTACAATTTTTAAACAAGAAGTTCTGAATTTAAGCAGAAAATCATCCATGGCATTTACTGTTTGTACACACACTTGTCAATTCTGTCAGTTACTGTAATCTCAGTTACCTTCAGAACAATACTCTTGCATGAACAGCAGCTCTCCTAAATCACACATGGAAAAGGACCAGCCTGAGCCCTACAATTCCTCCAGCACAAATGGCTGTTTCTGGAGGTCATTTCTTCTGGATACTATAGAAGATGCTAGAACCATATTGTAAACTGCATAAGAGATGGTTTAATAATCCAGGTTGGTAGGACAGATCTGTCACCATAATTTTAAGCATTCAGGCTTGAGCTTCAGCTTAACCTCTTCACACTCGTTCACTTCTGGCTAAATCAAATGAACTGAAGGACTGCTCAGAAAAAGCTGATGCTACAGCTACAAGGCTGTTATTCAGGCTACAAAGTAAAGGTAGCTTCTGATAGCAGGGAGATGTGTCGGGTCTTCACAGTAAAAAAAATAAATAAAAATCCATGAGCACTCAAAGTCACCACCACATGGAACAGTCACACAGGAACGCAGTTCAAAATCTAACCATTTTCCATCTACCTATTACTCCCTCCTTA